>NC_135719.1:63012240-63321517 GCF_964656455.1 Halichoerus grypus | reverse complement strand
CAAGACTTAAGCCGAGATCAAGTCGGATGCTCAACTGAGACACCCAGGCGCCCCCAGAATATACATTATTTTAAAGCATAAATGGAAAAATCACAAAAAGTGTCTTTACCAAGCTACAAAGTAAATTTCAGTATGTTCAGAAAAACAATATCACCAGATTATATTCTCTAAATAGAATGTATTAAAATGGTAGTTGGAAATATTCCATGTTTGGGAACTAAAAACAAAGCCTACACTGATGAATGGGGTGTGGCTTAAAATTTCTTGGCTTAAAAAAGGAAATGAATAGCAACTAAAACTTTTTTTTTTTTTGCAACTAAAACTTTATATGTTAACAGTTTTGAGCAAATTTTAACAAAGTTTAAAAATGATTCAACTCAAGAAGCTATAAAAGAGAGTCATAATAGATATTTAAAGAAAAGAAAATAAAGGAAATAATACATACTGGGGCAGACATCAAAGAGAGAACAATAAAAACAATAATAAAGATGAACCAAAAGCTAGTACTTTGAAAAGGCTAATAAGATAGACAAAAGAAACACATATTAGAATAAAAAGGAGAAAATAAGCTAAATATAATGGATATTTAAAAAAGAAAATTACAAGCTACAGTTGACCCTTGAACCATGTGGGAGTTAAGGGTGCCAAGCCTGACCTACCACAGTCAAAAATCTGCATATATCTTTTGACTCCCTAAAAACTTAACTACTAATACTCTACTCTTGACTGGAAGCCTTTTTGATAACATAAACAATCAATTAACACATATCATGTATGTTATATGTATTATATACTGTATTCTTGCAATAGAGTAAGCTAAAGAAGAGAATGTTATTACGAAAAGCATAAGGAAGAGAAGATGTATTTACAATACTGTACTGGATTTATAAACAAAAAATCTGCACATAGGTGGGCCCATGCAGTTCAAACTCATGTTGTTCAAAGATCACTGTATATCCTAATAAATGTGAAGATGTAGACAAAATAGATGTATTTCTGAAAACAAATGGAATGCTAAAATAGCATAAGATAAAGCAGAACATTTGATTAGATGAATCAGCATATTTGAAAAGATGAATAATCATTAAAGAGATTGAAAAAGTAACTTAGAAATCTTACTATTTCTTAAAAGTCTCAGTCCAAACAGCATTGCAAGTGAGTTCTTCCAAGGAATAGATTATCCTATTATACATATTGTTTTAAAAAAACAGAAATAAATTGAAATGTGCCTATTCATTTTATGATATAAAATAACCTTGATAACTAAACTGATTAAAGATATCCTAAGAAGAGAAAATTATAGGCTAATTTCACTTCAGAACATAGATGGAAAACCTCTAAATAAAATGTTGGCTAGGGGCGCCTGGGTGGCTCAGTCATTAAGTGTCTGCCTTCGGCTCAGGTCACGATCCCAGGGTCCTGGGATCAAGCCCCACATGGGGCTCCCTGCTTGGCGGGAAGCCTGCTTCTCCCTCTCCCACTCCCCTTGCTTGTGTTCCCTCTCTCGCTGTGTTTCTCTCTGTCAAATAAATAAATAAAATCTTAAAAAAAAATGTTGGCTAGAAAATCCAACACTGTACTGAAAAAGAATATACAATTTACAGTTGGCATCTATCCCAGAACGTAGGGATGAGTTAATTTTAGAAAACCTATGAGTGTAATTCACTCCGTGAATGGACTAAAAGAGAAAAATCCTGGATTTAGGTACATCTTACTAGGTACAGAAACATTTAATAAAGCTCAAAACCTATTTATGATTAAAAAAAAAATACACATGCCTCTTAGGAGACTAGAAATAGAAGGAAACTTTAGTTAATGAAAGCTGACTCCCCAAAACCGAACCTAAACCTCATACCTAATGGAGAAACTCAAGACGCTTTTTCTTTGAGATGAGGTTAGCTGTCATCCCTTCTGTTCCATATATTTTTGGAGAGCCTGAGCAATGCAGTAAGATAAGACAGAAATAAGAGGTATAGGGATAGAAGGAAATGCACAAAAATATGATTATTTTCTTGATAATATAATTATCTACATAAAAACACAGGTGAATCAGCAGACCAACCATTGATAGAATAAATAAGGCTGGCAGATTAAAAAAAAATCAGTATGCAAGTATTAATATCATTCTTCTACCCCAACAATAACCAACTAGAAAATATTTTATAAATAAAATAGCATTAAACTATAAAGATTCAGAAGTTGATATAGCAAAGAATGCTCAAGATCTTTATAGGGAAACTGAAGACATTCTTAAATGACATAAAAAGAGACTTAAATTAATCTCCAAATCCAGGCAATTCCAATTAAAACTCTACAGGGCTTTAAGGGACTCAACGAAGGTATTCCAAAATTGATATAGAAAAACGAAGGTCTACAAAGACTAATTTCAAAGTGAGCAGCAAATTGGTTGGGGATTCTCCTGTAATTAAGACATTACTCAATTCAGTGATAAAAACACAAGGTGACACTGTTGAAGAAACAAATAAAACAGTTGGCAGATTGGAGAATCCAGAAATATACCCTTGTGTATGTAAAAATTTGGTAGCTGAAAAAGGTGGCATCACAAATTAATATAGAATAATGATTTAGTAGATGGTACTGGGAAAATTAGCTCATTACACAGAAAAAATAAAGCTTGATTCCTATCTCAAACTATGCACCAAAATAAGCTCCATAAAGAGAACTAAATATAAAGGAGGAAACTCTAAAACTATAAAAGAGAATTTTTGTGATACTAGTGTAAGAAAGGACTTAAGATCCGAAAAATTAGGATTGAAGGGGGGATGGGGAATGAATAGATGTAACATCAGAATGAAAGATTTCTATTCAATGAAGGAAACCAGAGACAGAGCTTCAGAATATATTTGCAAGTCTAAAATAAAACAGATAAGGAGTTAATATCTAGAATATACAGTGACGTCCAAAATCATTAAAAAATAGGAAGCCAATAACAGATTGTGAAGAGTAAATAGTTCTTAGGAAGGAAAACCTGAGTGGCTAGTAAGTGTATGAAGAGATGTTCAAGCTTATTAATAATTTAAAAAATGTAAGTTAAAATCAAGAGATTTTTAAAATGTCATTCTAGAAAGTTAGATATTATCAAGGGCTGTCAAGGAGAGAAGAAAACCAGAACTCTCATGTACTACTGGTTAGAACATAAGTGGTGCAGCCATTTTGATGAATAATCCAGCAGTACCTGGCAAAATTAAGTATTAAGCCCGAAGACCCAGTATTTCCAGAAATACACCCAGAGTAATTTTTGCACAAGTCCATAATGATATAGGTATAAAATATCCATCATAGAATTATCTATGTAGTAAGGATTTGGAAGGAATACAGATGTCTATCACTGGAGAAATGAGTAGGTAAATTGTGACATTTGAGATAGAAGAGACAAAACAGTAGTAATGAACTAGATTTGAAAACATAGATAAAAGAGAATGAAATTTATATCATTTATGGAAATTAAAAATAGACATGCAAATTATTTTTAAGATATATGCATATCTAAATACATGGAAAATAGACCGAAAAGACATGATAGTGTACCATATGCCACGGATTATGATTTTCTCAATTCTGAATACCCGAGGTTAAAAAGACTCATTGAACTAAATAAATTGGGAGTTCAGAGAGGTTAAGTGAGAAGGTCTCAATTCAAGGCCAACTGAAGAATGCAGATCCCCTGTTCCTCAGATCTTTCAACTTTATCATACTCCTCTCTGCTAGGAAGCTGCAAAAGACATCTTTAAGATGGCAACCTCTGTCCTAGAGTTCAGGTATTTTATCCTCAGAAGTAGAATCCTACTTGCCAATTGTTTCCTGGTTTTTATTTAAAAAATTTTTTTTAAAAAATTGGCTTCATGCCCAGTGTGGGGCTTGAACTCATGACCTTGGATCAAGAGTTGCATGCTCTACCAACTGAGCCAGCCAGGTTTTTAATTGTGGAAAATGACTACCATAATTCTGAGATATGATAATCTGTAAATTTGATTATTCTACTTGCTTTATGAGCATTCAAGTATATAAGCAAATGTGAACTTTCAGATAAAATAATTTCTGGATAAGGTAATATTGTTCCACTGACGGTTTGAGATTACTCAAATACCAACCCTTAATTGTCACAGTGTTGTTTATATTTGAATAAGTTCCTTGGAGACAAATCCAAACATTTCAAGAATTCATGATTTTGGTGACATTAACATCCAGTTATACTGCTATCCCAAGATATAATGAAAATTGATAAGCTGAAAGGGCTTTTTTTTTTTTTTACATATATTACCAATACATTCTTCATAAACACTAGAAAGGTTTGACAGCTTTTGTAGGGACATAATTTGAGACAATTTCATAGTTAATAGGTGTCAAAGAGAAAACTTAAATTAAATGCTTATATAGTGTTGGAAAGGGGAAAATGGGTTTTAAATATCTTATAAGGAAGAGACATTTTGTAAGAAGTCTGCTTTTTCTTTTCAAAATTTCCTAAGTTCTCCAGCTTAACATTCAGAAGATGTAAAAAATAGACTTTTTTTAAAGCTTCAATTTATAAGAAATAAAGGACAGTGATTGTTTAAAGAAGTTCCTCACAGTTCCTCCAGAAGAGCTGGAACATAGCCATCACGCATTAGCCTCTCCAAAGACTATCTTGCTAAATCCTAGGGCCGTCTCACCCCTTATCTTATTTAACCTCTCAGCAACATTCACAGTTGATCAGTTTTAAAATAACCTAGCTTCTGTGATACTACTATTTATTTCCAAGTTTCTAGTCCACTCTGGTGTCTTTTGTCTTTTGTCTGCCTCTTTTGCCAAAATTAGGCTTTCCTAGTTTTCCCATTTTATTTAATAATACACCTATCTACGAGTTGCTCAGTAAGAAACTAGGAACCTTGTTCTCTTTCCTTTATAACCCTCAATTCCAATTCATAAGCAAGTCTTGTTGGCCTATCCTGATTCTGTGTACTTCTTCTTCTTTTTTTTTTTAATTAACACTAACACTCTATTTTATTTTTTTATTATTTTTTATTTTTTTTTAAAGATTTTTTCCAAATCCAATCTAAAAGCCTCTATTACCTATCATAGACTTCTGCAATGGGTTCTTACTTATGCCTGGTCACACTATTATCTCATATAATAATTTCTCCACACAATAGCCAGAATCATCTTTTAAAATACTTTATCAGAATTTAAATTTCCAATGGTTTCCAATTGTCTTTAGAATAAAATCTCAACCCATTATTGAAAAATATAAGGCTACCCACAATCTAGTCCCTGACCACCTTTCCCATCTGAACAGCATACTCTACCTTGCCTGAATTTGATATACCCATTCCACCTCAGATGGACTTAATGTCTGACTGGACTACTCTTTCTTTAGCTCCTTTTCCTCATTCATGTGTGAAGTCAACTTTCACATACTCAGAGGTGCCTCTCCCACCTTCATTTATTGTTTGACAGAATTTTTCTCTATCAAAAATTATCTTGTTTATCTGCTTCTCCCCATGGTACTAAGCTCTTTTAGCACAGGGATAATTTGTGCCTTATGGTATTCTTCAATTTTAGGACATAGCACATAGTCCCTAGGACTTAGCAGGCATACAATAAAAGATAAAGGGGTTAGGGAAAGTCTTTTAGTATTCTAGCACTTTCAGATTTATTTCCTGCCTCTTGGTGAAGACAACAATAATGAGAAGGGGGAAAGACCAGGTTTTAAATATCAATCCTACCCTATCCAATAAAGTACATCAGTCTGTAATCTATGTTTGTTCAGAAGTCACTTTTGACAGGTCTAAGATAGGTAACCCTTCTCTGGTTGAAGGCCAGTAACCTACAGTGGATCAATTATACAAAAAAACTTAAAATAGGTTTCTACAGGCATACCTGGGTGGCTCAGTCAGTTAAGTGTCTACCTTCAGCTCAGGTCATGATCCGGAGTGTCAGGATCGACCCGCATCAGGCTCCCTATTCAGCAGGGAGTCTGCTCTCCCTCTGCCCCTCCCCCTGCTCATGCTCTCTCTCTCTCTCAAATAAATAAATAAAATCTTTAAAAAAAATAGGTTTCTACAAAGAAAACTATAAGCCTCCATTCATTACTCTAAAAATTGAGTTGGGACCATAAAACTTTTTTTTTTTTTTAAAGTAAGCTCCACTCTGGGTGGGGGTTTGAACTCATGACCCTGAGATCAAGACTTGAGCTGAGATCAAGAGTCAGACTCTTAACCAACTGAGCCACCCAGGCACCCTGGACCATAGAACTATTAAGTAAACAAAAATACAACTCAGGATATTTTGATGTATATATTGCTTAGGTAGTTCCTTCCTGGGCTAATTCTATCAACATAGCAACTACCACTGCTGTTAGAAATGTAGCCCAAAGAGAAGTACTTCATCTGCCTAATTCCTTTCCTCGACTCCCACAAGTTAGAAGGCCAAAGGAGATTGGTTTATAAATTTACATTGGAACCTTGGCCACAAGCCTTAGCCTGGAAGTTCTTTTGACTTTCAGAAGCTGTCTGATTTCCTTATCATATTTTGAGATTAGGGTTGGCCCATTCCCTTAGGTTGAAGATTACACCTGAGACCATTATTTTTTGGATACATAATAAACTCACGTTTTTTTTTTTTTTTTTAAGATTTTATTTATATATTTGACAGAGAGAGACTCAGTGAGAGAGGGAACACAAGCAGGGGGAGTGGGAGAGGGAGAAGCAGGATTCCCGCTGAGCAGGGAGCCTGACGCGGGGCTGGATCCCAGGACCCTGGGATCATGAACTGAGCCGAAGGCAGAGGCTTAACAACTGAGCCACCCAAGCGCCCCTCACAAGTGTTTTCTTAGATGTTGCAGCCCTAAAGGGTTCATTTTAAAGCACCATAACAAGGATTTGGGAGAGTACATTTTTCCTCCACTTCCTTCCTTGGCTTAATTTCCTGCTTAGAAATGTTTAATTTTATATTGAAGGAGTAATTCCTGAGACATTTGTTTGCAACATGAATTGTTCCAGGATAGATCATTAAACAGGGTTCAGGAGAGGTCAGCTCCTCCATGACTGCTTCAAAGAACAAGAAGGTAATCTTAAAAGTGGAAAATATTTAAACCCTGAATTTCAAACAAAGTGAGCAAGATTTTCAGTACTAGTTTTGGAGAAATATTCTTAAAACACTTAAAAGCGATTTCAGAGAAGTATACATTATTTACTCAAATATATATACTGTTTGAAGCCACTGTGTCTTGTGCTGAGACTAGTATTTACACAGTAAATATTTAAGAGGTAGAATATGTAACTTTTATTACCAATAAAGAATGTGTATTTCCAGTCAAAAATCCTTGAGTACCTAAGTCTTAAAGCATCTTGTGACCCATCCTGCACATAATAGTCGATTCTCAGCGTTAACTTGTGGGACTTCTAATTACAGCTAGACATCCTCTGCCACACTTCTAGTAACATGTTTTCTATCACCTAGTTAGTATGAGCTCAAGGAATTTGTCATTTATAATGCTAGTTAAGAACTAGTTAAAACACGGGCACTGGATAGCTCAGTCAGTTAAGTGTCTGCCTTTGGCTCAGGTTATGATCCCAGGGTCCTGGGATGGAGCCCCACATTAAGCTCTCTGCTCAGCAGGAAGCCAGCTTCTCCCCCTCCCCTTCCACCCCCGCTCATGCTCGCTTTCTCTCAAATAAAATCTTAAAAAAAAAAAGAACAGAGAAGACTTGTAATGCAACCAACTATGTAATGTGGCAAAACCAAACGATTTTGCATTTTCCATATCATGTAAGCACGTAAGAACTTTTGACAACCTTAATGGGATGATTAAAACTTCCAGATTACTTTTATAATCTCTAAATTCATGTTAAGATAATGTCCAATAAAACCCTTATCAATTGATTTTAAAATGCCCTTTTTCAGAAATTAAAAAAAACCCAACTACCTAATTCTTCTAGATTATTTTGTAACCTTGGACACTGACTTCCATGAGAAACATTCATGACAAAGAAGTTATTGGTACAGTGGCAATTCTTTTCATGGAATATGTTTGGGTCAGAAGTAAGTGATAAAGTAATGGAAACTGGAAAAAAAAATCATCGTGATGGATTGGGAGATTTTGTATTCCCACTTATATATACACTCACATGTGTAAGTGTACACACACACACACACACACACACGCACACACTAATACTGGCCAGCCATTAACGTGGAAATCATGACCAAGGTTTAAATTTAAAAACCTGGCCAAGAGGAAATAAAGTTGTCTCCAGTAGAAAGTATCTAAGAGATTATTCTTTTCTTGCCTATCACAGGGTTTTACGGTACAGCTGGCATCTACCTTTGAGGCCATATGATTTGACAGAATTTTTAATTATTCCAGGTTTAAAATAACATGACTCTAAAAGAAGCAAAAATTTAGAGAACCACACATTTGTTTCTTTTGGGACATTACCTAAATTAAATAAATCTTCTCAAGATTCAAAAGCAAATTAAGTGATACTGAATTTTAGCTTTTTGAGAAATATTCAGAATCAATGATTTAGAACCACTGACAGTTTTGTGGTGCTTAGCTTCATAAAACTTCAATTCTCCAAATGCCATTACTATTCTACCTTACCTTGGAATTCCCAAAGTGAAACCTTTTCAAATCTCATTGAATGATTAAGAGAGAAGTAAACACAATTTTTAAATCATTGGTTAATCCATTCTATTAAGGGCACATGCTAGCTAGAAGATACAGTAAAATCTAATAATCTTGAATTAATAGAACCTGATATACTTGCATTCAAAAAGTTAAGAATCTCTGATGTCTACATTAAGGAAGTTCTTATGATTCCTACTTGTATCAAAATATGAGATGCTCTTGTTATATGTGTGCAGAGGAACCTAATGCAAACACAAGTAAAACCTCCAAAAAAATGAAAGTTTTGATTTTGGTCACACAAATGAAGACCGAAGTCCTTGAGCTTCAAGTTCTGAGACCTGACACCCAGTGTCTTATTCTAAGTACCTGGATAATATTCACTAACTCTTTGAAACAAAATAGCTAAAAGTCAATTCCTTCTGTGTTTTGCTAAAGTATCTCAGTTTTTCAAAAGGGTATTTTATAAATCCCATATAAAGAATGAAACTCCTAGCTTTACTAGTTTTTTAAGCACAAGTTTCAATTAAAGACCTGAATCAAATGAAAACTTTTCAGACTTATTTAAATATAAATCATTAAAATATTTTAAAAACAGGTTATTTTTAAAAAGGTATCTTGGTAAATAAATAAAAGTGGTTATCTCTGAGTCCCTTAAAACAGGTAAGAGGGGGGGCGCCTGGGTGGCTCAGTTGGTTGAGCGACTGCCTTCGGCTCAGGTCATGATCCTGGAGTCCTGGGATTGAGTCCCGCATCGGGCTCCCTGCTCAGCAGGGAGTCTGCTTCTCCCTCTGACCCCCCCCCCCCGCCATGCTGTCTCTCATGCTCTCTCTCGATCTCATTCTCTCTCAAATAAACAAATGAAATCTTTAAAAAAAAAAAAAAAGGGGGGGGGCGCCTGGGTGGCTCAGTCGGTTGAATGTCTGCCTTCGGCTCAGGTCATGATCACAGGGTCCTGGGATCGAGCCCCGCATCGGGCTCCCTGCTCAGCGGGAAGCCTGCTTCTCTCTCCCACTCCCCCTGCTTGCTCTCTCTCTCTCTCTCTCAATTAAATAAATAAAATCTTAAAAAAAAAAAAAAAAAAGGTAAGAGGGACTCTACTAGGCAAATATATTTTTATCCTATGGACTAAACTGACCATTGTTCTTACCAACATAATCGGCTTCATGTACTGATTAGATACCCTCACCCCCATCCCCACCTCAAAAGGAGTTTACTTACCTGTATTTACTGAAGAATTATAAAGACTACTGATTAAAAGAGAAAATTAAAAAAATTTTTTACCATCATAGATACTTTAAATATCAAGAAAAGCTGTTTTTTTAGTCTGTGACAAACCATTATAAAGTAATAAAAAAGTACTATGCCCCCCACAGTGTAGCCCATTTAAAACAAGCTTCACTAAAACTATACCCCAATGTGAGATCAGATCCTCCATAGTCTTGAAGGACACATTATCAATCTTTAGTTAAAGGGACTCATGTAATGAAAACAATTCTTAGTACATATATATTCATCTCATCTTAAAAAAAAAAAAAAGTTATGTTAGGGGTGCCTGGCTGGTTCAATTGGTAGAGCATGCAAATCTTGATCTCAAGGGTCATGATTTCTAGCCCCACACATTACTTAAAAACAAAAAACAAAAAAAACGTTAAGAGCTAGAATGAGTAGTGGAAATCCAACTCTTGTAGCAGACATTTATCTATTACCCTCAAATAGCAGCTGAGTTTGCTGTGGAGTGAGTTTTTCCAGGTTTGGGGTAAAAGAAAAAGGAGATAAACACATCACAATATGATGTACACTATTTGGTACTATCGTTTTCACAGAAGGAAAGATTTAATCAGTAATTCAAAATGCTAAGAATTTGCCAATTATCTTTTTACTTCCCTTAAATTTAGTTATATTTTGATGAGCAATCTCAAAAAAGGATTTCAACTCTGTAAGATGCACAGGAACACAGAACATGTTTAATGGGAAAAAATAAAAATAGCTTTAAGTTAACCAGACTGTTAAGATGTATCAAAAACTTGTGTCCTAAAACAAATGTGGCAAGTAACTTTAAAAAAAAACTTATATTTAGGGAATATTAAACAAAGCCTATATGATACACACAGTTACATTAAATTAAAGATTATGGTATAACTTTGGATACTGTTATATGCTTAGCCCAGTTTCCTAAAGAATAGTAAGTGCATGCCTTCCCTCTAGAAACTGGAAGATGCACTATTGCCATGGGGCAAAGATACCACAGGTGAACTGGACATTGTGAAGGTTGGAATGTAAAGGTTAAATCACATCATTCAAATCCTTTAAATTCTAATTCCATCAACTCAGAGTTAAGCAGGGCCTCTTCCCACAGTTATCACATGCATACATATTTGAATACAGGCACAGAAACTTGTCATTTTTATTTGGGTAACAAAGGGTCTCCAATTTATACTGAAAAATAAGTCCTAATTATTATCACTCCTGTAAAAAAAATTTAGCACATTTTTCACAAATGATTTATGTAAAAGAGAAGAAAATACACATAATTTTATAATATCTTAAACTTTTTTATTCCCTACCAGAGACATTTTGTCTTCCGTTTTCTTTCAGTTTTCTACAATTTCCAAGTTGCACCTGTATTTAATACTGCTTTAATCTGCTAAAGACATTAACTGATTGCTTTCCTAAATCTAAGGATTATATAGTTTTAGTATAAATATATATCACATATTTTTGTAAAATTTTGACAAAACCGAATAAGCATGCCTTGTTTTAAGTCCATGCTCCTTCCACTGTTTATAAAATCTGATTTAATGATCAAAAATTCTTGGTTGTCATTCTTCAGTTACAACAGTCTTCCTTCTGAACTGCCACTCACTTCTTTTTACATAATAACAAGCAATAGAAAAACCAAAGAAATTATCTTAATCTTAGTTCTTCCTTTTGACACTATAAAATAATGTGATTTTTTTTTTTTTTAAATGAAACAAATACATCCAAAACTCAATACATTCAAATGAGCTGTGTCTCCTTTAAGGTGGTCACCTTGGAAGGCCACAGTTCATTATCCTAACTATGCTACCACTGCTCAAAATACCTTTCAAACTCTTTTGGGATCGCCTTCAAAGCCAGCTGCATACTTTCTACTATTACCTCAAAGATAGATTAATTTTTGGAAACTGTCCAAAGTCATTTGGTGCCAAGTGATGGTACCCATAAAAAAATCAAGCTTGGTATCATTTGGTGCCAAGTGATGGTAACCATAAAAAAAATCAAGCTTGATAATACTTTCTGAAACAATGTGTGTCATAAAGTTAATAATGTGTATGACTTAAATTAGCTTTGGATGCAATTCTAAAAGAGCAAAACCCAAGAGGTTTTGAGCAACGGTAGATTGCTGGAATTAGGAAATAATTTTCCAGCATGATCACTATACAGGGTAACATTCATTTAGCTGTCTATGTTCTGGCATATTTGTTTAAAGTGAACATTCTGAGAGTTAGTATTTTTAAAAAGGAATATCATTCTTAGAAAAAAAAAAAGAATTTTATTCCTTTAAAGCATCACTTTAAAGTACGTACTATGCAATTGTTGTTAGAAACTAGTTCTCCTTACTTTATCAATAAAGACTACTTTAAAAAACTTGAAAGCAAATAACCAACTTATTTGCTCCCATGCTTTTTAAAATCATTAACCGAAGATAAAATAATCTGAAATTTCTAAGGTACTAAAAAACAAAACGAAAACCCCAAATGTAATAAAAACACATCAAGAACCAAACTACAATTTCTGAGCTGCACTGTTTATTTTGCTGCTTGAAACCTAAGTGACAGTATGCCACTATAATTATGGGGTTTCATCTAAACCTTTACTACACTGCAGGTACAGAAATATACGGACACATTTTTGGAGAATTGACATTTTGCAAAATGCAGCAAACATTTTAATTTATACATGAGAAAAGGAAGTGTTCAAAAGGGTATGCATTTCAAGTTATTGCAGGTTATTTGTGAGAGAATTTCTGCAGGTAAAACATGTTTAAATTTAACCAACGGTAACATGTCAGTGTATTTAAAATCATGACAAAAATCTTCTCTCTGGTCATGTTGCCCATGACAAATTACTATGATGTTGTATGTTTAGGGCAAGATGTCAATACAGCATAAATCCCATGGCATTTTGGTTTTCTTCTGGAGATTAAAGCTGTTTTTCTTGGGATAAATGCAGCAGCAAAACACAAACCAGTTGATCAAAAAAAGCACTTCTGCCATAACTCCAATAATTTTCAGGACACATCAACCGACAGTAGTTTTGCCATTCCCAGTTCTTTTAAGGATTACATCTCTGCACTGTTGCATTAAGTACGTCTGTGAAAGCTTGTTCTCTGTTAAGCCAGTTTACTGACTACAGCCTGGTTGAGAGAATTTAATTGGTTGGTCCATTTATCTAGTGCAGTATATCGGGCACCACCCCTCTTCTGATGATCCAATTCAAGGAGTTGGTTGACTTGATCAATTCGGCCATGAATAGTGCTAGAAACAAATAAATAAAAGACATGTCTACAAACCATTTTCACGGAGTGTAACTTTTAGACTAATGTTTCATAAAATATTTACAGTATCAATATATGCAAAAGAAGAAACTGCTGCCTCCACTAAGCGACCGAATTCAGGATTACTTATTTCATTCACTGCCTTATTAAAACTCTACACATAAACTGATTTCAGCTACCTTTTATCAGTTTCACTAAAAGAATCAACAGGCACAGACTTACCTGATTAATCAAGAGCAAATAAGCTTGTGAAGCTTTAAATACCATACAGCTTTTAAGAAAAATGTAATTTCAAAACTATTACATATCATGCCTTATACTTTAAAAACAAAAAAAATACTATTCATTAAATAATTCTCTAGCTGGATGGGTCACATACAGAATTAGAAATCTTTCTGACAACCATTTACAACTTTTTCAGAAATGAAGGGCTTAATATGCTCACTCATTCACAAAAAGCCACCATGCATATATATATATATCTCTTTTAATAGAAAATTATAGCCAGAGGGTGCTTTTGGTGAAAAATCAAGAATTCCACTGCTACCTTTGTTCCCATTATTCAAATGTTATGGTCCTACTAAACATTTTGTGATAAGAAACGGCCAAGTACTTACTTATCCAATATGCACTGCACCAGCAAGCTCTCCACATCAGCTACATCTATGTTTAACTCCTAAGACAAAAGACTCATTATAATTCTAGTAATTAACTTCTTTAAAGACTTTATGATAATGAATAATTATTCTGATTTTAAATTCATTCCCACCACTTAAAGGAAATTTAGTGAAAAGAAAATTTAGGACAAATTTCATTATCACTTCAAAATATTTCTGAGAACACAGGTCTGACCAAATTTAACTTTGTAGTGTTTAAAGTATATTCTCTTTTTTTTTTTAAGATTTTATTTATTTATTTGACAGAGAGAGAGAGAGAGAGATAGTGAGAGCAGGAACACAGCAGGGTGAGTGGGAGAGGGAGAAGCAGGTTTCCCGCTGAGCAGGGAGCCCGATGCATGGCTCGATCCCAGGACCCTGGGATCATGACCTGAGCCGAAGGCAGACACACTTAACGACTGAGCCACCCAGGTGCCCCTTTAAAGTATATTCCTACCACAATTTTATTGTGGTTGGGTTAAAAACTACATCAATTACATATTTTAGCCACTACGCTGTCTTCTATAATGTTCTTTGAGGCTGAAGGAATCTTTAAAAAGAAATGTAATGATTCCTTATTTCTCTTTACTGTTAACTCAATTTATGCCAAGAAAACACAGAATAATTTACATTAAAAGGAAAGCCCTAAGTTATGAAAATGTATTATAAAAATGTTACCAAAAATAATTTTTAAATACACTGCATTTATAACTACAAATTATAAATATTAAGATCCATGAATATAAGTACCTTAGAAATAAAAGGAATATGTATTCTTGTGTAAGGCTTAATTAATTTTATGAGCACTTGTGTTCTGATGTTTCGCAAAAGCTCTGAAAGATAAGAATGAAAATAAATTTAACAGTTTGTGTATCTGCATGAAACATTATGTACTTCTAAATCACATTAATTAACCATATCAATTATTTTCTCACAATCTTTCTACCTGGCAAGGACATAACGTGTTTGGTTTTTTTGGTTTGTTTTTAAGTAAGCTCTATGCCCAACATGGGGCTCGAACTCATCGCCCCAAGATCAAGAGTAACATGCTCTACTGACTGAGCTAGCCAGGTGCCCCAGACATAAGGTATTTGGATCTAAAAATATTTGGGTCCAACTGACGCACAGTAAGACTAGAGGCTGCTAATCACAATTTTTTCTTGTTCCCACCTCCCTGATTTTGCTTATATGTTGTGATGCTACCTAAAATATCCTCTTGCCTTCTCAATAATACTCCACACTGCTCATCATCTCCTCTATAGCTAACATCTTTCAAGAAGCTCTGATTCATGCCAGTCAAGTCCCTTATTTTATGCTCTCTCAAAATCTAGAGTATTGTATTTTATACAATGATCTTGCAATTTTCTCCAATTTCTTCACAGACAAGCATCTTATAAAAAACAACAACAAAAAACTAGACTGGAGTTCATGCATAAGACTTCTAAATTTTTCTATATCCATCATTCTAGCTTCATACAAGAACTTTTAAAATGTCTGCTGAATGAAAGAGAAAGGAAGGTGGGGAAAGAAGAACATTACTTCCAAAGTATTCTTCAGATTTTCCTGATGCATCTGGAATTTAAGTATTTGAATGAGTTGTTCCAAATGGTCATTTAAAAACCCTCAAATAGCTCCATAAACAGGTGGGAACACTGGAGGTACAAAAGAGGCCCCAGAACAAGGAATGATTTTTGTCTTTGTTAATCCAACAGAACTTATTAAAAATCTCACACACTTCCTGGTACAACATTAGCCACCCTTCAAAGTAATGCATCTCCACGTCATCTAGAGCAGACTATTTTTAAAGTTTTTGTTACTTGTCCAAAATCCTAAAAATTAACTTTGAACCTAAGTATCAATAATAAACACGCAACAATATCGAAATTAGAATAAAAAGTTAAAAGGGACAGACAGCCACCTTAAATGAAATGGACATCATATAAGAATTTGATTATGTTAATAAATAGCAGGAAACTGGTGAATGATTTCTTTAAAACAGCTTTATAATCTTAAATAATATCCTACTCCATGACAGCATTTAGAAACATTTCTATACTTGGCAATACACAGAGGAAAACTGATTTAATTCCATGCAGCTCCATTCAGAAGCACTGCTTGAGGTGGCACAGAAGGTAACTGAATCCAGTCAGCAAAAAGAGTATACCTTCAATGTGTTCCCTAATGAAAGGGTCATCCATGATGTTGCTGTGATTTGTTTTCAGAATCTTTTCAAATTCAGTGATGTCATTATTCTGATAGGCACTAAAAGAAAAAGTATAAATCTTGTCAAACATGAAGAAGTCATGTATTAACTCAGATAATCCAAAATGCCTGTTTCTCAATTTTTATATGCAATAATCTAAGTTACATTATAGTTTCTGTTGTAGAAATCAGAGTTAAACACACACATCCTTCTGCAAATAAAATTAATTTCTTTTTTAATGCTTTTGGTTTTACAAAGATTAAATAAATCTTCTTTTGGGGTCATATACTATATTTATATATAGTTCATTAAAATCTTCTCAAAATCTTAACACTGTTAAAAACTGGCAAATATATAAACTGTTTAATGCTTGCTACTTTCAAATTAAATTGTGCATTTATCATTTAATCCCTAAGAAATGAGGTTTCATGCATACTACTATATGGAGGAGTATGGCCTTGTCTTTGAAATAAGACACTACATTCTCTCTGAAGATTATTCAGAAATGCAGCTTCCTAATTTTTATCTTCTAGAAAGCTACCAGCAACTGCTAAAACTCTGCAAAGGAACATTTGATTCTAAATTTTCTCTAGCCTTAAAATTCCACTGAGTTATATAGCAAAAATATCAGTGGCAGGTAATTAGTGCCAAATGGGACACACACACAAAGGAGAGAGTGATGGACCCTGCTGCAGAAGGCCAAAGGCTGATTTATGTTCATAATTCTCTGAGGTGTCTAGTATCTACTCTTAAAATAACTCTGTAGGGCACTATGGGGATTGCTAAAGGTGCTGAGAAGGAAGAAGCCAACCTTCTGGATATGGCACCACTGTCTGCTTTATATGTAAGACATATCATCAGCCATTCTGCACGCCCTCTGCTGTGCTTCCATCTGTTGGGTCGCAATGTAACTTCATGTTAGGGGCAGGTGATTCAAGTGCTTCAACAGGAATTATTTTCCTCTAGTCTGCTGGCAACTGACTAGGAAGATAAAATTAGGAAGCATTACTTTCTCACCTACCCCAAATACATTATTGCAAAATATACTATAGGAGGATATATTCAAGTAGTGAAACACTTGCACATGTGTATATTTTAACCAAGAGACGTTCTTCCACTATTTAAGTGACTTAAAAAAATCTTATACAAAATGTGGGACAGCACAAGCCACTTGCTTGGATCAAAATTTATCATTAAAATAAACTGAGTTCCAATATAGAGGTTTCACTGGAGTAAACTGTATGATACAGTAAATACATAAATATAGCTATTACCTTTTTACAGATCTGATAAATCAGCCCTTTAGTCCATTTTAATGTATTTAACCAATTTAATTTAGATGAAATATTAATGTCTAGGGCAAACTCTCCCTCAATTTTTCTTTAAGAGTTTTAAAAGTTTAAACTGTTGCTTAACAATTTAACTTTATAAACATTTTTCTAAAGTATTATGAAGTGAATCTCTAGCCAAATCATCTTTTAGTTAATGTGGCCAAATGCTGAGTAATAAACCATTTGAAATAAAGACAGAGAAATCTCCTTTCATAACTAAAATCAACTTAATTCAACAAATACATACTAGAATAAAGAGATAAATAAAAGAAAATGATATTGTTTTAGAAGTAGGTTCCATGCCTAGCATGGAGCCCAACACGAGGCCTGAACTTGACCCTGAGATCAAGACCTGAGCCAAAATCAGGAATTGGACCTTTAACCAACTGAGCCACCCAAGTGCACGAAAGAAATTGATTTTTTCATGTTCCAATTTAGAGTTCTTATCTCCTAACTATTCCTAGTCCCCTTAAAATAAAATCATTCTTATTTTTTACAGCTAAAATTAAAGTTTCCTTAAACAAACCTAGTAATTTGTAAAACCTATAGCCAGATAAAAACAAAGTAAATGAGGACATTTTACATAGGAACCCAAACAATATCATGTAATAAGCTATTTTCTCCAAGTATATAAAAGACTATTAAAAGAATGTCTTACCACTTCCGTTATCTACATACATATGCAAAAAACCCCACCCTACTCTATGTCCCTAATATTCTTCCTGCCTTGGTAAACTCAGCTGCACAATCTAAAACAAAAGACTTGAAGAAACCTAGGCTCCATTTATTCCCAGCCCAGAGGAAAATTTTTCTTGCTCACTGATTTCTTTTGTAAAAGTAGGCTTCTTTTCTAGGCTTTTCGCTTTGTTTTATCTTCTACATTTTATTTAATATTAATTGATCATAGCAGGTTTTTCAGTTGCTAACAATCATACTGTGGAAGTCATCAATAAATCCTTGGGTTTCTTACCAGTATGACCCCTCTGCTCCTCACCCCAGAAAATTTATCTGAGGTAAACTTTTTTTAAATGATTTTTTAAATCCTGTCAACTGAGAAAATATGTGAATAAAGACATTGTCTTGTTGAAAATTTTTGATTTATGTGGACCAACTCATAATTTCATTTTGGATTAAGGCAGGTAGAAACAGCAAACACTGTGAAATTGTTTTAAAATATCTACAGTTTTCTACTGAAAAATAGCAACAGACACAAACATGTAGATAATAAGGAAAAAAACAGCCAATATTATACTATATAAATCGATACTATATAAAATCTTGTGGTTAACAGAAACAGAATAAATGACTTCAAAAGATAAAAATTTCACAAACTTTGGAATATTTCAAAACGAAATACAAGAGAGTAAATTTGGAATATTAACTAAATTCTCAAAATTTCTCTCCCTCTTTCCCCTCTAATTCACTGCTTTAAGGAAATTTACCTTAACCGAAATAAAAAATCTTACCTTACTAAATTTGTCATTGCTAGAATTTCTGGATCATTTTTGTATGGTTTGGCCTAAGCATAGTAAGAAAAAAAAAAAAAAGAAAGAAAAATTATCTATGCTATATGTACAAAGAAAGAATAACATTTATTTCCAGAAAAGACAGCCGACAGAAATGAACACACACATACCTCCTGTGAGTCAAATGGATTTATTCCCGATTTCATTAGCATATTTGCTAAAACCAAATATTTTAAGCAAGTGGTTCGTCTTGGACTTCCCGATTCATCATAATTCTTGAAGGCTTCAAAAAAATCAGTGTGTGCCTTTTCAAATTCACCTTCTCTCAAGTGCATTTTACCACCACATTCTATAAAGAATAAAACAGGATAAAAGGGCATTTGCAGTTCTGTAGTAAGATTGAGCACTTTATAAAAATCAAATGAAAACTATGATAGTGGCTTTCCAGTCTTTTAATTCTAAGGCCTGAATAGTACTAGCCCCAAGGTACTCGATTTAATTCTTTTTTTAGGGGGCGGGGGGAGAGGAGAAAGAGGGAGGGGATAGGGAAAAGGAGAGAGAGAATCTCAAGCAGGCTCCGCGCTCAGCATGGAGCCGGATGCTGGGCTTGATCTCACAACCCTGAGATCATGACCTGAGCTGAAATCAAAGAGTCAGATGCTTAACCAACTAAGCCACGCAGGTGCCCCGGTACTCACTTTAATTCTAAAAAGCAAGTTCTTCATTATAAACATCAAAGAAGCATTTGCAAATCTTTATTCTCAGTTGAGGCAGGAAATAATTTTATGTATATCATTATAATTCAACAACAGAAGTTCTTTCCCCGCCCTCAACTCTCCCAGTCTTGAGAGTAGAACTTCTGTATAGTTCACTGATGTAAAATTTTACAAGACAAAAAATTCAATTTCTAATTCTAATTTCTTTCTAAGACTAGATCATTTCATTGATTTTACTACTTTGCCATTTATTTTCACTAAAACAGAAACAACCTTCAGAGTCATTCAATCATATACAATGACACCCTGGTATCTTCCCATGACACTGCCCACCCTTTTCCTAACAAAACTTGCCTCTGATGACTCCCATGATCAGTGGATGAGGGATGGCAGACTTGATGTGAAGTGACTGTTCATAGAGTGCTTTAAGTTTTTTGTTATTCTTCTGTGCTGTGTACATTTGAATTTCCAAAGCGTATATTTCTAATAACTGTGTACCTTTTTTCAGGTCATCTTCTCCATCATCAGTCTAAGAAAGCAAATAATGAACTTTAGTTAAAATATAATTCACAGTCAACCTACTAATTTTTATTTGAGTTAGCCTGAGATCCTTATGTTTATAATACTAATTCTGTGTGAAAATGTACTACAAATTTTAATTAAGATCTAGAACATTAAGAACACTACCTTTAATAGCCAAAAAGGAATGCACACACCCTTTGTACTTTCTAGTCATTCAATAAGGAAAAAGTGACTAGAAGTATTTTATAATATATAAAATGTTATAATGTTTGTTTCTATCCAGGAGATTCTTTATGGTCTTCCCCAAATCTTCATAACCACTTTATATCTGCTGATTTGATCAAAAAGCAATTCCAAGTGCCTTCCTAGTGCCAGGCACTGGGTCTACCTTGGAGAAATACACAGTTAAATAAGCTAATGTTCCTGGCCCCCAAAAGTTCACAATCTAGAAGATTAATCTGTCAATAGATAAATTACAACATAAATAATGATTCTATTTGAAGCATGAACCAAGTGCCCTGAAGAATGGAAGAGAGAGTGACTAACTCTGCTGATGGATGTCAAAGGAATAACAAAGGTGGTAAGATTTGAGTTCAACTTTGAAAAATAACCAACAGCCTACAAATACAGGCCGTGAAAAATAGCATAGAGGCAACAGTCAGATAATCATAAATATCAAGCCCTTACACAAAGCCAAAATTTATTATTTATTTGGTCTTCCAACAGAATTCTGTTTAGTCATTCACTAATGAATCACAACCAGAGTCAAATATATGATATGTAAGACACAATTTGTACACCTAGATTATCATGTCTCTGCTATAAGGTTATTTGCAATCAAATAAAATTTTCTTATGTTCCAAAATAAACTGAGCAAAACCTTCACCAGAGGGCTTTTTTGTATTCCGATCAGATAGAATTTTCTTATGTTCCAAAATAAACTGAGTAAAACCTTCACCAGAGGGCTTTTTCGTATTCCGTATATAAACGCTGAAAGACCCTCTTCCATTCAGAAATGGCTTCTCTATCATTTCCACTTCACATGGAACTGAGCTCACAGTTGTTTACGCATCAGACTAAGCTCTTCTAAGAATGTGTAGATAAGAAATAAATCATAAATAACTAATCTGCTTTATGAAGCAAAACTACTATGAGTTTTTTTTTTTTTAAGATTTTATTTATTTATTTGAGACAGAGAGATAACATGAGTGCGGGGGGGGGAGAGGGAGAGGAAGAGGGAGAAATAGACTCCCCACTGAGCAGGGAGTCTGATGCCGGGCTAGGTCCCAGGACCCCAGGATCATGACCTGAGCCAAAGGCAGCAGCTTAACCAACTGAGCCACCCAGGTGCCCCGAAGCAAAACTATTATGAAATAAAAACATTTTCTTTTGTAAAAAAGCTAAAAAAAAAAAAAAAAAAAAAAATTAAATGAAAATACATGCAGGTGATTATTTTTTTATTTTTTAAAGATTTTTTCATTTATTCATTTGAGACAGAGATAGAGAGAGAGAGGGAGAGAGAGAGCATGAGCAGGAGGAGAGGCAGAGGGAGGGAGAAGCAAGCTCCCCAATGAGCCAGGAGCCCAGTGTGGGGCTCGATCCCAGCACCCTGGGATCATGACCTGAGCTAAAGGCAGACGCTTAACCATCTGAGCCACCCAGGCGCCCCGAAGCAAAGCTATTATGAAATAAAAACATTTTCTTTTGTAAAAAACCTAACAAAACAAAACAAAAACACCTTAAAAAAAAAGTTAAATGAAAATACATGCAGGTGATTAATTTAAAACTTTCCTGATCAACCTTTCTCCCATTCACAGAAATAACATATACAATTAAGATAATAGTACACAGCATAGGAAGAGGTTAAAAACATTTAAAATAGTATTTCCACATAAATTTTAAACTAATATGAAATAACTTATTGATCAAGACAAAAAAGAAAACACAAAATCATAACCACAGTTAAAAAGTTACAGAGGTGCACTGTGCAAATCACGTGGCCATTCAAATTTAAATTAAGTAAAATTAAAAACTCAGGCACATTTCAACTGCCTGATGACATGTAGCTGGCTATCGTATTAGTGCAGATACAGAATATTTCTACTTTCTAGCATCATACGAAGTTCTAATGGACAGTACTGTTACAGAAGATTCATATATTATAAACTAGATATGAAATATCTTTATTACATGTCTCTAATGTTCTTTCTGATTTTCACAGGGAATATAACTAAATATGAAAGGCTTATTCTTAATAAGCATTAATGACTAGCCTATTTGTTTATGGATACCTGTGCCTCACTCCACAAAAATAATGATTTAAACAGGAAGAAATGTAATACTCAGAAAAAATGAGTATTGGTATCTTATTGGTATCTTATTTACCAAATTTGATTTTGGGGATGAATCTTGAACAAAACAAAAAGTAAGTTTCAAATATAATTTTTTCTTATGTTTTTATTATGAAGAAATATTAAGAAAAAATAAGAGAATGCTACCTGGCAGGATTGATGTAACTGACGTAAAATTTTTTGAAGCTTTCCATATTCTTCTCGTTCTAAATATAATTTCCCAAGCTGTAAAAGAACACACTTATTAAAATTAAAAGATTTCAAGAGGAAAAGGCATGAATCTTTAGGAGAGTTTATTAAGGACACCCTCCCACTCTTCAAAAAAAAAAGTAATTATAATTGTTACCTTTGTGTTTGTCTTAAACCACAGTCTATCATTCTTAGCATCTTTCAAAGCTTCCAGTGTTGTTTCATAGAATTCCTGCAGTAAATCCATCTGACATAAAAAATCAGAATTCTATAATTGTAAACAGCAAATTTGTACCTGTTAATAAAGTTAATTTGAACAAACTAAAAGTGCATCTTTGAACTTTAATACACATAAGATACACGATCTGTTTCTGAATGTGTCAGTCTATAATTTAATAAAACCTTAGCAAAACAGAGACCAAATTTACAAAAAGTGCCTAGATCTGTTTTTATGTGAGTTTTTAAAAAGTAAAACCCAGAAAATACCTAATGCTCTAAAAGTATGATTTGTCCTTTCTAATCTAGTAACTCTAATAACTCATTTTATATTGATGGAAGTGAATGGCATACACATTGAACTAGTTGTGCTGTTATTAATAGTGTGTATCCTATTCACTCAACTCTCATTTGGTACCTGCTACGTGGCAAACACTAGGCAAGCAGCTAAAGAAACAAAGAATAAGCTTCCCTCAAAAATTCTTCTATAAATATAATTAATCAAGTAACCGAACTACATAGCTCTTAAGTTACTGGTAAACTGCTGGAGTTAGGTAGAGGGTAAAGTCTAGCACAATTTTAGCTGTGTCTAAACACCATCAATTCACCAATCTGAGTGTGACATTTTTTCATGGAAATCATTCTATTTTGCATTATGATAAGCTCCCATACCTACCCTCCTCTCCCCCACATCGGGCTCTGTCTTTGTTTGAATACCTGATTCTCTAGATCTCTACTTAACAGGATCAAGAGGAAAGAGGGCCATGACAACAAGAAAGTTTAATACTTTCAGAAAAGGCTGCCTATCTATTCATGACTGCTGATGGCATACTGAATAAGTTGAGTACCTCCCACCCAATACCTATTCTTACTTTCAAAGACAAAAAGTGTACATATAAGAGCACGAAGCAACACACAATCTTGAAGTTTGAAATTAATTCCCCCCCACCAACATCTGGCATACCATTTATAAATAGTGTACCAAAAACGTTTTGATACACTTGTTTGTAAAACTCAGAATATATTTCCCCACATAAGAAAAGCGCCCCCCTCAATATGTAACAACTCTATAATTAGTGCCATTAATTACTAATGTTTTAACAAAACATACACAGTTGACCCCTGAATAACATGTTTGAACTGTGTGGGTCTACTTATACGTGGATTTTTTCTTATAAATACAGTACAGTACTATAAATATACTTTCTCTTCCTTATGATTTTCTCCATAACATTTTCTTTTCTTTAGTTTACTGTAAGAATACAGTACACACATAAAATACGTTGATCAACTGTTTATGTTACAGGTAAAGCTTCTGGTCAACAGCAGGCTATTAGTAGTTAAGTTTTTGAGGAATCAATAGTTATGCCACAGATTTTCAACTGCATGGCACGGGGCAGAGGGGAGGGGCTTGGCACCCTAACCCCCATGTTGTTCAAGGGTCAGTTTTAAGTTTATTTTTCTCTATTTCCTTTACATATATTTTAGATATAAAGAGTAAAATAAACTATCTTAAGAAATTAGAATGACATCTAGCAGAAAAGACGGAATGAGATTCTGAGATGAACATTTTTTATTACGAATATGAAAAGTATTAAATGTTTTAAGAAATCCTAAATGACATGGGAGAATAAATGACATGGAGAATACTTCTTGTGGTAAAATATCATGGTGTTTAAGTTATGTTGCTTAAAAGAATATGAACAGCAATCCAATTAAAAATTATCTTAGCAATACAATAAAATCATCATTGCTTTTCTTAATAACCAAAATCTAGAATAACAAAAGCTCTATCCTTCCCAAGGCCCACTGTAGTTTCTTCATCATTAGCCCTTTCTTTCATCATCCATCATCCACCCATTCTTTGTAAAAGCATTTACTAAACACCTATTGAGTAATGCCAAGTACTAATATGAGTTACAGGGTCTCCTTTCAAGGATCTTTAATCAAATCTACACAAATCTAACGGAAGTGGTGATGGAGTTTATTGGAAAGAACTATGTTAGTAACTACATGGGAGTTTAAACCTGCAAAAGTTGTGTGCAGATTATGTACCTCAAGATATTATTTGAAGAGATTTAGCTAGTTATTGCCTTTTAATATTGTATGATTAGTACTATAATTAAGAAAATAGTATATATTATTTCTAAAGCACATTAATGCCTGGTATAACTGCTTAACTAGAAATCTCTAGGCCTTAAAAAAAAAGAACAAAGCCTTTAGTATAAATAATTATAAAAAGTTGGAAGGGTTTGTTACAATATAATAGTATAAATAATAACACATTGGTAAGTACCAAGAGCAAAAACCAGAATCTAACCTGTTTAGAAGTGGAGATATAATCAAGAATAGAATTAATGGATTTTTCAGAATAATTTCTTGTGACTGCACTCCGAATATAGGTCAATAGTTGTTTATATCTGTTCATCATTTCTGGAAAGTTTGTCTGTCAGGGAAGAAAAATGCGTTATTAGATATGTATTTATGTGCTAAAATAGCTACATGATTAAGACTATAGCACATACTACTATGAAAAACAAAGTTTTATGATAAAGTATGTATGACAGAAACACTATAAACATTTTTGCTTAAATTTGGAATTTCTAGGTTACTGACGCATGAACCAAATTTATGAAGTTACCCTATGAAAAAGTACATTTTACAGATTCTCAAAATTTCAGATATTGTTCTCATTGCACAACAAACATTTACTGAAATCATAAGAACTACTAAAATATTCACAGACCAAAAAATACAAATAAATCCAACTTTTCAAATGCCTTGGGTACCAACTATGCAGGTATCAGCTATATCCTCTCCTGAAGATTTACCCCTTGATGAGAAAGCTAACAATAGTGGTATGTTTCTTTTCTCCCTATATTATTGGTTGGCTCATGATAAAATGTGAAGTGAAAGAATCTTTTCAAGCCCAGGTACTCATCCCACTATCAAGAAAAGTCCTCCCACCCAAGGCTCTACTCAATAGTAGATGTAGCTAATGTTGCTATTCCTTGCAGGACTATTTGCACTACTGTGGTTATTTGAGGAAACATGAGAGATCGGAGGAAATAAAGAACTACCAGTCAAATTTCCAACACTTAAGTATTTTGGTGGATGGTCTATCCTCCCTCAAAGTAGATCATGTAAGTCATTTTATGAGTCTAACCTGATAATCTGCATCCACAGTCCCCACAATCTCCAACTGCTATTAATCCTTCTTTTCACTGGGTTCTACTCTACTTTTAATCAGGGAGGGGGAGCACTGGCAGATATAGTTTTTCTTGACTAATAGACCATGTGTGTTTATGAACATGAGAAGACTCCCTGAAATCTAAGCAAGAACTGAATTACAAAAACGGAAACAATAGTTGGCATACTTGGAAATAAGGTAGTTTGATATATATTACTAAGGCTTTTCCCATTGTTCTGTCCATTTTTTCCCACCTATGCCAGTACCATGTAAGGGTAAATAATAGGTAATATCCTATCAGTGAGCTGTTAAAACCGAAGTTACAGAACATATCTTATGGCAAAAGGCAAATCAGAAATAGACTGTCCTAACTTGGAGATTGTATCTGGATACTGAAATAGGATTTTAGCAAAAAGTTAGTTTTGAATTCATTTTCTTATGCTCTTGTAATTTTAAAGCACATTTTTCAATAATTATGTTACTGTATTTAAAGACTAAGGGAGGATTAGGTAAATTACAGTGGTAAACACAGAGCAGTTGATAACAAACCCTTCCAACTTTTTACTGCTCAAAACCTTCACACAGCATCATGAGTCCTATTCTGAATCCAACCAGAAAACGAGGGATGGAAGCTGAAACTACTATTCACAGATGCTGTTTGAGCAAATAAAAGGTAGAGAAGGAAGGTAGGTAAAGTAACACAAACTACAAATAATCCTCTTACTTCCCATTGTGGCTCAAGGTAAAATGGTAAAATAAGCCTTATGGGTAGCATATATTTAAATGGGCTCAAAAACTGAACCACTGCTAGTATGTTAAGATAGCAGTTTTCTAGAGTCTCTTGGTATTATTTCAAATCATAGAATCTCAAGAGTTGAACATTGGGCTTCTAATGTCACTAAAATTGTTTAGTCAAAATCTCTGTCCTTGACACCTGATGCTTCTCCCACATATCCTTCTAAGCTTTTAATTTAAATATAGTATGTGTATTTAATATTTTCACAAATAATAAATGGAGAGAAAGCACAAGGGCTTTCTTTGTGCAACAGAGAGATATTTTTGAGAATATCAGAGCAGAACTAGAAAGGGTAAATTCAAGATAAACATTTTCCCTTCTTCAACTATATTTAAATGCAACATGCAATATACTTATTAATGTTTAACATGTTTTGAATAGTCTTGATATTTTGGGAGGAAGAATGAGCTAAAATATTTTGTGGATAGTTTCTGTAGATGTCATGGAGGGCTCCTCTTTTTGAAGGTAGGTGAGGATGCCAGAGTGAGTATGTCAAGAACAGGATGAAAGATTAGTAGAAATTAACTGGACAAAGGTAATAGTCAATTCAGGGAGTTCAATTTCAAATAGATGGGATAGAGAGGTTAATAGGGAGAGGGAAGAAACATATGAGAAATATAGAGATAGGAGGAAAAAAAGTGGTAATAGATTGCTAGCTATCCTTCCATTTGACATAGAAGCAAGTGCTTACCTCTGCTATCTAAACTCCACTTTATCTTTTTCTCAAAAATTCCTCTATCCTTAGTGATTTTAAGGTTCATATCTGTCCCTAGTCCTCTCATCTAACCATTTATTATCCCCTCCACCTCTACCCTGCACTCTTGAAGACAGCAATTCTCTGAGAGTACAATGTTATGACAATCCCAACTTATCTATGACTTCATTCAACAACATATTTGAGCACCTACTGAATGCCAGCCACTATTACAGGTGATAGGAATGTAATAGTGAATAAAACAAAGTTCTGCTCTCATGGAGCTTACAACCTATGAGGATGAGGGCAGCAGAAAGGCAATAAGTACGTAAACAGATCAAGTGGTGATATAGTCAAAAGAAGAAAATCAGCAAAGTAAGATGAATGTAAGTGATGGTGGGAAGGATGCAATTTTATATAAGGTAGTCAGAGGAAGGCCATCCTGATACATGGTGACCCTGAACAGGGAAAAAAGCCATATGGCTATTTGAGAGGAGAGTTTGGGACAGAGGAAACAGCAAATACAAGGGTTTACAAGTAGGAGCATGCGTAGGATGACATGAGGACAACAAAGAACCCAGTAAAGGAGAGGACAGAAAATAGTATCAGAAAGGTAGCAAAGGGTAAGTTGACATAGGGCCTCCCAAGCCATGGTAAGGATTTGGATTTTATTAAGGAGAGTAGGAACCATTAGAAGATTTAGAGCAACCATTAGAACATTTAGAGCAAAGGAATGACATAATCTGACTTACATTTTAAAAGGATCACTCTAAAAACAAAAACAAAAGGATCACTCTGCTGTTTGTGGAGAACAGACTGTTAGTAAGGCAAGGACAGAAGTAAGGATATGAGTTAAGAAGCTACTGAAAAAATCCAGGTAAGAGATGAATGTTGGCTTGGATCAGAGTACCAGACATAAAAATGGTTAAGTAGTATCTGGTTAAGTATCTGACAAAAAGTTACTAGATATATTTTAAAAGATATAGATCTAGATATATTTTAAAAATATTTAAAGACACGTGGATTTACCATCGGATTATTTGAGGGGAGAGAGACAAAGAGAGGAGTCAAGAATGATGTTAGCTTTGGTTCTTATCAGTGCAAGTAGAAATCCTTGTAATACAAAGCAGAATTTTTAAACTCCAAAATAAACACTGATAGTCTGGGAAAAATCATTCTGTTAATAATGCAGCCAGATACTGTCTATGTATCTATAGGGTAAGTTTTCTTAAACAGAAAAGTTTGACTCGTATGCAGAATTTTTTTTACTTAGTATTACTGAAGTCACAAATCAAAAGTAGGCTAAGTACAGAAATGTATCAACAGAATTATTATTTTTTTTAAAGATTTTATTTATTTGAGAGAGAGAGAATGAGAGACAGAGAGCATGAGAGGGAGGAGGGTCAGAGGGAGAAGCAGACACCTCGCTGAGCAGGGAGCCCTATGCAGGACTCGATCCCGGGACTCCAGGATCATGACCTGAGCCGAAGGCAGTCACTTAACCAACTGAGCCACCCAGGCGCCCCTCAACAGAATTATTTTAAAGAGGTAGAAAAAATGGCATTTTGTTGCCATGAGGTTTTTACCACAGAATTTATTTCATTATTAGTTTAATTCCCCTCAACACAAATCTTACCAACTTGAAGTTAATCTTAATCATTTGCTTCAGTGCTTTAAATCCCCATTCTCCTTTTTCACCTTCAAGTTCCAAAACCTAAAAAATAGAAGACATTTTTAGTCTAATTTAATGCTAATGTTATTTTTTAATGACACCAATGTCTGTTTTGAATTAATTTTACATCATATGCATGATGAACATTTCCCCAAGAATTCCACCATTTCTCAATGCCATTTTTAAAAGGCTTTAAAAAAGAAACATGTCTTAAAATGCTTAAGGATAAGTGAGCTTATTTAATCAAGAGATTAAATAAGAACTACTGCTCAATTATTCTATAATCCCAGAAGTCCTTTTTTTTCCTCTGAATAATCCATTGGTAAGAATAACCCAAAAGTTTATCAGTTGTCAAGAAATCACATTAATTAATAGAACCACACCTGTGTGATCTGTCCTCCAAAGAAGGAACAAAATTGCAGGGATAATACTTATTGATCATCATGTTGGTTTCCTTCTGTCAGAACCATACTAGTTTTTCAGGACAATGGCCCTGCTTTATAGATAGCTTGATTAGAAAAAACAATAGGATATTCCTTTTAAAATATCTGCTTGTACTGCAATGCAAATTTATTTACAGGATTATCACTCAGTATCCAAAACACATTTCTGAGATAAAATTCTGAGACATCATTTGAAAAAATAAACTTTAAGACACAGAATCAATCAGAAAAACATATGAACCTTTTGAAAACTGCTTAACGCTGCTTTTGGGTCATCTTCTTTTAGTGCTTTGGAATTATAGTACTGATTTTCCAAATCCACATTTGGCTCAGAGTTACTATCTTCAGAGTATTCCTGTGTGTTAGAAAGAGATACTAAAATGAAAAAGAATTCCACACATTGCCCTGTAAAAAGTGAATACTGTTAAGATGGAAAAACCATACATTTATACAAAACAACCTTGCACACATAGGTAAAATGCCACTGACACTTAATCATTATTTAAAAAACAAGTGAAAAAGCCAAAATCAAGTGGAGAGAATATAATAATTTCTTTTTTTTCAGATCAAAACCCACAATTTCCATAGAATAAACAGAAAAGCAAAATGTAAAAAAATAATATTGGTTAATGACCCCCAATTCTGCAGTGGTTAACCTTTTGTTGGTCACAGAACCCAAGAAAAATCACTGTAAATGCTGATTACTACATAAATGCTAATTATTCATCTTAAGTTCTGTAATTTAAATTTCTCTACTCCTTAAGTCTAAATTTCCTTGTTCTAAATGGCCTATCTAGGATGGTAATCTGTATATGGCAGAGTAGTTTATTGCTAAATATAATTATATGTTAATAAGTATATTTATGTGCATTCCACATTACCCAATAGCTATTAACGCACTTTAACTAGCTTTATAACAAATCAAACTAAGAGCAACTGAATTTATATAATTTTATTTGACTTTTACCACATAAATTCAGTTCTTAGTACTGAAATAGTAAGTAGAAAGGAAAACTGGAATAAAACAACTATTTTGTGGAGCAGTATAAAAAAGAGTTTAAAATAGTTCCAAGATACTCAATTTAATGATGAGGATTATAAAACATACATAGGTTAGTATGATGAAAATCATTATTTTAGGAAGACACAAAATTCTTTCCATCAGGTACAAGTCATTACAAAAGGCAAGCTTACGTCAAATCAAGAACAGTACCTGGAAGTACAAAAAGACAAGAACAGTATTACAGTTATTTCTAAATCCAAATACTTCGTAATTTTTTTGAGATACTCATGAAAAATCTGTAATAATTCATAAAGGCCAAAGAATGAAAGAAAGCATAGTGAGTGTAGTGCTAGAGAGCTCAAAAATACATGAATACAAGATGAGCTTTTCCTGTGACCAGCAGATGGAGGGGGATGTTTGATGTTAGTATAAAACCAGTTTTATCTGACCACAGAGGTTTTGTAATGTGCACCCTCTAGAGGACAATTACTTCCTTGTGTAAGGACAGGAAACATGGATGCAGTCTTCCAGACCTGATTGGGAATTCTGTTATGTTTAACATGAAAATCCTTTACAACACTTCTCTTCGGGATGAGATCAAATTCTGGGTAATGAATAAATTTCATAATCAATCATTCACTTCTTGACCATGTAAGCTAGGTTTGACTACAACTGATCAAACCAGAAAAGCAATTAATAAAGTCTTAATAAACAAGCTAACTATATATCAAGTAATACTGTGATAGTGAAGGCTTCTGAGCTAGGTTTGGAAAGATAAATGGGGGTTTGCCTGCTAGGGAAAATAGGAGAGGGGAAAGAGAACAGTAGATACAAAACAGCATCATAGGAGGTAACTAAAGAACTAAAAGCAGTCACATTGTTGGAACATAAAGAGTACTTATTGATTCTAACTTCAACATAAATCTCAAATTCATGCACTTTCCTCTCTCTCCTTTGCCACCACCCTAGTCTACCAAGCCACTTCCATCTCTCCACAGACTTCCCGTTATCATTTTTAACCTCCAAATTCCAACTTTCTCATGGTAAGCAGCCAAGATAATCTTCATAAAATGCAAATTAGTACATTCCTTTTCTCAAAAATGGTTTCATATTGCTCTTAAAATTAATTTCAAAAATAATCAAAACCTAATTCCTGACTATACATCCAACTGTATCTCTTAATTAAGCTCTCCCTGAGTCATTCTGCTGCACCTGGCCTTACCACACAAGTGGCCAAAACTCTTCCCCCCCCCTTCATCTGGTTAACTACTACATAGTGTCACCTCCTCAGGGAGGACTTGGGAGTAAAGCGTCACAGCTATAAAAACTTCTCTACACCTTTGGAAATCAGTTCTTCTCTAGCTAACTGTTCAGTAACAATTTAGGACTAGCTAACTAAACCAGAAAATGATTTTTCTGCAACTCAAATCTTCAGAATACACCCCTGAACCTGGAAATAATTTTTTTTTATTTGTAACTATCACAAAGTCTAAGAATTTGGACTCTCACCCAAAGTCCACTTATTTTTGGTTTCTTAGCCCATAACAGATTATAGTAAAACAAGTAGGCCAGGATATGAGTGAGTAGAGGGAAGTAGGGAAAGTAATATTTTAAAAATCAAAAATTTCAATTACCCAGAAATTACTGAACTCATTATAACGTTGAAGACAGGAACCTTTACATTTTCTACCATGTCTAACGTGGTTCTTTATTATTCACAATCACTGAATGCTTCTTATAGTACAAGATTGGCTACCTACAACTTCTGACTGGCTCCAGACTAATATTTCTAAACTTTAGATGTTATAACTCCCCCAAATCACAATAATCAAGATAAGACTTAATCGAGTACTCAACATTTTATGAATATATTCTTTTGGTTTTTCATATTACAGCTGACCCTTGAGCAACATGAGTTTGAGTTGCATGGGTCCACTTACATGTGGACTTTTTCCCTGATAAATACAGTACAGTGCTGTAAATCTATTTTCTCATTATGATTTTCTTAATAACAATTTTTTCTTTCCTTACTTTTTTAAGAATACAGAATTTAATACAATGTATGAAATATGTGTTAATTGGCTGTTTTGTTATCAGTGAGTCTTCTGGTCAACAGTAGGCTATTAGTATAAATTTTGGGGAATAAATACAAATAAAGAATAGTTTAAATTTTGGGAATAAAAAGTTATACATAGATTTTCAACTGGGGGTGGTGGCGCCCTTAACCTCTGTGTTGTTCAAAGGTCAACTGCATATGGATGAAGAAGTGGAATGTATAACATTTTTTGCATAACTGCAATTCAATTCTTAAAGAGTATTGCCAAAATGTATAAATACATAAGAACTGATGTTACTGACTGGCATTCTTATAATTAGGCAGTCCCTTGTTAGGCTCTGCAACAGCATATTCAGAGGGTTTGAACCAGCCTCTGTGACATCACTAACCTGCCATATGCAGTTCAATGAATCACTACAAGCTGTGTACTACAGTAAACTATTCTTCAGTTATTACTCGGATATTTTGAGAAGTCTTTAGAATAATTCTGTTATTTAGATATCTACTGTTAGATACCTATTTAGATACTCAGTGATAATGATCTTTAGCATATTCCAGCAATGAAGTGTTGCTCACACAAATGCAAATTAAATCTTTCCCCTCAAGCTATTCATGGTCAGAGACAGATATGCAAATGAAACAGGAATGCCCTAACAAAATAACGACACATTATTAGGTACACTGGCAGCTTAAAAAAAGGAGTGAGTTAGAAGAAGTAAAAGTTACCTGAAGCAGGTCTAAAAATATGAATAGGAATTGCCTGGGGATAAGGAAAGGCATCTGAAACAAAGCAGTTAACGTGTGCAAAGGCATGGAAGCTTGTAATGGTACTGCATAATTTAAAGAAGCATGAATAGTCAGACTGGGCTGAAGCACAGGATGTGTATAAAGAACTGATGAGAGATAAACTAGTATCAGACAAAGGAACAGGACAATAGAAGTCTAGCAAGGAGCTTAGATCAAGTGGAGCCACTAAATAATTTTACGGGGAAATAATCAGATTGTGTTTTCGGAAGAATACTCTGGTAGTAATGAAGTAGCCTGCTGGATAATCTTGTAACAAACAGTCTGGCTAAAAGATGATGGAAGTTTGATTACAAGTAGTAGAATAGGGAGAAAAGGAAGAAAATAGAATACGTATAGAAGATGTCAATACGTATAGAAGATGTCAAGTGATGTTCGGGATGTAAAATAAAAAGGACCCACCAAAGGCGCACAGGATAAAAGCTATCTCTAGTGACAGGGGTGCCTGGGTGGCTTGGCTGGTTGAGTGACTGGGCTCTTGGTTTCGACTTAGGTCATGAGCCCTGCGTCGGCTCCGCACTCAGCACCGAGTCCGCTTGAGAGTCTCTTTCTCCCTTCCCCTCTGCTCCTCCCCCTGCTCATGCTCCCTCTCCCTCTCTCAAATAAATAAATAAATAAAATCTTAAAAAAAAAGTTATCTCTAATGACTATCGATGACTTGGTTACACACAGCATTGTTAGTCAGAATATACTATACAAAAAGTATTAAATAAATATTGTTGAACTCAATTCCCTTATGTCAGATGAGAAAGACAGAACTATAATTTGTAAAAGTTTAAAGAAAATGCTTTTAAAAAGAGAAATTGGTATTTCAATATATTAAGAATGCTTTAAAAAACAAAAACAATTAAGCAATATATGAAACGAAAGCACATGAACATTGTTAAAGGATTAAAAAACCTAAGTTTAGAAGTTCCACCTACTTATATAATAACTCATGTCCTAACACTCCCCAAAGCAATCTGTGATCCATGCACACACCCAAATCTATTCTTCCTTCCCCAAATGTGCCACACAATTCAAATTCTCTTGGCATTAACTGTTCTCTCTGCTAGGAATTCTAAATTACCTCCCCTCTTAACAAACTTCCCACTTTTCACCTATGTGCTTCCCAGCCCTAAAAGTCCTGGAAAACGTATTCATCAAGGCTTACCTTCCTCCAACTAGCAAAAGAAATTTTCTCCTTAGTCATGCTTCTCCATGACATGCATCTCTCTAACATGGAGCCTTGTTGAGTGTTTTGTTCCCACCTCCCCTTACCTCACTACTATGAGCTTCTCAAAAAGCAGAACTTTCTCTTCCTCATTTTGGCATCCGCAGAGTCTAGTATAATACAAACTGCTCAATAAATGTTTGCTTAAGTGAAATGAAAAGTGGATGAATATTCCAAAATAATATACAAGAATACAACAGCCAGGGGCAATATTGACTCTATGTTGGAATGCACCTACTGCTAAACAGGGTCAGTTTCATAGTTCCTACTTATTCCCGTGTCCCTTGTCAACAGAGGTCTTTGAAATGTGCTCTAGAACACAAGACTCACCAATAACAATGCTTGCCAAGCCTTGACCAGGTCTTGACACCTGAACTAGATGTCGGGCACAGAGAGGCAAAGGGCAAGGTCTCACTATCCTTAAGGACTAGATACAATTCAAGTCCTAGGTAGTCATTTGTGGTTTAGCCATTCATAAAGTTGTCCTAAGTTTTTAAAATTTCACTTAAGTTAATGGGTCCTAATTCATCTACAGTGTAAATCAGAACATTCTTTTATTTGTCCTAAACTTGCAGTCTTCAAATTAAATCTTCCAAAGAGAGAAATCATAAATGTCATTAGACCTGGGATATACTTTTGACTCTCCCACTAATTTGTCCTGTAAATTTAAGTAAGACATTCAGACATGATACTTCAGTTTCTCTCTTATCAAATGTGGGGGGTTAAATCCTAGGAACTTTCTTTTTTTTTCTTAAAGATTTTATTTATTTTTTGACAGAGCAAGAGAGGGAACACAAGCGGGGGAGTGGGAGAGGGAGAAGCAGGCTTCCTGCCAAGCAGGGAGCCCGACGTGGGGCTCCATCCCAGTACCCTGGGATCATGACTGAGCCGAAGGCAAACGCTAACGACTGAGCCACCCAGGCGTGCTCAACACTTATTTTTGAAGCAGTAATTACAAGAGGTAGTAAAGTTATTCCACTGACACGGATTATTAAGTAATGTTTCTGAAATTCTGAACAAAAACTTCACTAGATGTTTCTAACCTAAAAGAAAGAGTATCACCGAGTTTGATGGTCCAACTTATTTATCAAACGTGACTCAGAATATAGTTTTCGACATCTACAAAAAAAGACAAAACCTATCACTGAAGTTTAAAAAAAAAAAAAAAGCTGCACATTGTTTATAACAGCAAAAGAAAACAGGCCAAATGCTTATCAAGAGAGAACTGGTTATATAAAGTATGGCACATCTATACAATCAATGCGGCTGTAAAAAGAAAGAAATGAGCTTTTTGCATACTTACATGGAATAATCTCTAAGGCACGTTAAAAAACAAAGTAGAGAACAATATATATAATAGGCTATATCCTGGATTAAAGACAAAGAGGGGGATAAAAACATGTATTTGATTACATATGGGGAGGAATGGGAACTGGAGAAATGGGGAACGAGAATGGAAAGAAAACTTTTTATGTCTTGTCTTTGAACTATGTGCCTGTATCACCTATTTTATTTTTTTAAAGAATTTTTATTTATTTGACAGAGAGCACAAGCAAGTGGAGTAGCAGGTAGAGGGAGAGAGAGAAGCAGGCTCCCTGCTGAGCAAGAAGCCAGGTCTGGGATCATGACCTGAGCCAAAGGCAGTCGCTTAACCAACTGAGCCACCCAGGCGCCCCCATGTATCACCTATTTTAAAGATTTTATTTATTTATTTGACAGAGAGAGACACAGCGACAGAGGGAACACAAGCAGGGGGAGTGGGAGAGGGAGAAGCAGGCTTCCCACCGAGCAGGGAGCCTGATGCGGGGCTCGATCCCAGGACCCCGGAATCATGACCTGAGCCGAAGGCAGACGCTTAACGACTGAGCCACCCAGCTGCCCCTGTATCACCTATTTTAAAAAGCTACATGCTTCAGGTTCTTTGAAGACCATTTGTAAGAAGAACTCTAAAAAATTTTGAGCCATGACAAAATCATTGTTTGGCCTCTCATGACCAAAGTAAGATTTTTGTTCATCATTTGTACCCTAGAACCTGCCCCTTCTCACCTCAGCAATAAAACTAATACAGGTTCACTGTGAAAGGTTTGCAAGAAATAAACAAATTTTAGTTTTCCTGACACTTTTCAGATCTTCCGTTTTTTCTATATTTTCCCACTTAACAAAATAAATTTTATTCCCACCCAATAAAATTGTAATAGATTACATATTTATAATGTATATGTGTTCACTGTGTGCATAGCATTGGTGATCAACCCTTCTCCCATGTGAGAGTTTTCAAGGCAAGCAATCTCCCTCCCTCTCTACAGCTGTTCACAGAAGGCTACACAAACCTTAGCTGGGTCAATAAAAGTCCTTCCTAGGGCTTTGCTGTTAGAGCTAGCAAGGAACACCCTTTTGCTTTTGGGGTTCTAATACCAGGAAGATGCTGCATTACCTCTTGTGATGTAATGTGAAGGCAATTATGCCAATACAGTGAGGAAAGCAAACCAGGAAGAGAGAGAGAGAAACAAAAAAAATACCTACCACCATCATCTGAACCATGAATCCAGCCATACTGATACTTCCTGGTGATGTGTGCCAACACATGCTCTTCTTAGTTTAAGCTAGTTTGACAATATTCCTGTCTCTTATGCCCAAGAGTCCTGGCCAATAAAATTTATCAAAAGTTTTTCATATCACTGAATATTGTTGAGAGCATGGTTTGAATTGCTGACATAGCATTCCATCACATGGATATACCATAATTTATCTGTCATTACCTTATTTGTACTCATAGTATTAGTATTCTCCTACTATGGATAATTTGGAGTTGTTTCCAATTATTTATGATTAAACATGTTCAAGTTTCTTTTAAAAGCCTCAGCTGTAGAATCAAATTTCATCTTCATGAAGAATACATGCAGAATTCCAAATTCAAATATACAATGCCCTACCTATCACAGGATCTAAATAATTTTTGGAATAAGTGGGTCTATCTTAAGTCCTTTCTAAAAAGATTATTAGAAGTACTAAGCAACTTCATGCTAGAATGGCTGGACTGTGGAGCTACAATACAGTTAACGTATCAATAGCTTATTAACTTAATGAATGGTAGTATAGTTATTACTTAGTATTATCAGACCAGCAAATAATCAAGACATTTACCAGTACCATCTCCTACCTCCCCATTTACTGCTACATAAATTCCTATGCCTAGAAAATGCCTGCTTCTGGGGCACCTGGGTGGCTCAGTCAGTTGGGCAGCCGACTCTTCATCTCGGCTCAGGGCTGGGTCTCAGAGTTGTGAGTTCAAGCCCCACGTGGGGCTCCATGCTGGGCATGGAGCCTACTTAAAAAAAAAATTAAAGAAAAGAAAAGAAAACGCCTGCTCTGCTTCTAATAAAAAAATAAAATAGGTCTTAGAAATAAGAGCTCAAGCAAATTAAATTTCTTTCACATTTGTTTCTTCTCTTTTAAACTAAGTTGGGTCTCTTTTCTTTTAGATCTTGGGCACAAACCATTAATTATTTTCTTATATAAAAACAGTATAGTTTTAGAAACAGATTTTTACTTTTCCTGGTGGTATCCTAACTACCTACTTCCACCAGATTGGGGAAGTACAAAAAGTGATCTAGGGTATTAAAATTTATCAACAGACAACCTACAAAAGATATGCTGAATATATCTGTGGTCAGAAATACTCACGGCTTTAGTTAATATTTTGACTAAAACGAAATTGCAAATTTTCCAGAAAATACGTTTTTTTGAATAAAAAAAATTTCCCTAGAACAGCAAGTCAATTCTTTTAACTCTTTAAATCCCAAGAAACAAGTCCCAGGCAAGTAACTATGAAAAACACCCAACTTCTCTTTTGACAACATGTAAGCAACCAGCCCTCTTAATCCTTTTTTTTTTAAGATTTTATTTACTTGATAGTAAATAAGATTTTCTTACTTGATATCTGATTGGGAATCGGAATGGTGTCTACATAGGACAGCTATGGGGGGGGAAGACTTTTTAACAGAATGCTGGGGGGGAAGATTTCATTTAATTATGTAGTAGTGTAAAATCCTACCTTTTTTGGTTAAGAAAAAAAAAGTCAGAACGACCATATATTCAACTTTATTGTATTTATATCGTACATGTAGCGTAGGCTCTAAAAGGCTGGAAAAACCTAGCCAAGTTAAACAATGCATGTTTAATTAAAGTTCTTGTAAAAATTGAGTACTTTATGGGACAACAAAATTCTCACTGCTATTCCTACATTACATTCTCAGTGATGATCTTCAAGTGTATCACAGTGCTAATAAGTCATGTACTCAATAAACTACTGCTTAGGAAAGATAAGCAGACATATTTAAAAACAAAAATCAAAAATATGTACATTTTTAAAAGAGACACTTCCACAGTTATGAAAATACCTGTAATATAAATAAACATGCAATAAAAATGCACATGATATCACAAGTAATACATTCTTAATGAACTGCCTACAACCGGTTTGATCTGCACAAACTAAATGTAAAGCAAAAATCATTACTATTAGCAGAACTCTACATTCAACTTTCAGAATTATCAAAACCTCTACTATGATTTTCAGGTAAGAGCAAGCATTTCCCTCTACCTTTTGCAAATGTGCCTTCATTTAAAAAAGATTAATTGTAAATGACTATACAAATAAGCTTTACACGAATTCAAGACAATATATTAATGTTTCGGGTATATCTAGCACTTAAAATGTAAGATGAGCCAGAGATCCCTAAGCATCTACTTCATAACTTGACGATAATGCAGCATCACTATAATATACAAGAAACATGCACAAAAACGCCCCCAAAATAAAAAAAAGTTGATGCTAATTCCTGGCCCGGATAATTTTTCTTAGTACGCACAGTTATCGTTTCTGAATAGCAACCTGAAATAGTTGTGAATTTTTTTGAAAACCTGTAAATCCGTTTAAGTTAAACCTTGAATCTTTATATATCACCGTTCAGCTACATAAATTCGTTCATTTTTATATTGTTAATATTTTTAACTTTGAATACTGGGAAATCTCTAAGTCAAAAAAGAAATCCACTGGGTCAATCCCCTTATCCCCACCCCCCCACACCAAAACAAACAAAAAAGCAAAACATCCTCCCCAGCTTTTCTCGAAACAAGTAGTTTAACTACTTTTTTTTTTTTTTTTTTTTTACAGCTATCCTTGCCCTGAATGCTCTGCTGCACCTTTACCCTAAACCAAAACGGACCCTGGACAAGACTTATTATTATTAAGCTCTGTTTCCAGGAGACCCACAAGCGGCGTTTCGCGGTCAGGCCTGGGAGCAGTAAGGCCCCCCAGTTTTCAGACCCTTCTCTCAGTATTTCGCACTCGCTCAGTTCCAGGGTGGAGAAGAGGGGCCCGGAAAGCTGGGCCCGAAAGGGCAGAGTCAGGGCCTAGACCGCTGCACGATCCCCGAGGCGGCTCGCGCGGTGGGGAGGAGGTAGGAGGTACCGAAAACCGGACGCCGGAGGCCAGGGGTGTCTATGTAAACGGGGGAGGCGCTCAGACTTGGAGCAAAGCTCGGGACCCCCTTCGCTGCCTCCTTTACCCTCCCCTCCCCCATGCTGGAGAAGCAGGGCCCGGGCCCGGTGCGGGAATGGGGAGGAGGTAAACCCGTCCTGTCACTGCACCGGGAGAGACTGGAAGAAGCACATGTTCTACGGGGAGAGACCGCGGTCGCCCCTGCCCCAGCCCCTAAAGCCAGACACCACCCTTAACCCCAGAGTTTCGTCCCCTCCGCCTCACCAGGTCGTAGTCCTCCTCATCATCGCACATGAAATCATCCTCCATGTCAGACATCTTGGCCGGGAGGGGGGGAGAGGGAGGAGAAATTGGAGACAACCTCCTCCCACAATCCTCCACGGCTCAGAGGCGTCACTCCCAGCTTCTCCTCGCCTTCCCGTCGCTCTTAGAGGAGCTGAATGTTTCCTCCCGGAACAAATGCGCTCGGTATCGAGAGGATTCGCTACGACGCCAAAAGGGAGTGCACTGCCACCTCTTCCTGCGAGACGGTTGGTGCCTTAGCAACTAAACCTAGCAACTGGGGAATCGTCTAGTGCTGAGGATCTCTGCTGAAGGGCCTTGGAAACCTTGCGCTCACACTGAGCAGTTTCCAGCCTCCTGGGCAAGGGAACGGTCTCTTCCCTTGCCTGGGACTCTGGAACCATTTCATTCTGGTGAAAGTAAGAGGCACCGTAGGATCAGAAGCCTTTCGCGGAGAAAAGGCTGACATGCCCGTCCTATTTGACAGGTAGTAGTATTTCTGCCTTGATTATCTATGTGCATTTTGCCCACACATTGTGGTGGGTGTTCCTGTGATGTTTGGAGACCTTTTCAGCAGCACGGTTTACACATAATGTTTGTTATATTTGTAGTCGGCAAAACGATGCTGTGGCTATCCCAAACCAGTTAAGCATCAATCAGTTGAGGCGCCTAAAATCTTACTCAGTTTTTCAACCAATTATAAACTGACCTTTACTGCCCTTAAGCAAAATTAAGATGACAGGTAACGACTGGTTTTTAAAATATGCATTATTGTTGCACAAAATCATTAGCAGAATTCGAAATGAAAATGAAATACAGGGGGGAACTGCGTTTTAAACAGCATTTCCATATGAACTTCTAGTTCTGTCCACTCGAATCAAATTTTATATAGTTATAGCACAGATAAAATTTCGGATTATTTTTGCACCTAGTTATGTAACAGCATAGGACAATATATGCAATATGTTCTTGACAATGATTATTTTAATGGTTGTATAATAATCCCTCCATTGAATGTACCAATGCACCATGATTTACCTAAGCATGCCATTAATATTATACATTTAGAATATTGCAAAAACAGTACTATTTTAAACAATTTTGCAGCGAATATCTTTGCCACTTTATTTTTTCTAAGGAAAAAAACCCAAGAGGAGGAATTACAGGCTGGACTTTTTAGTAATCAATTGAATTGCCATCTTTTTGGTCATAGTTCTTAAAAGTTATATTTATAACAATAACACTGGCTACCTATAAACAAGGTTTTTCCCTAATAGTCTTTTCCTGCCAATATTTTATCATGAGAATTTCAAACATACAGAAAAATTGAAATAGTGCAGTGAACATGTGTATATCCACTATCAGCTTCGTGTTTGTGTGTGTAGTCCCTGAAACAATTGAAAGTAAAATGCAGATACTGTGATACATCACTCTTAGATGCAGCTATGTATATTTTTTAAGAACAAGGACATTTTCTTACGTTTTCAGATCATTATTACATCAAGAAGATTAAAAATTCCCTAATATCCTCTAATATGAAGCTCATATTTAAAATTCCCCTATAAGGCATAGGATTTTAGAATTGGAAGAGCCTTTAATGATATCATTTTAGGGTATAAGGCTTTCCAAGCATGGCAGTTCATTAGATTATAAACTTCCCAAATCCCACACCAGAGATTCTGACTTAATAGGTCTGGGGTAGGGCTCAGGAATCTATACTTGCAAACCTTAAAACAAACCAAAATCTCCCTATAACTGGGGTGACTATACATCCCAGTTTGCCTGGCACAGCCCTGATTTTAGTACTGTTGTCCCAGAATAATAATTATCAGCATTAATTACTCTCAGAAGTTTGGACAATAAATCACATGGTTACTCTACCTGAAATCCATAATTCTTCAAAAGATAAAATAGAATTCCAAGGTGGTTAAGAGGTTTATTTGCTCAGAGTAACCAGAACTACATAGTTTTGCATTCTAATCAGTATAGCAATTTTGCAATTATCTATTAACCATGTGGATAGTGATCACATGAATAAACCTGCATGTTGATTTACATTGAATTTATTGATATAATTTTCTGCTTTTTAGTGTAATTCTTTACTCCTACAAAGGGGAAAGAATTCAAGTAAGTTAGTGACTAGGAGCCCTAGGAAAACTGCAGCTGAATGTTGAGCATAATATTCTTTTTTTTTTTTTAAAGATTTTATTTATTTTTATTTATTTATTTGACACAGAGAGAGAGACAGCTAGAGAGGGAACACAAGCAGGGGGAGTGGGAGAGGGAGAAGCAGGCTCCCGGCTGAGCAGGGAGCCTGATGCGGGGCTCGATCCCAGGACTCTGGGGTCATGACCTGAGCCGAAGGCAGATGCTTAACGACTGAGCCACCCAGGCGCCCGAGCATAATATTCTTAATCATTCCCAAATTAATCAACCCAGTCTGGAAATTTGCTAAGACAGGCAAAGAGATCTTCACAGTGTTTAGCACACTGCTTGGGTACACAAGTGCTAATACATGTTTGTTGAATGAATAAACATGTTAATTTTTCTGTGCAAGGAATGCCCTTATAGCTATCACTATGCATCAAAATCTTTTCTGTCCTTAAAAATCCATTTAAATGTCACCTTACTCACATGGCCTATCCTGAATACTTTGTGCAATTATGATATTCTCTTTTTCTTGACATCAATTTTATTCAATGGTAAATAATAATTTTTTTTTATTCTAACAGGGAGCATTGATGTGATGTGGTACCCTTGTAGAAAGTGGATCCTATGTTTTAAAAAAATATGTAGAAAACTTTATGGAGGTATAATTTATAAGCTTTATTGAGGTACATTAAGCTGCACATACTTAAAGTGTACAATTTGATGAATTTTGATATATGTATACACCTGTGAAACCATTACCACAACCAAGGTAATGAACATATTTATCACTGCAGAAGCTTCCTCATTACCTCTTGGTAATCCTTCTTTTTCAGCCCCCTTCACTTTTCCCAGGTAACCACCAATCTATTTTTTGTCATATAGATTATTTTTTGTTTTCTGGAATTTTATATAAATGAATCATACAGTATGTACTCTCTTTTGCCTGGCTTCTTTCACTCAGTATAACTACTTTGAGATTCATCAATGTTGTTTCAATTGGTTTCAATTGATTGTTTCTTTTTATTGCTGAGTATTCCCATTGTATGGATATCTCACAAGATATCTATTCACCTGCTGATGGATATTTGAGTTTTTTCAGTATTTATCTAATACAAACAGAGCAGCTAGGAACATATGTGTACAATTTTTTGTGTGGACATACGTTTCATTTCTCTTGAGTAATGTGGACAGAGGTGGTTTCCTTATTAACCATGCTCTTGGATAATCCTTTCCCCCTCGAATGTGCGTGGGATCTGCGACTTGCTTCTTTTTTTGTTTGTTTCAGCTTTAGTGAGATGTAATTAACAAATAGATATGACTTGCTTCCAACCAATAAGATACAGCAAAGGTGATATATGTGATTACGTGAACATAATTACCTTGCACACGATTATATTACATTTATATTACATTTTACTGGGAGAGACACTATCTCCCTTGCTGCTTTGAGAAAGCAAGTGGCCATGTTATGAAGGATCATGTGGCAATGAGCTGAGGGTCACATCTGGCCAATAGCCAGCAAGAAACTGGCCTTCACTCTGACAACCCACGAAGAACTGAATACTGCTAACAGTCAGGTGATCTTAGTAATGAATCCTTCCCCAGTTGAACCTCAGATAAGACTTTGTGAGACCCTAAAACAGAGGATCCAGCTAAGCCATACCCTGACTCCTGAACCATAGAAACTGAGGTAATCAATGTGTATTGTTTTATACTGCTATGTTTGTGGTAATATTGTTACGTAGTAATAGGTTTGAATATGGATAAATACCCAGCAATAGAATGGTTGGTAGGTGTATGCTTAACTTTTAAAGAAACTCTCAAATTGTTTCTTTAAGTGGTTTTGCCATTTTGCATATCTATCAGTAGTGTATAAGAGTTCTAGTTGCTCAACTCACAGTGTCAACACACAGTGTGGTCAGTTGTTTCAATTGTAACCACTCTAGCAGGAGTATAGTGGTATATCATTGTGTTTTCAATTTGCATTTCCTTAATGACTAATTTTGAACATCTTTTCATGTGCCTATTTGTCATCCATGTATTTTTTTTGGTGAAGTATCTTTTCAATTCTTGTGCCCATTTTTAAATTGGGTTATTTGTCTTATTACCATTGAGTTGTAAGAGCTTTTTGTGCTTTTTATGTTGCATTTAAGGAATATTTGCCAAAACCAAGGACACTAAGATTTTTTTATGTTTTCATCTAGAAGTTTTATATAGTTTTAACTCTTACATTTAAGAGTTTAATTTCAAGTTTAATTTTTATATATAGCATGAGGTAAATGTGGACGTTTATTCTTTTCTGCAAATGGATATCAAATTGTCCTAGCTTTGTCTGTTGAAAAGATGATCGTTCTGTGTTGAGTTGTCTTGGCACCTCTGTCAAAAATAATTGACATATAATTCCCAACATAATTTGACCCTTTAAAAGTATATTTTTGATAGCTTTGTTACTCTGTATTGTGATTATTTTATTCTTTATTAAGCTGAAATCTCCTTGAGGACACAACTATCTTACTTACCCCTGAATCCCCTGAAACTAAGCATGTGCTTTGCCTATAGAAAATGCTCAATAAAAATGTGATGTGTTTAAGTAAACTCTAGAATTCATGATCCCTTACTTCTCTGGATTGAGACATACGGTTACCCCAAATAGGTTTATGATTTGACATCCCTTCAGATTGATCATCTTAAATTTTTTTTAACTACATTTATTTAGAGAGGCTGAACACCATATGTTAGAAAGCAAGAAAGGAGGACTCCTTTTATTAGTTAAAATCTGGACAGGAAACTCATGGTGTATTCAGGGGGTTAATTAAAAATTTAATGAAGGGACTGGCGTGCCTGGCTGGCTCAGTTGGTAGAGCATGAGACTCTTAATTCTCAGGGTTGTGAGTTCAAGCCTCACATTAGGCATAGTGTTTACTTAAAATACATCAATTGGATTTAGTAAAAGTTAAGATGGACTTCCCAACAGCAGCCGTGGTTGTAGAGAAACAAGAAATGCAGCTACTGCCACAACTGTAACGAAGGTGTGGTGTGGGGATGGGGTGGGGGGGATGGTGATAAATACCTCAACTTTGGCTGTAGCCTAAATTATATACTTCACTCAGGGAAGGAATTTTCTCTCCTTCAAAGGCAAATTGATGACTATCTGTTGTTGGAGCATATCCCTTGATCTTACCAACCAACCTAAGTGGCCTATCAAAATGTTATTTCCACCAACATTTAATACCCACTCCTTCTTCAGAGGAGTTCTGATAAATACAATTTGCATGATCTCATTACATTCCCACCTTATAGACTAATGGCCTCATCTAGTTAATGCTCCTTTTAATCTGCCTCAGTCTCTTCAGATTAAATAAAATGATGTATGTAAATGCATGGTGCTTACAAAATACTTAATGAACGTATCATCTTTAACTCAATCAGCTACTCATATTAACCTTCAGAATGGTCTATACTGCAGTTACGTCTTTTATCTCTAAAATTGCCATAGGAGGAATGTGCAAAAAAAAAAGGATGATTAGGTATGCTGGGAGTTTTCATTCCTTACACTAACATTGACCTTGTAAAAATGTCTCTTGTAAAAATGCAATTATGCACTTTTAGCAATATTATTGTTGTTTGCCATTTTGGTATCTTTAATGCTCATTTGTTTTTATTCCCACCCAAAATGGTGACCATACATCCCTAGGTTTATGAAATGAACCACCTACTTTTCAGAATGATGTATGGTGTGGAGGCAAAGCAGGGAACAGACACAATTATATTGTAATTCCAAATTTGTCTTTGTTTGTTTCCTTTACTGAAATCTGTAAATTCTTTATGTTTTGCATTAATCCTCCCATGATTCCCCTGTGAACTAAAGGAGCACTGAGTGCTCAATTGACAATTCAAGTTTTACTACCAGTTAACGGTGTGACCTTAGGAAGTCACTTCACCTTTCATTTGTTCATTCAGTTCATCTTACCTATTAAGAATCTGCCAGATGCTGCCTAGATACACAGTTCCTACCCTCAACTTGCTTACTTTGTAGTGGTAGTGATGGTGGAGATGGTGAGACAGACAGTATGAAAGAAAAGAAATGTGCAGAACTCAGCAGAACTATGAAGGAAAGACAACAAATATACTAGAATGATGTGCTTTTTTCGTAATCCCAAATGGGATTTCTCTAGGTAGCTGTAAAATGAAGGGATTGAACTGGATGCGAAGAGTTCTTGCAGTTTGAAAGACATGTATTTTCTTCTTTTCACTATTAATTGTGTTCTGGGAAGGCCCACTGATGCCTCCATTCTGGAAATAAGCAAATATGTTTAAATCAAATGCTGCATCAATTTTATACTGCCTTAAAGCAATAACTAAACAATTTAGTGTTATTTGGGGGTGTAGCTGCTGGTCACGAAAGAAAACAAGAAACACCCTAACTAAAAAAAAAAAAAAAAAAAAAAAGGAAAGGAAAAAAAAGCAACCTGAGGCGCCAGGTTATAATTGTTCCCAGATCTATGCCCCAGGGCGCAGAAAATAAACTTCGTCAGCTGCTTCGCTCGCGCTCAGCGCAGGGGCCCCAGCGAGTCCCAGGTCCCAGTGCTCGGCGCTCAGCGCAGTACGGTGGCTGTACCTGACAGCGGCTGGGAGGGCACCAGGCCCTGGACCCAGGGAGGAGGGGCCGTAGGCGGGGCCGACTGGAAGCAGCCACCTCAGCAAATCGGCAGGATATCCGCAGGGTGAGGGCCGCTGCCGCCCGGAAGAAAAGGCTCCTGCGGCAGATGTCTCGTGATTACCTTGGGAGCTCTGTTTCGCCGGTTGAAACTGCGGAGGAAAGAAGGATCTAGCGAAATATGGCTACGGAGGGCCCTGCCATGCGTCGAGTCCAAGTGGCAGAACATCCCAGGTGGGGGAGAGGAGATGCCGCGCTTTGGGATCGCCTGGGTAGGCTAGGTGCAGATAGTGTCCTGGATTTCTGGCTCTTCGCTGGGTGCTTCTTTTGCTCCCGGGAGTGGACAGAATCCTTGGGATTTTATAAGGCCGAATGACTGGGCTTGCGAGAAAGACCACGCCACAAACACTTTACACCTTGATTCTTACCAAGGGTTGAGTGTTTTTCTTCATCCGTGAAGATCCTTCTTTTCCCTTTGGTGCTGAAGGTGGTACACTGTTTCTGCTGGGCTTTAGCAGAAGTGCCCAAATTAACTTTGAACTCCTTTTTTCTTCGCCTTGCCTGCCAGCTGATAGTGCTTTTTAAAGTCCCCTTTCTAAAATACTCACTGAAAACAAACGCCAAAACCCAAACAAAACCCCCTTGGTCTCTGCATCCCTTTAAACAAACCATAAAATCTATGCATTGTCACTTAGGGAATTAATCTGCTGCCAGTACCTAGCTATAGAATAACTTTAGTGATACCCAGTGGAGGATCTTTTCATTTGAGGGTATCTTAAAGGTACTTTGTAGAAATACTTAGTTCTGACATAGGAGGGAAATCTCATAGAATGAAGTCTCTAACCTGCTACGTATTAGCGGGGCAGCTTTTCTAAGGTTGATTTCTCTCCCCCTTTGCTGTTTCTTTTTCTTTTTTAAAAGATTTTATTTATTTATTTGACAGACACAGCCAGAGAGGGAACACAAGCAGGGGGAGTGGGAGAGGGAGAAGCAGGCTTCCCGCGGAGCAGGGAGCCCGATGCGGGGCTCGATCTCAGAGCCCTGAGACCCTGACCCCAGCCGAAGGCAGACGCCTAACGACTGAGCCACCCAGGCGCCCCCCCCTTTGCTGTTTCTAATTTTTACTTTTTCCCTGTTAATTTTTTTCTCCAACGTTAAGTCTTTAAGCTCTCCCCACTTCCTGGTTTTTCATAGTCATGTGACAGTTGATAATATTATAACTTACTAAAACTTGCAAATGCTTTTTTCACCCTTAAGAAATCAAACAATGGGTCTTTAGTTACCTGGAAGAAACATGATTTTTGGATATGGAGACAAGCAAGGTTTAGACTACTTGTGTATGTCTCTGGATATCAGTATATTCTCTGGAGGTCCTTGGGAGGTACTGTTGCCCTTACATACTTGAATGAATTAGGACACATTGTGAAAGACATGCTTCAAATAAAATTCATGAGGAATTCGTTATGTGAAAATAATCTGGCCACTTGGAGTTTAGTTTTTTTACATAAAACATATCCATGTATAAATTTCTTGAGTTTCTATTTGTTATGATTTAATCATAATGCTTAATATTTCTATAATTACTGTGTGGGGGGGAAGGGGAATAGTGGTAACAGGTACTAAAAGTGAAGAATTGTTTACTAGGTTTCCTTACAGTTGTTTCTCGCCTTTTATGAATTTCCCAATATTCATTCATGCAACAGATATTTATTGTTATTTATCATTCTGTGTTAGCCGCAGAAGAGATCATAATAGTGGTCAGATAATTGTGCTCTGCCATTTTCTTCTTCTTTTTTTTTTTTTAAGATTTTATTTATTTATTTGTCAGAGAGAGAGAAAGAGCACAAGCAGGGGGAGTGGCAGGCAGAGGGAGAGGGAGAAGCAGGCTCCCCGCTGAGCAGGGAGCCCGATGTGGGACTCGATCCCAGGACCCTGGGATCATGACCTGAGCCGAAGGCAGGTGCTTAACCGACTAAGCCGCCCAGGTGCCCTGCCATTTTCTTGTTTTTCACTTGTGCATGAAATACAGTAATAAGTTTCAAGCAATGTTTTAGCCACTTACTCATTTTAGCAGGGATGAGTTCAGTTAAATCTAAATAGTGTATCTGTAAGCCCACCTAATTGGTCATATGTTGCAATATGCTGAAGGGAAAAATAATGCATAAGGGCCCCACGGCCAGACTGTCTTCTTTGGAATTCCTACTGTTTCTTTAGAATGCCTCTTCGACTTCACAGGGCACATGATCATCTGAGTAAAGGCACTAGTCAATTGCATTAAACATTTCAGCAAACTTAATTTCTTTTTTCTTCTTTTTACGTAAATGTCAAATAGAAATAGAAGCTCTATTTTTTTTCCCTGCATTTCAATCTCCCTGTACCATTAAGACTACTTCAAATTCCACTGTTCTAGTTTTCTTTGCATTCTTAGGAGTGGTGTGTCTTCTCTTTGGAATGAACTTTTAAATTGTTGGATTATTGGTTTTTTGGTAACAGCTTTATTGATATATAATTCACATACCATACAGTTCACCTGTTTAAAGTTTACAATTAAGTGGTTTTTTAGTATATTCACAGGATTGTACAGCCATTGCCATAGTCAAAGTCAGAACATTTTCATCATCCCCCAAAGAACTCTGTATCTTTTAAACTATCACCACCACTCCCACTCCACCCTCCCCTACCCTGCCCTAAGCAACCACTAATGTACTTTCTGTCTCTATAGATTTCCTTATTCTGGACATTTCAAATAAGTGGTATCATATAATATGTGGTTTTTTGTGACTGGCTTCTTTCACTTAATGTAATGTTTTCAAGGTTCATCTATGTTGTAACAGGTTAGCGGTATGTCATTCCTTTTTATGCTTGAATAGTATTCCATTGTATGATATGCTGCATTTTGTTTATCTGTTCACTGGTTGATGGACGTTTGGGTTGTTTCCACCTTTTGGCTCTATGAATAATGATGCTGCATGAATTGCATTCTTAATATGAAAGATTTGGATTACTTAAAAATATATTCATTAAAGCTTGAGAATTCCACAGTTCCTTTCCTCAGTATAGTCTCTGATTGCTATCTTATGCTGCCAATTCTTACTCCCTTCTTAGAAGTTAGCTATTTGGTTCACATTCTTGTTATACTATTTTATCTTTATAGTATCATTGTATCTTTATATCATTATTACCATTTTTTATAAAAATGGTATTATAGTCATAAAAGTGAAATCATATTTATTTTTCTGTTAATTACTTTTTTTCGCTTAACAGTATTTCTCAGAGATCCTGGCATATCAGTCCATACAGATTTATATCATTGTTTTTTAGGGCTGAGAGTATTTCATAGTATGAATACCATTATTTATTTAACCACTCAACTACACCGTACATTTAAGTTTCTAAATTTTTCACTCTCATAAACAGTGCTTCAATAAACATCTTTGTACATGTATCTTTGAGCATTTTTGATGATATTTCTTTAAGCTCATTGATGGAAGTGGAATCAGGGTCAAAATTAATAAATATTTAAAATTTTGATAGTTCCTGCCAAATGGCTCTGCAAAAAAAAAGATGTATTAGATTGTCTATTTCTTGTTAGTTTTTAGGAACTCTTTATGTATGTATGTATTTTTTGTATGAATGGACGTAGTTTTGGATATAAACCATTTGTTGTTTTGTATATATTATATATTGTTCCCAGTCTAACACTTTCCCTTTAACTTGATGATGTCTTTTGTTGTGTAGACATTTTGTACTTTATTCATTATAGCACAGTGTTGAATGATATCATCCTTGTCCTTATTCTGATTTCAGTGGGGAAGCTACTAGTATTTTCTCATCATTTCAGATGTTTACTATTTTATGATAAATAGCCTTTATTAAATTTAGGACATTTCTTTCTTTTCTAGCATGTCCATGGCTTTTTTATTATTTTAAATTTTATTTAAAAAATTAGTCATGGTTATTGAATCTTTTTTTTTGTTGCATATTTTGAGAGGATCATGGAATTATAGTTTTCCCCTTTTATTCTGTTGGAATAGTGCATTTAATGAAGAGATTTCCTGGTACTATCTTTATATTCCTGAAATAAACTCTGTTTGATCACAAATATTAAATAATGTGTGTTGGATTAAAAATACCAATATTTTATTTAGTTTTTCTCTTTTCACAAGTGATAATAGCCTATATTTTGCTTTTGGGGGCTATTGTTGTTTTAGCATCTGGGTTATTCTGGCCTCCTAAAATGAGATGGAAAGTGATATAGGAAAGATGTTAGGGTTCAAAGCCGATGGCCAAGAAAGAATTCTTGAGACATCTTTGGTGCAAAAAGGTGGTTTTATTAAAGCACAGGGACACCGGGCGCCTGGGTGGCTCAGTCATTAAGCGTCTGCCTTCGGCTCAGGTCATGATCCCAGGGTCCTGGGATCGAGCCCCGCGTCGGGCTCCCTGCTCCACGGGAAGCCTGCTTCTCCCTCTCCCACTCCCCCTGCTTGTGTTCCCTCTCTCGCTGTGTCTCTCTGTGTCAAATAAATAAATAAAATCTTAAAAAAAAAAAAAAAAAAAAATTAAAGCACAGGGACAGGACCCATGGCCAGAAAGAGCTGCATTGGGGTTGTGAGGGGTGGCGATTATATACCTTCAAGTTGGGAGGGGGGTAGGGGTAGTGTAAGTCTCTAAGGAATTTTGGAAGCAAGGTTTCCAGGATCTTGAGGGGGCTAGTTATTGTTAGGAAAAGGTCATTTATTACTGTCCAATAAAACCTTAGTCATGAGACCCTTCAGATGTATATCAGTGGGTCATAAGCTTGGGGGATGATTGCTAACAAATATCTTGGGGGGTTTAGAGATAAAGGAAATTTCCAAAGGAATTTTTATATATTAAAGTGGCTTATAGGATCCTGGGGGGTCAGGCTAGGATTGCCTTTTGCCCTTAGCAAAGTGTCAACATCGAGGCAGCTGAGTCCCTAGAGGAAGGTCACTCTGCCTGTTTCAAGGACTCGTCAATGGGCTGTAAGGAGTAAGGAAATTTAATTTTTCTTTTGCCTCTGTTTCCCACATCAGAAAGGCTTTCCACAGCTTGTACTGTTAGGACATTTATAAAAGCAAAGGATCATCTTTCTTTAAGGTCTGTCAGAACTAACTCATAACATTTTCTGAGCCTTGTTAAGGAGATTATTTCTGACTACCTTTTCTTTTTCTCTTCTGTCAATTTTTAGAAGTTTATATTTTCTTAGAAAAATCACTCCTTTGTCTATATTAAAAATTTTAAAAATCTTTATGAATCTGTAGTCGTCTCTTATTTCTCATATTGATTTTACATGACACTCAAAATTTTTTCTATGTTATTGTTTTTATCAAAGGACCAGTTTGTAATTTTTTTTGACCATGTCTGCTATTTTCCCCCAGTTCAGTAAATTCTACTTTTATCTTTTAATTCATTTCTTCTAATTTCTCTTTTTCTAGCTTCTTGTGCTATATGCATACTTCATTTATTTTCATTATTTTTGTTTTTTTTATATTCATTGAAGGTTAGAAAATGTTTTCTGAGTATCATTATGGTTGTATCTTATAAGTTTTGATATATAAATCCCTCATTTTCATTATATTCTAAATAATTGTAATCTTGGCCTTAATATCTACTTTCCCTCAGCTTTATCTTGCTCACTAATTTGTTCTTCAATTCTTCTACTATTCAGGCCATCTACTCTTTTTATTGTCACCGTCATGATTTTATTTTCCAAGATCTCTAATATAATTATTGTTTCACTTTTACATTTGAATTTCTGATTAGGAGAAATTTATTTTGATGGAAGGATCAAAGTAGGATTAAAATTTCCCCCCTCCCTCAATGACAAATTATCTATACTTTGAAATGCTATTTTTAACATTTATTAAATTTTCAAAATAACAGTTATAATAATGACTAAAAATTATTGCATGCTTATAAAACCCTCAAAACAAATCTTTCCATTGAGTTCCGTTATTATCCTCAATTTGTAGTTGAGGAAAGTGAGGCATAGAACTCACATAAATTACTGTTATAAGGGAGAAAAGACTTTTTCTCTATCCTCTTAGGTTTAGTAGCTTGGACCCTCAAGGTTAAACTGGCGAAAGATGGATTAACAGAAGAAAAAGTTTATTTCACATGCACAAGGGGGCTTCACAGAAAAGCAGTAAAACTCTAAGAAGTGGTTTGGTCTGGGAACTTAATGCTATTTTAATGAAGGATGATAGATTGTGAGAAATGACTAGACAAAGGAAAGTGGTTTGGGCTTCTAGGGGTGGTGAGTAGTGGGAACATGACTATACGGGGGGAACTAATGGAAGGTAAGGGTTATTTTAGTAAGTTTTGTTTATGCAGACTCCAGTCAGTGAGGTCTCTAGTGATGAGTCATCTCTTGGTGTGGGAGAGGGGTGGAGAGACACCTTCACAAAGGGAAGGGAAAAATGTATGCCCTGCTTTTAGGCAGACAGACGGAGGGTAGAGAGCTCCTCCTGTGTCTGCTGTTTCTTGATTGCCTTCACCGCAAAATAATCCTATGTCAAATGGCATGTTTTGGAGTGACATTATTCTGATCCCCTTCACCATAAAAATACATATTAACCAATTATTCTTAAATTAGTAGTAAAAATTAATATTTTCTGTAATGCCATGACTAGGTATCCTGATACTGAAGAGAAAACAAAAGCACAGACAGGATAGGAGACTTGCCTAAGGTCACAATGGCAAACTAAAGATACATGTCTTGTCTCCTGAAATGTTAATTCCTTCATCTCTGCAGTTAGCCATATATATGTTCACCCTAGTGTCCTCTGAGAATCAATCCTTAGACTAAAATCCACTTCATTTACTGCAGTCATAACTTTTTTTTCAAGTTATGTTACTAAAACTGCTATTAAAAAATATGTCTATGTCTATATCTATATCTATCTATATCTATATCTATATCTATATCTATATCTATATCTATATATCTTAAGTCAAAAGCATTCAGAGTACCAGATTCAGCAATTTGTGTGGTGATGTTTTGGCCAATTCTGCCTTTAACAGTATAATCTTTGTATGAGCTATTTTTTAAAATTCTTTTTATTGTGGTAAAGTAAATATAGCATAAAAATTGTTATTTTAACCATATTAAGTGTAAAATTCAGTGACGTTAATTACATTCACATTGTTGTACAATCACCACTGCTACGTATTTCTGACATTTTTCATCATCCCAAATAAGCTCTATACCTATTAAGTAATAACTCTCTATTTTCTCCACCCCTCAGCCCCTGGTAGCCTCTAATCTACTTTTTGTCTCTATGAATCTGCCTATTTTAGGTATTTTATATAAGTGAAATCATACAATATTTGTCCTTTTGTGTCTGGTTTATTTCACTTAGCATAATGTTTTTAAGGTTCATCCATATAGAAGCATGTATCAGACCTTGATTCTTTTCTATGGATCAATAAAATATTCATACATACACACACACACACACACGCACACACACACACACACACACACACACACACTACGTTTTGTTTATTCATTCATCTGTTGCTGCATGCTTGGCTTGTTTCCACCTTTTGACTATTGTGAGTAATGCTGCTATGAACATTCTTGTGCAAGTATCTGAGTCCTTGATTTCAATTCTTTGGGGCATATACATAGAAGTGGAAATGTTGGGTCATGTAATTCTATGTTTAACCTTTTGAGGAAACACCAAACTATTTTCTATTTTGTTTTCTTTAATGCTATTGTAAATGGAATTGTTTCCTTAATTTCACTAGATCTTTTGTTTTGTATCCTGCTATTTTTTAAATTAACATATAATGTATTATTTGTTTCAGGGGTACAGGTCTGTGATTAGGAGCTATTATTTTCATATTGAAAATGCTCCTTGTACTCTTGGGGGTACATTAAATGACTACATTTTAAGAGATGGAGTCTTGCTGGTGACACCCAGAGCTGTGAAGTATAGCTACTCCCCCAATTACAGCCATACTGCTTCATTATTAGAGGATTAGGTATGAAGTTCAGAAAAACACTGTACACTTCAGTTCTTTCTATTCTTAGAGAGAAATACCTTTCTTGTTTCCTTTTATAGCCTCCATGCATTTGAATTTCAAAGGGAGGAATGTTGAATTGTAAGCCTCCGGTGCTGAGCACTTACAAAAAAGCATGGACAGACTGCCTTCCTGAGGTAGTCTGGGAAAGTGGCACATTTGAGAACCCCCAAATCATTTCATTAACACACATTTTAGGAGGCTCATTCTAACTCTCTGTTAGCACTTCACCTTATTTGTGTTTGCAGTGCTTATAAAAGCAAATTAATAAGGATTCAAATTCAGCAGACCTTGAATTGTGTCTTCATATGATTTTCACAAGCAGAAACAACATGAGCCTCTATTGAGGCTAGTGGAGTTATGGAAGCCAGAAAACTAGGAGTTATATGCTTCTCCTTCTTTCTCAATTTTTCTTACTTCTAATTGGTCACTAATTCCTATGGATTTGACTTTTTAAATATCACCTTAATTTAATTTTCACCCTTTTCTATCCGCATCACTAATCTACCCTTAGCCTTTCTCTCTAGGTTGGCTACAAACGGCCACCTATTGGATTTCTTTGTTTTTGCTTTGTCTTCCTACAACCCATCTTTCATACACTTCTCAGTGAGCTTTTTCAAGTGTGAAATTGACTAATATCACTCCATCCATAAATGTGTGTTCACATCCATTGCCTATGGGTTAAAAGCCAGGTTCCTCAACATGGCACACCAGGCCCTTTAAGATCTGGGGCTTGATTACCACCAGCCTCCTCCTCTGATGTATTTAAACCCTACTTATAATTTTCTGAATGCAACATGCTGGGCCTTTTCATTCCATTTGCCTGGAATGCATCACCCCATCCCACTTGTCTGACATCATCCTTTAAAATTCATTTTAACTATCGTCTCTTGGGGGAGCCTTCTCTAACTTAACCTTCCCCCTTCTGGATTTATCTTACCACCCACATTTTCCTACAGTAAGGATGAAATATCTTTTCTCTGTGCTCCCAAAGGACTGTATTTGTCTGGCTTATCACTCTATTGTCACTCTGTATTGTACTTTTTAGCTTAACTATCTTTTTTTCTGCCAAATTTTTCCTAGAGGCCAAGGGCTATTATTAATTTACTTTCTAAGTAGAGTACTTAGTAAAGCACCAATAAATGCTTCTTTAAAAACAACCAAACAAACAAACAAGCACACTCTTTTTTTTTTTTTTTAAGTAGGCTCCACGCTGGGCATGGAGACCGACAAGGGGCTTGAACTCAATGACCCTGAGATCAAGACCTGAGCTGAGATCAAGAGTCATACGCTTAACCAACTGAGCCACCCAGGCACCCCTTAAAATTTTTTGGTTATTTTGAAATAACTTCACACTTACATAAAAGTCAAATATCATAAAAAAAAATTACTGTATACTCTTATCCCAGATTCTTCAACTGGTAACATTTTACCATATTTGCTTTATCACTTTTTCTATGTTTTATATATATATAACTTTACAGATGTGTTCTTTATGATTTAATACATGATCAATATTTGTGAATACTCCATGTGTTCTTAAGTTATATTTCCCATTAACAGAGTATAATGTTAAATATATGTACATATCCATAATCTACTTTATCAATTTTGTTGAGTCTTTCTTTTCTTCCTTTTGTCCACCTGATCTGTTTTTTACTGAGAAAGGTATCTTATAGTCTCTTATTGTTAGTGTATTCCTATGTATTTCCTTACATTGCCTATAGTTTTTGCCGTATAAAAGTGGTTGTAGTTTCATTTGGGGGCATTTCTTAAACTATTACCTTCATTTTGAATTGCAGCCCTCAGCATTAAGAATTTTCCTTGTATGCTCTTTGGCACACATTCTACGATTTCTGATATCAGGATTACTACCTCTGTTTTCTTATTGTTTCCTAAACTCTGCCACCCAGATTATCTTTTTTTGAGAATTTGAATTAATGGACACAGAGACTTAATCAGATAGTATGGGACATTGGAGCTGTTAAATCTTGTAGAGTTGAGGCCAGAGTGTCATGAAAACCGAAGGTATGGAGGAACAGAAACCAAGATGCTCACAGAGGCAACTGAAATGTGAACAGCATTGAGCAAAGAGAAGTAGAGATGGTGTCTTTGGGGGGAATGACAGAATGAGACATGAAAAGAGAACAAAAGACACTAATATAAACAGTTTCTGATGATTGTCCAATTCTTAGGAGACCATCTTGAAAAACTTCCAAAGATATTCAACGTATCTTTCTATCATTATAATAAATTTCCTTTTTTCCTTGAGCTGTTTTTGGTGTGATTTTCTGTTTCTTATAATGAATTAATCTTTAAGATCAATCAATTAATTAATGAGTGTCTTGAATATAGTAGGCTTTAAAAGATATTTATTGTCCTGGTGTTATTACTCAGATACACTATGATGTGGGACTATAAAGTGGGGGGGCGGTATTCAAAGAAGTGCCTTGAGATGATTTAACAGTATAAAATTATTAAATCTATTTTAAGAATTTTGGACCTAGAAGGGGTCTATAAGGAATATCTAGTCAAATTCTCTAATTTCACAGAAGAGAGGCTAAGGGAAAATGATTTGCCCCATTGAAATTAGAACTGTGGTCTCCCGATATCCACTCTAGTTTTCATTTGACTACCTGTACTGGGTTGAATAGTGCCTCCCCACCCGCACACCATTCATGTCCACCTGGAACCTCAGAATGTGACCTTATTTGGACCAGCATCTTTATGTACTTATGTAATCAAGTTAAGATGAGTCATCACTAATGACGGTGCGCTCTAATCTGATAAGACTGGTGTCCTTATAAGAAGGAAAAACAGAGACACAGAGACACATGGGGAGAATTGTATGTGGTGACAGAGGCAAAATTTGGATTGATGCAGTGGTAATCCAAGGAATGCCAAGGACTGATGGCTACCACCCAAAACTAAAAAGAGGCAAGGAGGGATTCTCCCCTCCAGGTCTCAGAGGTGCATGGCCCTACCAACACTCTGATTTTGGACTTCTAGCCTCTAGAACGGTGAGAATTTCTATTATTTTAAGCCACCCACTTTATAGTATTTTATTATGGTAGGCCTAGGAAACTGAAATACTACCGCATACTATTTCTTTTGGTATAAAGAGATTCTTCTCTGAATATCATTGAGAATTATACAGAGTTATATTCTTTATAACTGAAAGAAATAGTTTTTCCTGTTGAGTACATTAGTCTTTTTTACTCTTTTGTGTGCTTAGCTATACTCTTATGTCACCTAGGAAGTTACTGTATTGTCATATCCTAGGATTTTCAAAGAAATATGTCAGTAAAAAAATTTTGCTTTTCTTTTTAGAGATAATTAATGGTGGTAGGTATATGAAATATGTTTGTGTATGTGTATCTTATGGATTTTTCTGTTATATAGATATTCTTCTTTTTTTTTTTTAAAGATTTTATTTATTTATTTGACAGAGAGACAGTGAGAGAGGGAACACAAGCAGGGGGAGTGGGAGAGGGAGAAGCAGGCTCTCCGCTGAGCAGGGAGCCCAATGTGGGGCTCATGGGGCTCATGGGACTCGACCCCAGGACTCTGGGATCATGACCTGAGCCGAAGGCAGACACTTAACAACTGAGCCACTCAGGCACCCCTGTTATTTGCAGATATTGTGAAGTATTCTACTCTTGCTTTCAGATTGCTGAAGCTAAAGGAGATGTTTAACTCTAAGTTTGGATCCATTCCCAAGTTTTATGTTCGAGCACCAGGAAGAGTCAACATAATAGGTATTGTAAAAGTTCCTTCTCTTAATTTTTTCCTCCTTTGGTAAGATCTAAATTTTTATTAATACACTTTTTTTCTTAACGTTTACCAAGAGAACTGAAAAAATAGAGTATTTTACATGTATCTACTATAGCAAGTTAAGCTTTGGCATAAGGAACACTATATTTTCATTTTTCCCAATCCATGTGATTAATGTTAATTTTGTCCATTTATTTAAAAAATTTGTTGAAACCTGGTTGTTAATATTGTTTTCATGAGAGATGAGATTTTTTTTTGTGCTGCAGGTTAAGTTTTTAGATTGTGGTGAATAATCTTGATGGTTTTACATTTACTCATTGGATTAGAAGAATACTGGGAAGCCCTTTTATTTTGTTATTTATTTATTTTTTTTATTTGAGAGAGAGAGAGAGAGAAACAGCATGAGAGGGGAGAGGGTCAGAGGGAGAAGCAGGCTCCCCGCTGAGCCGGGAGCCCGATGTGGGCCTCGATCCCGGGACTCCGGGACCATGACCTGAGCCGAAGGCAGTTGCTTAACCAACTGAGCCACCCAGGCGCCCTGGGAAGCCCTTTTAAAAGTGTGGTGACCTGAAGAATGAGTAGGTTCTATCAAGAGGAAATGGTATGGGGAACTGAGGAAAAACTAGGAGTCAAGGGATAATTAAAAAGAAAACTTTCTATAATGGAAAATGTAAACATACAAAAAAATTGTTGGAATAAAATGATGAAGTCCCATGTACCCAACATCTAGCTTCAATTTTTAACAACTCAGGCAACTTATTTTATTTTGAAGCAAATAATGGAGGATTAAAAAAAAAAAAGGGATGTTTGAGCATGGTTAAATGACGGAGGGAGGGGGAATGGAGTAAAGATAGTGGAGAGAGAGATTACAGATAGCTGAGAAGAGAGGAACTGATGGAGCAGATTTCCTGAGAAGACAAGAGAGGCTGGTATCTAGGGCATCAGAAGAGGGCCACTTTGACTCTTTTTAACAGCCGGCAAGGAAAAAAAATGATGCAGGTTCATGTAGATAAATGTGTAACTTTCTACCTGTGAACCACTGTTTTATATTAGTGTCTTTTTTGAAGGAAGTTGGTGAGAAAGACAGCTTTGAAAACTGCTCCTCCATCTGTCATTGTCAATCCATAAAACCCTTTATCATTTCATTTTAAAGGACACATCAACATAGAAAGAAAAGTCTTGCTACCTGTAATAGTATGTAGAATAATAATCATTTAAAAACATAATTGTAATTATGCAGCTGAGCTGTCTTCCATTCATTTTGTGTTTCTTAGTTGGGCAGTGTTGGCCATAGGAATAATCAGGCGTGAAAACCTGTCCTGGGGAAATATAAATGAGCTTGCTTATTGTGCTTATTTCTTTCTTGAATTGTTATTTTGTATTTAAATCTTATGAATAGCAACCTTGAGTTTAAATAGCAACTTGGAGAAAATATTATGGTATAATAGGAAATAAAATTCCTGCTGATGATTCATAGAGGAATTAGAATGCATAGAAAGGAATAGTTTGCTTCCCATATTTGCTTATTGCATATAAAATAGTGCAGATTAAAATTTTTTTTTCTAGATTCTTTTTCTTTATCCTAGCTATGTCTAGCACACTCAGCATAACTTTATCATTGCCAGTCTAATTTGTTAGGCATTTAGTTAGGCCACAAATATAAATAAAGTCCTCAACTTCGTGGGCACATTGGCTTAATAAGGAAGAGAGTGAGATTCACATAATGTTAATAGAAGGCAGAGTGTGCTAAAGGCTTCAACTGTTCATATTTAAGAAGGTAATATGAAAGAGCAACAGAGAAAGGAGGTATTACTTTTTTTGATACTTCATATAACTAGTCACAAAACAAAATATTTGAAGATGATCACTATGAATTAGAAAGTAGAAAAAACTTGTGAAGATTTAAACAAATCTAAAAATTAACAGAAACTAATTAATATACTTATTCTAGCAGAAGTTTCTGGCTCAGATGTCTGGGAGAGTAAGAGAACTGAATCATTTCCTGCGCAGAGTATTTTTATTTTCTGCTAAAACCTGGCTCGTGGTCAAGTTCTTCCTATATGTCAACCTACTTGAGTTTCTCTTATTTCATATGCTAGCAATATTAAAAATTCTTTCTCTTTTTCTCTAGGAGAACATATAGATTATTGTGGATATTCTGTTCTTCCTATGGCTGTAGAACAAGATATGTTAATAGCTGTGGAACCTATGAAAACACAAACTCTTCAACTAGCCAACACAAATCCCTTGTACCCGTGAGTATTTAGGATTGCTACTGTGTGTAATGGTGTGTATGTGTGTATGTGTATGTGTGTGTGTGTATGACTATTCTTATTCAAATGAACTCTTTAGAAGAAATCAAATTTGTAATAAATCACTGAATTTATTGAAAATCTGTATCTGACTGCCAAAAGAGTCTGAGGCTGCTTTTTAATATTTGTTCCTATTTTGTTCTTGCACTCATTCATTTAAGAAACATTTCCTGAAGACTTACCATGTGTCTGACATTATTTTAGATACTGGGCCGTACAAAAATGAAAATAACTCTGTCCTTGCCCAGAAGGTATTTATCATCTGTTTAGGTAGCTGTCTTCAGCAAAGTCAGTGGCGGTGCCTTTCTTATCTTACTAGGGCATCCTCTAATTCTCTCGTCATAACATCTTATCATGCTGTATTACAATTACTTGCTTACTTGCCTGTATTCCCCCAGTAGATTGTCAACTCTGTACCTTCAGGTACTGTAGACTCTCCAATGCTGTGAGGCTCAGTGTCAAACTTCGAGTCTGGTGCATAATAGATACCAGTTTCTAATACATATGCTTTATCAAGTTAAGAACATACTTTTTTGTTTCCTGTTGTTTTTGAATTCTTAGTTTGCTAAGATTAAAAGAAATTTATTAATCTGTTAATTAAATTTTATTAAATGTCTTCAATTTTGAAGAACAGTTTAAAAAATATGAATTACACTGATGGATTTTCTAATGTTGAACTGTTTTTGCTTTCCTGGGATGAGTCCTACTTGCTTATAGTATAGTATGATAGACTTTATTTGCTAATTACAAAAAGAGATTTGGGCATATGATTGGCACCTTTTATTTTTGGCTTATTGTTCATTGGCTAGTTTGCCTGCAGTAATGTTTGTTCATTCAGGATATATTTTTTGTGTGCCTTTAATAAGGCACAATACCAGGCTGTGCAAAATACAGAAATTTCTGACTTCTATATTGAATCCTTTAAAGAAAGCTTTACATCGTCTCAAACACATTTTTTTTTGTTTGTGGTCAAAACATGTTTTTTTTTTTAAGTAAATTTAAAAAATATTAACATATAATGTGTTATTTGTTTCAGGGGTACAGGTCTGTGATTCATCAGTCTTACACAATTCACAGCACTCACCGTAGTACTTTCCCTCCCCAATGTCCATCCCCCAGCCACCCCATTCCTCCCATCCCCCTCCACTCCAGCAACCCTGTTTGTTTCCTGAGATTAAGAGTCTCTTACGGTTTGTCACCCTCTCTGGTTTTGTCTTGTTTCATTTTTCCCTCCCTTCCCTATGATCCTCTGTCTTGTTTCTCAAATTCCTCATATCAGTGAGATCATATGATACTTGTCTTTCTCGGATTGATTTATTTCGCTTAGCGTAATACCCTCTACTTCATCCACATCGTTGCAAATGGCAAGATTTCATTTCTTTGATGGCTGCATAATATTCCATTGTATATACATACCACATCTTCTTTATCCATTCATCTGTTGATATACATCTAGGCTCTTTCCATAGTTTGGCTCTTGTGGACATTGCTGCTATAAACATTGGGGTGCATGTACCCCTTCGGATCCCTACATCTGTATCTTTGGGGTAAATACCCAGTAGTGCAATTGCTGGGTCGTATGGTAGCTCTATTTTCAACTTTTTGAGGAACCTCCATACTGTTTTCCAGAGTGGCTGCACCAGCTTGCATTCCCACCAACAGTGTAGGAGTGTTCCCCTTTCTCCGCATCCTTGCCAACATCTGTCGTCAAACACAATTTTGTGTCATTATTTGTAAAAATTTAAAATTGGCCACATAATAATTTATCATATTGATTTATTCAAATTCACTTAACCATTCATACCATCATGAATGTATGGTTTCAGTTTCATTTTTTCACAAAAGCAGAGACTGAGACAGACTTGAACAAAGGTAGAGTATTTAGGATATGATCCCTAGCTGTGGTACTGAAACAACATGGAGAATGATTTAGGGAAGCAGAGATGAATTACTAAGGTAGGTAGCCCCTGCTGTAGGTAAGGGGCTTCATTCTACCAGGACTCCTAGGAAGTATGCAGCATGAATTGTTCACATGTAGTATAGCATTCATTGCATGAGATACTATAATTTATCTACTCACCATTGATGGGCATTTAGATCATTTCTAGCTTTTGGCTATTATGAATAATGGTGTCGTGGATATTTATAGACATATCTATGTATGGACATGTATTTCATTTTTCTTGGGTAAATATCTAGGACTATCTGGTTTACCTTTTTAAGAACTTTCCCGACTGTTTTCCACAATGGTTGTACCATTTTTCATTCCTACCACCAGTGTATGAGAGTTCCGTTTGCTCTACATTTTTGCCAACATGTCTTTTTAAATTTTAGCCGCTCTCATAAATGTGTACTAGTACCACATTGTGGTTTTTTATTTTATTAGCACCATGCTCTAACCAACTGAGCTAACCGGCCAGCTGCTGTGGTTTTTTTATTTTAATTTCTCTAAGATGTTGAACATCTTTTCATGTACTTGTCACCTAGATATCTTCTTTGTTGAAGGGCCTGTTCAAATCTTTTGCCCATTTTTAAGCAGGATTTTCATCTATTATTGACCTATAAGATTTTCTTTTATGTTGTAGATACAAGTCCTTTGTTAGATTAATGTTTTGCAAATATTTTCATCCAGTCTGTGACTTGGATTTTCATTTTTTTTTTTTACCATATCTTTTGAAGAAGAATAATTTTTAATTTTGATCAAGTCCAATTTATTGATTTCTTTCATGGTTTTTAGTTTTTTTAAAAAGATTTAATTAATTTATTTGATATAGAGAGAGTGAGAGAGAGAGAGAGCACAAGTGGAGGGGGAGGGGTAAAAGGAGAGGGAGAAGGCTCCCTGCTGAGCAGGGAGCCCCAGTGGAGCTTGATCCCAGGACCCTGGGATCGTGACCTGAGCTGAAGGCAGATGCTTAACTGAATGAGCCACCCAGGTACCCCTTATGGTTTATAGTTTCTGACTTTTTAAGAAACCTTTGCCAAACCCAAGGCACTAAAAGTTTTTCCAGTGTTTTCGTCTAGAAATTTTGTAATTTTAGCACTTACATTTAGGTCTATGATCCCATTTGAATTAATTTTTATATGTGGCATGAAATAAGGGTTGAGGTTTATTTTTTTTTGCTCATAGCTATCCAATTGTTTCCTACCATTTGTTGGAAAGATCTTTTCCCATTGAATTATCTTGACAAACTTTGTTGAAAAGCAGGTGGCAATAAATGTATGGGTCTATTTCTGGACTCTGTTCTGTTTATTGAGGTATTTTATTAGTCTGTCTTTTTAAATAAGATTTATTTCTTTATTAAAGAGAGAACGAGAGCACGTGCATGAGCAGCAGGAGGGGCAGAGGGAGAGGGAGAGAATCTCAAGCAGACTTCCTGCTGAGTGCTGAGCTCCACTCAGGGCTCAATGTCATGACCCTGCGATCATGACCTGAGCTGAAATCAAGAGTCAGACACTTAACCGACTGAGCCACCCAGGCACCTCATGTATCTGTTTATCTTTATGCCAATATCACACTATCTGAAAACCATAGCTTTTTTTTAATTTTTAATTTTTTTATTTGAGTACAGTTGATACACAATGTTACATTAGTTTTAGGTGTACAACATAGTGATTCAATTTCTCTATACCTTATGTTATGCTCACAAGTGTGGCTACCATCTGTCACCATACAATGCTATTACAGTATCATTGACTATATACCCTATGCTGTGCCATTTATTCCGGTGACATATTCATTCCATAACTGGAAACCTATATCTCCCACTCTCCTTCATCCATTTTGCCCATCCCCCCACTCCCTTCCTTCCGGCAACCATCAGTTTGTTCTCTGTATTTATAGATCTGATTCTGCTTTTTGTTTGTTTGTTTATTCCGTTTGTTTTATTTTTTAGACCCCACATATGAGTGAAATCATATGGTCTTTGTCTTTCTCAGTCTGACTTATTTCACTTATCATAATACCTTCTATGTCCACCCATGTTGCACAAATGGCAAGATCTCATCTGTTTTATGGCTGAGTAATATTCTGTTCTAAAAATACTACATTTTCCTTATCCATTGATCTATCATTGGACACTTAGGTTGCTTCCATATCTTGACTATTGTAAATAGTGCTGCAATAAAACATAAGGGTGCATATATCTTTTTGAATTAGTGTTTTCATTTTCTTTGAGTAAATACCTAGTAGTGGAATTTTTGCATTGTATGATGTTTCTATGTTTAATTTTTTGAGGAACTTCCATACTCTTTTCCCCAGTGGCTGTACCAATTTATTTTCCCACCAACAATGCATGAGGGTTCCTTTTTCTCCACATCCCGACCTTTTGATTCTAGCCATTCTGATAGGTGTGAGGTGATACCCCATTGTGGTTTTGATTTGCATTTCCCTGATGATTAGTGATGTTGATCATCTTTTCATGTGTCTGTTCGCCATCTCTGTGTCTATTCAGATCCTCTCCCCATTTTTTAATTGGATTGTTTGGGTTTTTTTGGTGTTGAGTTTTGTAATTTCTTTATATAGTTTGGATTTTAACCCTTTATCAGATATATCATTTGCAGATATCTTTCCCCGTTCAGTAGGTTGCCTTTTGTTTTGTTCATGGTTTCCTTTGTTGTGCAAAAGCTATTTATTTTGATGTAGTCCCAATAGTTTATTTTTGTTTTTGTTTCCCTTGCCTGAGGAGACCTATCTAGAAAAATGTTGCTACCGCTGATGTAAAAAAAATTACTGCCTGTGTTCTCTTATGGATTTTATGGTTTCAGATTTCACATTTAGGTTTTTAATCCATTTTGAGTTTATTTTTGTGCATGGTGTTAGAAGTGGTCCAGTTTCATTCTTTTGCATGTAGTTATCCAGTTTCCCCAGCACCATTCATTGATGACACTGTCTTTTCCCCATGGTATATTCTTGCCTCCTTTGTCATAGATTAATTGACAATATATGTGTGGGTTTAATTCTGGGCTCTCTACTCCATTCCATTGATCTATGTGTCTGTCTTTATGCCAGTACCATACTGTTTTGATTACTACAGATTTGTAGTATATCTTGAAATCTGGAATTGTGATACCTCCAGCTTTGTTTTTCTTTCTCAAGATCGCTTTGAGTATTTGGGATCTTTTGTGGTTCCATACAAATTTTAGGATTATTTGTTCTAGTTCTGTGAAAAATGCTTTTGGTTTTTTGATAGGGTTTGCATTGAGTTTATAGATTGCTTTGGGTAGTATGGATATTTTATCAGTATTAATTCCTCCAATCCATGAGGATAGGATATCTTTCCATATGTTTGTATTGTCTTCAGTTTCTTTCATCAGTGGTTTGTAGTTCAGAGTATAGGTCTTTCACCTCCCTAGTTAAGTTTATTCCTAGGTATTTTATTCTTTTCAGTGCAATTGTAAATGGAATTGTTTTCTTACTTTCTCTTTCTGCTACTTTATTATTAGTGTATAGAAGTGTTACCAATTTCTGGGTATTAATTTTGTATCCTGCAACTTTATTGAATTCATTTATTACTTCTAATAGTTTTTTGATGGAGTCTTTAGGGTTTTCTATATATAGCATCATGTCATCTGCAAATAGTGACAGTTTAACTTCTTCCTTACCAATATAGATGCCTCTTATTTCTTTTTTCTTGTCTGATTGCTGATAGGACTTTCAATGCTACGTTGAATAAAAGTGGGGATAGTGGACATCCTTGTCTTGTTCCTGACCTTAAAGAGCTCTCAGGTTTTCACCATTGAGTATGGTGTTAGCTGTGGGTTTTTCATTTATAGCCTTTATGATGTTGAGGTATGTTCCCTCAAACCCACTTTGTTGAGAGTTGTTATCACGAACAGATGTTGAATTTTGTCAAATGCTTTTTCCTACATCTATCGAGTTGATCATATGATTTTTATCCTCGATTTGTTAATGTGGTGTATGACGTTGATTTGCAAGTATTGAACCATCCTGCATGCCCAGAATAAATCCTATTTGATTGTGGTGAATGATCCTTTTTTTTTTTCTAATTTAAATTCAATTAGCCAACCTATAGTTCATCATTAGTTTCAGATGTACAGTTCAACAATTCATCAGTTTCATATAACACCCAGTGCATAACATCATGTGCCCCCCTTAATGCCCATCACCCAATTACCCTATCCCCCCCCAAACTCCCCTCCAGCAATCCTCAGTTTGTTTCCTATAGTTAAGAGTCTCATGGTTTGTCTCCCTCTGTGATTTCTTTCCATTCCGTTTTCCCTCCCTTCCCCTATGATCCTCTGTGGTGTTTCTTATATTCCACATATGAGTGAAACTGTGATGATAATTGTCTTTCTCTGATTGACTTATTTTGCTCAGCATAATACCCTCCAGTTCCATCCATGTTGATGTAAATGGTAAATATTCATCCTTTCTGATGGCTGAGTAATATTCTATTGTGTATACACACACACACACACACACACACACACCCCACATCTTCTTTATCCATCTGTCAATGGACATCTCAGCTCTTTCCATAGTTTGGCTATTGTGGATATTCTTTTAATGTATTGGTGAATGTGGTTTGCTATTGAAAACTGTAGCTTTATAAGAAGTCCTGGAATCAGGTTGTGTAAGTCCTCTAAGATTGTTTGTCTTTTTCAAATTCATTTTGGCTACTCTAGATCTTTTGTATTTCCTTATTAATTTTAGAATCAGCTATTCAACTTCTATGAAAGAGCATACTGGGATTTTTATTGGGGTTGTACTGAGTGTAGAGATCGATTTGGGAAGAACTGACATCTTAACAGTATTTACTCCTCCAATCCATGAACATGGTATATCTGTCCATTTATTTAGGTCTTCTTCAGTTTTTCTCAGAAATAGTTTGTTGTTGTAAGATATCTGTCTTGTACATTTTTTCTCAAACTTTTCTCTAAGTATTTATTTTTTAATGATATTGTTATTGTAAATGATCTAGCCCAGTGCCTGGCACACACAGGGTAGACACTGGGCAAATGTTTGTTGGAAGAACAAGTGAATCAATGAATAAAATATATAGGTGGAAATTACCAATGTAAAAGTCATAACTGCTCATTTTCAGGACTTTTTTCCTAGCATTCTGCAACATGGATGCAAGAGTGGAGAAAGCAGATGGGTGATACAATCTAGGAATTGGTGGGAAAATGTGTGCCTGTTTTTGAATCTTAGAAAATGGTAGGACAGAGAGGCAAGACAGGGATGCTAGAAAGAACAGACATGAAATAACTAATCAAAGGGAAGTTTTTTTCTATGACGTATTTAAGCTATGTTTCTAATTTGTAGGAACTGGAACTTTTCAGCGTTTTCTTTGGTATTTCTCATGTAGCTTTCTGCATCTGTACAAATTTCCTCCTCTACTTTTTTCAATATACCACCACCCCTGACTGCTTCCTGGTTTTCTTTTCTTTGTGGTGACTTTCAAGATCTTTGCTTTAGCTAGGAACAGAATCTGATTAGTTTTGCTAACATAATTTTATCTGCTTTCCAAATTCTGTGACCTCTTGTTGACTGTGAGCAATATATTTTAATTTCTGTAGATGACAGTAAAATGCTTGTGAGCTGGAGTCATACTGTGTGTGTTCTTGGAGAGTCACTAAACCACTCTGAGCCTCTGGGAAGACCTCCCCTCTTCACTCTAATATGCTGTTTATAGAGATGATGCCCTCTTGGTCTCATATCCCATTCCATATTATACACCATCACGTGACAGTAGTGTGTGATCATAATTTGTGTTCATGTTGTCTCAGCTAGCTTATGAAAAGATAAGCCCTTTGCCTTTTACCTTTATATTCCTATGAATACCTTGCATACTTAAATATTTTTCTTAGGACATACTGTGTCCATGTTATTGAATTAAGATAATGCATGGAGGGCACCTACTACAGTGACTGGCATATAATAGGTATTTAGTAAACTATGTGAAGAGCATTCAGTCAATATGGGGAATGTTGCTTATTTCCTCACTTTTTAATTTACCCCCTCCTCCTTTCTCATATTTAGGTCTTCTCATATTTCCATATTTTGCCCTTTGCCTGATTTAGAAACCTATTTATCTATTTTTCATTTTGAGATAATTTTTGACTTACAAAGAACTCACAAAAATAATACAAAGAATTCCCACACATCAACTGATATGTTCTCAATTCATGATATCAAGGAGACACATGATGTTCTTTATTGGTGTTGTTAATTTTGATCATTTGGTTAAGGTGATGTCTGCCAGATTTCTTTGCCATAAAGTTACCATTTTTTTCCCTTTGCGATAAGTATCTGATGGGGAAATACTTTGAGTCTATGTAAATATTTTGTTTCTTATCAAATTTTTACTCCCTAACTTTAGTATCCATTGATGATTCTTTCCTGAAACAATTATCATGGAGTTTGCCACATAGTGATTTTTTGATTTCCATCATTTCTACTTCTATTATTTGACATTTTGCTCTAAGGAAGAGGTTTTCCTTCTCCTTCATTTAGGTAGTTTTTTTGTTTGTTAATTTATATCAGTATAGATTCATGGAATCTTATTCAACGAGTTATGATCCATTAGAATCATCATTATTTTTGTTTTTTCCATCTTCTTAAACCATGCAGATGGTAAAATTGGATGGGTGGCAAAGAGTGTGGGAAGAGAAGGCTTTGAGTACTGTTACAGTTAGAGGTACGTCAAACAGCAAACCCCAAGGATAAGCATTTATGTGGTTTATATCGGCTTAACAAGGACCATCATGAAATAAAAAGTGGTGTAGATTATGCTGAAATATATTGGTTCCTCTCTGTTTCAGGAAATAAAAAGGGTCAGTCGGAAGTAGTTTAATTGTTAAGCTCACTCCAACTTCCCTTATCTTTTAGCATGTGGGGATGTTTGTTGTTTTTGGGTAAACTATGAAGTACATTGATGAAAATAAATGGAGAATGAAATTTCAGTATTACTCTCATGGCACAAGATGGCAGCAGTCAGCCATTGATTTTGCAGCCATGGGTTTTTGCAGCCTCTAGACTTAAATTAATAGTGTCTTGTTTTTGCAGGGACTTCAGTACTAGTGCTAATAATATTCAGATTGACAAAACCAAGCCTCTGTGGCACAACTATTTCCTATGTGGATTTAAAGGAATTCAGGTAAATCGGTTTATAAATCAACTACTAGCTGTTGAACTTATAATGTGTATTATATATCAAGATTTATTTTATTTACAATGTATTTTTTGTCACATTTCAATGCTAACTCATGTTTCTATTCTATATTGCTAATTTACATATTAGTGGTGTTCACAGGGGGCAGTAGTGGCTGTTCATAAATCAGTTGCATCTGACGAAAATCTTTCTCTTTTTAAAATCTTTGTTCAAATTTTCTTTTGAAGGATACAGTCTAGTAATATATTTGTTCTAATCATATGTAGGTATATACTGTAGTAGGATTTGGTCAGAAGCCCTAGGTTTGAATCCGAGCTCTACTTAGCTGTGTTAATTCAACCTCTTTGTCAGGTTTGTTATCTGTATCATGATGTCTTTCCTATCCAGCAAAGAGTTGTTACAAGGATTACACAGTGCTTGACACATAGGAAGCATTCAATAAATAAACAGCTAGTATTGTTATTACCACTTCAGATGGGGTTAAAAAAAAGATGTAGTGAAGTTTATTAGAATAAGTATTTTCCTTAGAAACACTGAATAATTATCGGGAACATCTCTAATGTCATGGGCAAGAATAAGATAATGAAATATTTCTACTTTTTCTCCAAATTAAAAAAAGTATAAGGGCAAAAAGAAAATTGATTTGCTAAATCAGTTTAATTTGTTAAAATCCATGTTTTAGAGAGCTTGTGTTCCTTACTGTCTGGTGGTCCTATCTGAAGCTTTGTCACAAGTAGCCTAGGACTCAGTGACCTATCCGTTCAAGGAAAGCATCACATTTATTTCTGATGTGTAGTCCTGCACTCGAATTATGGTGGTTCTGGTCTTAGAGTTCCTGCATTCATTTCTTCTCTCCCTTCCTTCACCTTTTCTTTTCTTTTCCTTTTCTTTTTCTTTCTTTCTTTCTTTCTTTCTTTCTTTCTTTCTTTCTTTCTTTCTTTCTTTCTTTCTTTCTTTCTTTCTCTTTCTTCCTTCCTTCCTTCCTTCCTTCCTTCCTTTCCTTCCTTCCTCTCCCTCTTTCCTTCCTTCCTTCCTTCCTCTCTTTCCTTCCTTCCTTCCTTCTTTTCCTTTTTTCTTCCTTCTTTCTTTTCTTTCTTTCTTTCTCTTTTTTATTTTTCTTTCTTTTTCATCAAGACACATGGTAATAACTTATGGGAAGAGGTATTGGCAGCTTTTAAATCTTCAAGTTATTTGGCTTATCATATGCATTAGTGGGAATTACAGTATTTGGAAGGATTTGCCTGGCAAATGCAATTTGATCTTCCTTATAGCAACATGCCTTTTATAGCAAATGGGTAAAGTGACCTAAATACTGCTTGTTGCTTTGTGTTGTTTTTGAGAATTTGAGGTCTTAAAGCTTTCTTTTTTGGTTTGACAACTTAATGTGCAAAAGTAGGTTTGTACAGTGAATTTTTGGCAGAGAAGTAATTTAAATGTTATCCTGTTTAGAAAACTTCAAATTCAAATACTAGAAAATATCAGAGGATAATCTGTTTATATTAAATTGAACATGTTATCCTTTTGGGATAGAGCTATTACAGAATTTGGCAAAATCCATTTACGTTTTTGAATCTGTTGTACATTTTAATTTAAACATTGCGTGATAAGTTTGTAAGTATGATTCACATTCAAGATACACTGTGGATCAGTTTATGATTAAATATATAGCATTCTCCAAGGATTTTTTTTTTTTAAACAAGCTGTCTCATGTTCTGTATGAAAGGGCATTGGCAGCAGCAGTGTTTCAATTTAAAATTTGTTTGTATTTCTGGAAAGGAAATTTTTAGATGACTTGAAATCAAGAAGAGAAGTACATCGAACAGAATCTCTTTTTTTGTGGTGTGTGAGTTTTGCCAACATAGGAAAAAAGGACAAAAAAATTAAGGAAAAGAAAACAGCCTTTAATTTGCAGAGTTTTGTTGTTACTTTAGTTATTCTAACTAGTTTATTGAAATTTCTCCCTAGAATAATATGTATGATGAAATGCATAATTATGTAATATAATAGTATTTTGTACTTTGGTCCTGAGCTGTTTGAGTAATTTGCAAACATGATGGTATTTTTTCTTGAGGAGGTGGCCTTGAATTTATTTTTAATCCTAAACCACAAAGGTTAATTATGATATAATAGCATCTTAAGTGTCATCCTAGATACTCATCTAAGTATCCTAGAGATTTCTATCTTTAGATCAGAGTCTCATTATTTCTTTGGGTTTTCCTAATTGTAGAAATAAGGGTTTCTCTACTTTTAGAGTCTGTGTTCTCATTTGTGGCTGAATTCTAATTTGGCTGTCTTGAAAGCTACCATATGGCTTAACTGTATCTATAAACTCTAGTAAAAATCTGGATTTCCTCATATAGCTGACTTACATTAAATCATAGTGACAGTATGCTGGCCCGTGTTTCTGACTGCAGTGGAGAAGTTCTCAACCAGAAATCAGAGACCTGGGTCCTATCCCCAGCTCCCTATATGTAATGTTGGAAAAAATTTTTAATCTTTTGCTGTGTAGGTTTTTCCATAAGTAAAATGGAACTGAAGAGATTGAGAACACTTTTTCTTCAGAGAAACTTCTGAAGAAATACTCAATAGAAACAAGCCACTGCTTGGTGTTAGACTTTTTTTTTTAATTTAATTTAATTTTATTATGTTATGTTAGTCACCATACAATACATCATTAGTTTTTTGTTTGTTTGTTTTTTTTCTAATTCTAACAGAATAACTTTTAGTTATTTTAAATTTTTAGTATTCAAATGTTTATATACAGAAAAGTAAAGATTACATTATAATGGATGTTTATACCTTGCTTTAACACTTCCTAACATTTTGCTGCATTTACTTTATCCCCTTTTTTTTAACATTTGCTTAGTATTTTAAGGAAGTTTAAAGCAAATTACAGACATCATATATAAAAATATTTTATATTCTATTTTATATTCTATTTTTATAACAGCCTCTTTTTCCTTTTTTTTTTTTTTTTTTTTTTTAAAGATTTTTATTTTTTATTTTATTTTGACAGAGAGAGACCCAGCGAGACAGGGAGCACAAGCAGGGGGAGTGGGAGAGGGAGAAGCAGGCTTCCCGCGGAGCAGGGAGCCCGATGCGGGGCTCGATCCCAGGACCCCGGGACCATGACCTGAGCCGAAGGCAGACGCTTAACGACTGAGCCACCCAGGCGCCCCTCTTTTTCCTTTTTTGTAATTTAATTTTATTATGTTATGTTAGTCACCATACAATACATCATTTGTTTTTGATGTAGTGATCCACAATTCATTGTTTTCATATAACACCCAGTGCTCCATGCAGTACATGCCCTCCTTAATACCCATCACCAGGCTAACCCATCCTCCCACCCCCGCCCCCTCTAGAACCCTCAGTTTGTTTCTCGGAGTCCATAGTCTCTCATAGTTTGTCTCTCCCTCCAATGTCCCCCCCTTCATTTTTCCCTTCCTTCTCCTAATGTCCTCCATGCTATTCCTTAAGTTCCACAAATAAGTGAAACCGTATGATAATTGACTTTCTCTGCTTGACTGATTTCACTTAGCATAATCTCCTCCAGTCCTATCCATGTTGATGTAAAAGTTGGGTATTCAACTGCCCGGCTAGCTCAGTCGGTAGAGCATGAGACTCTTAAAAGTTGGGTATTCATCCTTTCTGATGGCTGAGTAATATTCCATTGTATATATGGACCACATCTTCTTTATCCGTTCATCTGTTGAAGGGCATCTCGGCTCTTTCCACAGTTTGGCTGTTGCGGACATGGCTGCTATGAACATTGGGGTGCATATGGCCCTTCTTTTCACTACATCTGTGTCTTTGGGGTAAATACCCAGTAGTGTAATTGTTGGGTCATAGGGTAGCTCTATTTTTAATTTTTTGAGGCACCTCCACACTGTTTTCCAAAGTGGCTGTACCAACTTGCATTCCCACCAACAGTGTAAGAGGATTCCCCTTTCTTTACAACCTCTCCAACATTTGTTGTTTCTTGCCTTGTCAATTTTTGCCATTCTAACTGGTATAAGATGGTATCTCAATGTGGTTTTGGTTTGAATTTCCCTGATGGCTAATGATGATGAACATTTTTTCATGTGTCTGTTAGCCATTTGTATGTCTTCTTTGGAGAAAAGAAGCATTGATTTTGTATCCTGCCACATTACTGAATTGCTGTATGAGTTCTAGTAATTTGGGGGTGGAGTCTTTTGGATTTTCCACATAAAGTATCACGTTATCTGCGAAGAGAGAGAGTTTGACTTCTTCTTTGCCAATTTGAATACCTTTTATTTCTTTTTGTTGTCTGATTGCTGTTGCTAGGACTTCTAGTACTGTGTTGAACAATAGTGGCGAGAGTGGGCATCCTTGACGTGTTCCTGATCTTAAGGGAAAGGCTCTCATCTTTTCCCCATTGAGGATGATATTCACCGTGGGTTTTTCATAGATGGATTTTATGAACTTGAGGAATGTTCCCTCTATCCCTATACTCTGAAGAGTTTTAATCAGGAAAGGATGCTGTATTTTGTCAAATGCTTTTTCTGCATCAATTGAGAGGTTCTTCTCTCTCCTCTTATTAATGTGTTCTATCACATTGATTGATTTTTTTTTTTTTTTTTTTTTTTTTTTTTTTTAAAGATTTTTTTTATTTATTTATTTGAGAGAGAGAGAATGAGAGAGAGCACATGAGAGGGGTTAGGGTCAGAGAGAGAAGCAGACTCCCCGCCGAGCAGGGAGCCCGATGCGGGACTCGATCCAGGGACTCCAGGATCATGACCTGAGCCGAAGGCAGTCACTTAACCAACTGAGCCACCCAGGCGCCCTGATTGATTTTTGAATGTTGAACCACCTGTGCATCCTGGGGATAAATCCCACTTGGTTGTGGTGGATGATCCTTTTAATGTATTGTTGGATCCTATTAGCTAGGATTTTGTTGAGGATTTTGGAATCCATATTCATCAGCGATATCGGACTGAAATTCTCCTTTTTGATGGGGTCTTTGCCTGGTTTGGGGATTAAGGTAATGCCGGCCTCATACAATGAGTCTGGAAGCTTTCCTTCTGTTTCTGTTTTTGGAAACATCTTCAGGAGAATAGGTATTATTTCTTCTTTGAACGTTTGGTAGAATTCCCCAGGGAATCTATCAGGCCCTGGACTCTTGTGTTTGGGAGGTTTTTGATCACTACTTCAATCTCGTTACTGGTTATTGGCCTATTCAGGTTGTCAATTTCTTCCTGTTTCAGTCTTGGGAGTTTATAGGTTTCGAGGAAGGCCTCCATTTCATCCAGGTTGCTCAGTTTATTGGCATATAGTTGTTGATAATAATTTCTAATAATTGTTTCTATTTCCTTGGTGTTAGTTGTGATCTCTCCCCTTTCAATCATAATTTTATTAATTTGGGTCCTTTCTCTTTTCTTTTGGATAAGTCTGGCCAGTGGTTTATCGATCTTATTAATTCTTTCAAAGAACCAGCTTCTAGGTTCGTTGATCTGATCCACCGTGTTTCTGGTTTCTAATTCATTGATGTCTGCTCTAATCTTAATTATTTCTCTTCTAATGCATGGCATAGGCATCATTTGTTGCTTTTTCTCTAGTTCGTTAAGGTATAAAGTTAGTTGGTGAATTCGGATTTTTCTATTTTTTTGAGTGAGGCTTGGATGGCTATGTATTTCCCCCTTAGGACCGCCTTTGCAGTATCCCGTAGTTTTTGGACCGATGTGTTTTCATTCTCATTGGTTTCCATGAAATGTTTAAGTTCTTCTTTGATTTCCTGGTTGACCCAAACATTCCTGAGCAGGGTGGTCTTTAGCTTCCAAGTGTTTGAATTTCTTCCAAATTTTTTCTTGTGATTGAGTTCCAGTTTTAAAGCATTATGGTCGGAGAATATGCAGGGAATAATCTCAATCTTTTGGTATCAGTTGAGACCTGATTTGTGACCCAGCATGTGGTCTATTCTGGAGAAAGTTCCATGTGTGCTCGAGAAGAATGAGTATTCTGTTGTTTTAGGGTGGAATGTTCTGTTTATATCTATGAGGTCCATCTGGTCCAGGGTGTCATTCAAAGCTCTTGTTTCTTTGTTGATTTTCTGCTTAGATGATCTGTCTATTGCTGAGAGTGGATTATTGAGGTCTCCTACAATTAACGTACTATTATCAATATGACTCCTTATTTTGGTTAACAGTTGGCTTATGTAGATGGCTGCTCCCATGTTGGGGGCATAGATATTTACAGTTGTTAGATCTTCTTGTTGGATAGACCCTTTAAGAATGATATAGTGTCCTTCTGTGTCTCTAACTACAGTTTTTAGCTTAAAATCTAATTTGTCTGATATAAGAATTGCTACCCCAGCTTTCTTTTGAGGTCCGTTGGCATGGAAGGTGGATCTCCATCCCTTCACTTTCAGTCTGGATGTATCTTTAGGTTCAAAATGAGTCTCTTGTAGACAGCATATGGTTGGGTCCTGTCTTTTTATCCAATCTGCAATCCTGTGCCGTTTTATGGGAGCATTTAGGCCGTTCACGTTGAGAGTGATTATTGAAAGATACGAATTTATTGTCATCATGTTGCCTGTGAAGTCCTTGTTTCTATAGATTGTCTCTGTAAATTTCTTTTCTATATCACTCTTGGGGTCTTTCTCCTTTTATAGAACCCCCTTTATATTTCTTGCAGGACCGGTTTAGTGGTCACATATTCTTTCAGTTTCTGCCGGTCTTGGAAGCTCTGCATCTCTCCATCTGTTCTAAATGACAGCCTTGCCGGATAAAGTATTCTTGGCTGCATGTTCTTCTCATTAGTACCCTGAATATGCCCTTTCTGGCCTGCCTGGCTTGCCAGGTCTCTGTGGATAGGTCTGACGTTATTTTGATGTTCCTCCCTCTGTACGTAAGGAATCTCTTCCCCGTAACTGCCCTTAAGATGGTTTCCTTGGTTCTAAGATTTGCAAGTTTTACTATTACATGCTGGGGCATTGGCCTGGTTTCCTTGATCTTAGGAGGGTTCTTCTCTGCCTCTAGGACACGAATGTTTGTTTCATTCCCCAGATTAGGGAAGTTCTCAGCTATGATTTGCTCAAATATATCTTCTAGTCCTCTCTATCTCTCCACCCCCTCAGGGATCCTTACTGTTAGACTTTTACAGTCATATTGTATTGGGCTGTGCTACATGGAGATTTAACCTGCCTCACTAATATTATGTATTTCTTGTCCTGCTACTTGAGAAATTGAATTATAATTGTTTCGTTTGTTCAAATCAGTGAGTGTTCAAGAAAAAGATCATTCAAGGCAATTTTAGGAAATGGATCAATAGCTTTTTGTTGAACAAAGTAAAAAATAATCTTCAGATTACCGAACCCTGTGGCCAAGAACCATTAAATGAAATGTCATGTATAGACTCAACTAAATTGAATTGTACAAGTAGTTTCTATAAATAGCATAATAAGTCCATTGATAAATGTTTGTTCTCTGGGGAATGAAAGAATGTTTTGCTACTCCTCGAATCCAACACTGAAGTTACTAGCACTATTTTTCCTTCTATTCTTAGGAACACTTTGGTCTTAGCAACCTGACTGGAATGAATTGCTTGGTAGATGGAAACATCCCACCAAGTTCTGGACTCTCCAGCTCCAGTGCTCTGGTCTGTTGTGCTGGCTTGGTGACACTCACAGTGCTGGGAATGAACCTATCCAAGGTAACCAACTTGAATGTGTTAGCCTCACAGAACTCTCTCTTTCTAAAGCCATTAGTATCTGAATCTCAAAATTATAACATCTTACTTTGATTAAAAACTCTGTCTTACCTGAAAGGACTCTATACATGGGCAGGCACTGTAACCTAACAAATTAATAAGTCCTGCTTGTGATAAACTGCTATAAAGTATCTGATACTTTGCAAATAATGAGCAGATCTGTGAATAACTGTATTAAAATGCTCTTATGTTCTTACGTTAAGTGTGGAGTTTGAGTGCATGGATATCTTTTTGGATCACCTCACTAACAAGTTCAGTTTAGACCAAGAAATTGTAGGCCTCATAGTTGGACCTGCTTATTTTCAACCAAAACCTTAAATTAAATATTTGACAGGCACTGGGTAAAAAGGGTAAAGACCAGGCAATAAAGGAACCGAACAGCATATCTGTTTATACCAGCAGGTTAGTCACTGAAATAAACTTTAAAAAAAATATTGCATTACAAAGAGGAAATGCTTATTTAAAGGAAACATAAATCCTACAAAAGGTCAGAAAGCCTCAACTTTACAAGTTCACATAAATCTCTGACTTTGCAGTTCAGAGCAGGTGTGCTCAGCTTTAATTAATGCTTTGGAGTTCTGGTTCAAACAAAATGTTATCATAGGTTCTTTTTTATCCCATGCACATATACTACCACATTTATAGATGGTTTGGGGAGGGCATCAGGCAGATCAAGAGAAAGTCAGCCACATGCTTGGTCTGTCTTCAGCCTGTTTAAACTTTCAGTTTGAAAATTTTATATGTAAGAGGAAAAAGAGAAATAAAGGGGAAAGCAAAGGCTCAGATAGAGTCCTCTTTGGCTGTCACATGTAAGTATGCATTGGTTAGCCCTTCGTAAGCTATGGCTTATTTGATGGGAAGGGCAACTTACTTGTTTTTCGTTTATTGGGAGGAAAGAAAGCAAGGGAAAAAAAGTCCATATGTGAAATGTGCTTCTACTGGTACTATGTTTAATCTAATGGTTTATTTGTTTATTCATTTGGTCATCATTTAGCCATTATTTATTTAGTGGCTACTTTGTACCAGGTAATGTTCAAAGCATTGGAGCTATAATAGGTCCAGTTTTAACCCTCACAGTGCTTATGATCTGAAAGGGGAACAGAGATAAGTAACAGGCAACTATAATAGAGTATGATAAGTGGGTTAAGTAGTGTGCTATGGGAGCACACTAAATGCAGATTTAGAGAGCATGGGACATCTAAGCTGAGACACAAGGATTTGTAGATGTTTGTCAAGAAATAGTGATAGCATGAAAACCCTGGCAACATAAATAGGCATGTATCAGTGGAGGGACTCTTATGTGGGAATATCTAGAGTAAGAGTGATCATAGATTGTTGGAGGAACTAAAAGGGGCTTAATTTGGCTGGAGTAATTTGGATGACAGGGTAGGAGACCAGATGCTGGGGCTTGTAAGCCATGTTGAGGAATTTGGGCTTTATCTTGATAGCAGTGTAAAACCATTTCAGGCTTTTAGGAAGAGGATATCATGATCATACCTATATTTTAGAAAGATCACTTTGGCTCTATTATAAAATCTAGATATGAGGGTAGTAACAGTATTGGTAGTAGGGAAATGATTTGGTCTAGGGAAATGGTGGTGAGAATGGAGAGACCTGGATCATAGAATTAAAGTACATCTCAGACAGAATCAATAAGACTTGGTCATTGGGTATGGGGATGAGGGACAGAGATGAGTCAAGGATTTACCCAGGTCTCTGCCTTGGTGTGATTTGTTGGAATAAGGAATATAGATGAAACTGAAATGTGGGACTACATCAAAATAAAAAGCTTTTGCACAGCAAAGGAAGCCATCAACAAAAGAAAAGGGCAACCTACTGAATGGGAAAAAATAATTGCCAATTATTTATCTGCTATGGTGTTAATATCCAAAATATATAAAGAACTCATACAACTCAATAGCATAAAAACAAACAATATGATTAAAAATGGGCAGAGTGTCTGAATAGACATTTTTCCAGAGAAGACATACAGATGGCCAACAGACACATGAAAGGATGCTCAACATCACTTATCATCAGGAAAATGCAAATCTAAACCACAATGAAATATTACTTCACACCTGTCAGAATGGCTAGTATCAAAAAGATAAGAAATAAGTAGTTGTTGGTGAAGATGTGGAGAAAAGGGAATCCTTGTGCACTGTTGGTGGGAATGTAAATTGGTGCAGCTATTATGAAAAACAGTATGGATGTTCCTCAAAAAATTAAAAATAGAGCTACCATATGCTCCAGCAATTGCATTTTTGGGCTTTTATCTGAAGAAATTGAAAACATTAACTTGAAAAGATATATGCACCCCTATGTACACCGAAGTGTTATTTGCAATAGTAAAGGTACAGAAACAACCTAAGTATCTGTTGATGGATGAATGGATAAAGAAAATGTGGTATGTATGTACAATGACATATTAGTTAGCCATAAAAAAGAATGAAATCTTGCCAATTGCAACAACATGGAGGGAACTTGAGAGCATTGTGCTAAGTGAAATACGTCAGACATGAAAAGACAAATATGTATGATTTCACTTGTGCAATCTAAAAAATTTTTTTTTTTTTTTTTTTTTTTTTTAAAGATTTTTTATTTATTTATCTGAGAGAGAGAATGGGAGACAGAGCGCATGAGAGGGAGGAGGGTCAGAGGGAGAAGCAGACTCCCCACTGAGCAGGGAGTCCGATGCGGGACTCGATCCCGGGACTCCAGGATCATGACCTGAGCCGAAGGCAGTTGCTTAACCAACTGAGCCACCCAGGCGCCCCTAAAAAATTTTTTTTTAATGTTTTATTTTATTGTTATCTCTTTTAGAGAGGGAGAGAGAGGTGGGAGGAGGGGCAGAGGGAGAGAGAGAGAGAATCTCAAGCAGACTCCATACCCAGTGTGGAGCCCGATGTGAGGTTTGATCTTACAACCCTGAGATCATGACCTGAGCTAAAATCAAGAGTTGGATGCTTAACCGACTGAGCCACCCAGGTGCCCCTAAAATTTTTTTTTAAAACCCAAGCTAATACGTAAGAGAACAAATTAATTGTTGCCAGAGTGGTGGTTGGGGGATGGGTGAAATGGGTAGAGGGAGTCAAAAGGTACAAACTTCCAGTTATAAAATAAATAAATCATGGGATGTAATGTACAGAATGGTAACTATAGTTAACAATACTGCATTGCATATTTGAAAGTTGCTAAGAGAGTAAATCTTAAAGGTTCTCATCACAAGACAATAAAATTCTATAACTATGTATGGTGATGGATGCTAACTAGACTTATTGTGATGATCATTTCACAATATATACAGATATCAAATCATTATGTTGTATACCTGAAACTAATATAAGTATGTTAGTTATACCTCAATTAAAAAATTGAATAAAAAATCGCAAATATACTTTTATCAGAACTAACTCCACAGCAGTTGTGCAAGACTGTTGAATCACAGATCTGTACCTCTGAAACAAATAACACATTATATGTTAAAAAAAAAAAAAAAGAAGAAGATAGCAGGAGGGGAAGAATGAAGGGGGGGAATCGGAGGGGGAGATGAACCATGAGAGACTATGGACTCTGAGAAACAAACTGAGGGTTCTAGAGGGGAGGGGGGGAAGGATGGGTTAGCCCGGTGATGGGTATTAAAGAGGGCACGTACTGCATGGAGCACTGGGTGTTATATGCAAACAATGAATCATGGAACACTACATCAGAAACTAATGATGTAATGTATGGTGATTAACATAACATAAAAAAAAAAAAAAACTGACTCCATTGCCTAAAGGGAACAATATGTATATCCTAGCTTTCCCTGTTAGTCTAAGTTGCACTGACAATGCTTATATTTCATAGGGGCTTAGCATCATTATTTAGGAGAGTTTCTTTGCTGTAGTGAGATAGAATCTTAATTGAAAGGAAGCCTGATTTGCTCAGAGTCTTTATAGTTAAGTGCCTATTGTTGACATAGAACGCAAGAACTCAATGTACTTTAGAGAAGAGCTAGTTCAAAAATTTTTTAAAACTGATAATCAGTGTCCAATAAGAAACAAATGGCACACAGGGTATAAATGAAGACAGTTTAATAAAGAGACTATTTACAGAGATGCGAGTAGGGTCAGGGGAACCAACTAGGAAGAGTTCCCTTGTGAAACCAGAAGCTATCATACTTTAGGAGCTATGACTGTAGAGTAATGTTGCCAGAGATGCAATGAGGCAGTGAAAGAGGGAAGTGGGTAGGAATGGCAGTGAGTGGGAATGGGCAAGGGGAGTTATCCATAGAGGTCAGTCTTCTGGGGTACAGAGAAGTGTGAGAATGGAGGGGCAGAAAGGCAAACAGAGAATAACCAGCTTATCTGATAAGAAAGATAAGTCCCACAAGAGATCGGTGACTAATCTCTCCCAATTGATGAATAATCCCCTTCCAGTTAATATGTACATCCAGTAGTCCCCGTTAAATTGCAGATATTAATTACTGCAAATGAGATATGGTAAGTAGATACGGAATTTGTTAACTTATTAATAAATGAAATGTTATATGTCTGAAACCACTAAAACAAGATGGCTAGTCACCCAGAAATTCTGGAAGACCGAAATTATAAATGAGAAGGAAACTGGCAGAAGAGAATATGGTGTAATAAAAAGACCTATGAAATAGAAAAGGCTAGAGACTTCTGGTTTCAAGATGCCAGAACAAAGAACATATCTACTTTTTCTTTCCCCAACCCTCACTTGTTTTTCTTTTCTCAAAAAAACCATCCCCAAACAATAGGGAAAGCAAGAAAATGGAGGCATAGGTTTCATCTTTGGTAAATCAAGGAGACATAAATAACCTTAAACGACAAGATAACAAAGATGGAAAATAGGTGGAAGGATGGTGCATGACTTAGCAGAGTAAAGAAAGGTCAGAGCCAAGTGCTGTGGAAGGAAGTACAGATGGAAGGCAAGTTGATTCACAGCTGTCTGGAAAGGCTTAGGAATTAGAGGCACCCAGTACCATAGAAAGTAGGGTGACATGGTGGGTGGGAATCTATTTGAAAGCTTTTATGAGGAGAAGATAGACCTTCAGAGCCTACTCTTAACCCCCTAAGCAAGGAGACCATTTCCCCCCACTTTTGCAGGAATCTCTGGAGAAACAATCAGAGATAGTCTGGCAACACTGAGCACTGAGAAAGGCAGGATGAGAATAGAATTGAAAACTGGGGGATTAAAGGACATTCTACATCTGAACAGTGAAATTCCCAACTCCCTTCCTGTTCTCAGCTCTAGTATACCGGCAGCCACATTCCACATCCCACTAGGAATACTGGAAGATCCTTCTCAGAAGAAATGGAACCATCCTGGAGAAGAGACCTATAGATATTGATATTTGGTGACTTTCTCCCACAAAAATTCTCCAGCTACTCTATGACCCGATTACAGGCCCACTTACAAATAACCTTTCTAGTGATTCACTCTTAAATACGATAGGGTATCAAAAGATAATCAGACTTTGGAAGAAAGCCTCCAACATGAAGCACACAAACAACCAAAGAAACAAAAATTAAAAAAGGTACTCAGAGAAAACAGAGACAATGCTGAGAGCAGAAGAATGCTTCAAAGAAGCCATGATATCCTCAGAGAGATAAAAATAAAATGTTGAAGAAAGAACAGAGTTTCGTTTTTTGAAAAGGACCAAACAATAAGAGCTTTTGAATATTAAAAATATGATAGCTAAAACAGAAGTTTCAGTAAAAGGATTGGAAGAACTCTCTGATAAAGTAGGGAAAAAAAGAGAGGGACAATAAGAGAGAGAAATATAGGAAAATTTGTAGATCAGTTCCAGAAATTCTGTATCCAGCTAGTAAGGAAAAAAAGAGAAAAGAGTCATTAGAAAACTATATTTAAAAAAAAAAATATTTCTCTAAAGTGAGAAATGAATTTTCAAATTGAAAGGTGCTCATTGGGTGTTCAGCATAATTAATGAAAATAAACAATTTTTTGTTTTAATTTTTAAATTTTTTTTTACAAATTAAAAAAATAAAGAGAAAAAACAAATCAAAGTACATCATCTGGGATCCTTGAAACTTGAATGTTAATAGAAAACACACTAACGGCTGATTGAGAAAAGAGGAGAGAAGAGAAAAGAAGGGAATGAAAATTTATCAAAAATAGTTTTGGAAGATAGAAGGCAACAGAGTAATATAATGAATTATAATCTTTTGAGTTATAATCTTCAAAATATAAATGAATTCTAGCTTAGAATAAATGAATTGATCAAGTATAAAGATAGAATAAAACATTCTCAGACATGCAGCATAAAAGTCTATGGAAGGTAATCCACCAAAACTAGGGAATAAACCAAGAAAGATGACATGGGAACTAGGAAATGGTAAATCCAATACAGGAGAGAGGAGTTGGGTATTTATAGAACATTGGTTAAGGGAAAACCCAACATAACACCCATGACACCCAGAAGCTTAGGGAACAGTACAGATTAGAACCAGAAGAGGGAGGGAAAAAATGGAATTGATAAATATTATCAGGAAAACAGTAACAACAACAACAACAAGTGGTAAATCTGACATGTTTGACCATATGGAAAAATGGATTGAGAATGATTTTACAGAGTTATTGTAGGGAATAGGAAGGCTTAGCTGGACATGCAAATACAACTAAGCAAATGAGGAAATTAGGCAATTATTAATATAGGAAAAACACAAAAAAATGTTCCAGAAAGGAAATCAATAATTTTTCATGACTTGGCTCATAACACTAGTCTCAATTATAAATACACTGAATACTGATTTAACCAAAAATTTTGGCATAAATTTTTATGGAGGAGCCATTTTAACGGAGACTAAGGAGTGAGCACAAAAGGGAGGTAGGGAAAGGAGAGTCTAAGAGAGCTAAAATCCTTACTGACCCTAATATGAAGGCTGTAGATAAAGTTTAAAATGGAATAATGAGGAGCTAGCATTTTACTCAGCTTTTTTGATAATTTAAAGCAAGAGCTAAGAGTGGAAAGTGTTTGACTCTGGGCATGCTGCATTGGGGATGGGGGTGTAAGCAGGAGAGTTATGGACTGCTTTTGTTTTAAGCCTTGTAGCTCCTTTGATTTTTTAGGTTATGTGCATATATCCCTTCTGCGAAAGTAAAAATTAACTGAGAATAAAGAAAAAGATGGCGAGAAGGGGTGAATGGAATGAAAAGGTAAGGGGGGGGAGAACTGGAGGGTGGACATGAAGATGCAGGAAGGGATTCAAGGCATCATAGTTAGAGATTAAGAACAGATGAGCTGTTGGGGCAAGACCAAATCAGAACAGCTGAGGGAGAACCTTGCTGATGGGTTTTGGGTGAAAGGATCCAAGAAAATACAGGCAACTTCCACTTAACATGAGTCCATTCCAAAACTCAGTTGTTCTGCAAAAAATCATAGGCCTAATTCTTATTATTTTAAATAGGAGAAATTATAATGCATTACTCCTCAACTCAGAACCTCTACCTAATTTCCTACAATGTTACAAAAACACAGTAAAAATTCCTCTATGTAAGTAACACAGAAATACAATGAAAAATAGGTAAAACAATATTCTAGAACACGAAACAATTAATTTGGTTGTTAAGAAGCAGTTACTTTACACAAAATAAGTTCTTTGAATAATTAAAATAGACTACATTTTGAAAACAAAAAACAAAACAAAACAAAACAAAAAAAGAAGCAGTTACTTTACTTAGTAGTACATTGTATGTCTTCTCTGAGGACACCTGGTAACCCAGTATTCTGTACACTTATTTTGTTAACAATGTTGTTTTTAAGCTTAAGGGTGTAAAAAAAAAAAAAAAAAATATATATATATATATATATATATATATATATATATATATATTACATAAACACCTTTCAAAAAGTGTTGTATTGAAAGATATATATAGTCTATGAAGTTTGAGTATCAAAAGCCAAGTGTTCTATCAGGAAAATGTGAGGCGGTGAGACATTCTGTAAAGTATGCCTATACTTTTTTAGCTCAGGATTCAAGTTTCTCTAGACTTGTGTTCAGTTTCTGTCTTTCTTGAATTGTCCTTGGAGGCCAAGAGTGAAAGACCAAGTTCCTTTTAAGGATCTTAGATTAGAGATAGGGGGCTGGCTTGGGAAACAGGTTGCAACTCTGGAGACTAGCCTTGGATAGTAAGGTGTGTTAGGTGGACTTCTACCCACAAATTCTTCCCTCTGCTGAGGTGGGATGGGGTGGGGTCGAGTGTAGACTCTGAATTCAGGAGATGCCAGACTGAGTAAGTGATGTTCAGAAGACCCACTCTGGAGGAGTGAGGGGTATAATAGAAGAAATATAGGGCTGAACTACATCCTCATGTTAAAATCTAAGGAGGAGAAACCCCCTAAGTCTGTGGTTGATGAGGGCTGAAATGATCAGCAGGGAGCTATGGGGTTGGAGGGCATTCTATGCACAGTTATCTTTTGGCATTTGTCAAAAATACAATTCATGTGATGGAACCTGGAATATGGATTGGGCATAAAACTTTCCCTTGAGAGTTGCTGTCCACTGAGGAAACTGGAGAAGCTCATGGTTAGGCATCAAGAATCCTGTTTGTTATTGGGAAGCTTGGAATGTAACAGGAATAACACTGGATTTATGAGGGTGTGCTTCCCAGAGAAGATAGGCTTTTCATCCACAGTATAAACTTCCTATCCGAAGTCTTGGAAATAGCATTCGGTGACATTTACTGAACACCTACCAAGTGCTAGGCATTGTTCTAGGAACCAGGGATACAGCTCTGAATAAAGTCGGTGAAGCCCCTGCTTTCACGGGACTTACGTGCTGGTGTATGTGGTGATAGTCGGAGATAATGAATAACTAAATAAATACAGAATATCAGCCAGGTCTATGAAGAAAAATAGGCTGTAGTGAGGGGACGTTGCTATTTTAGGTGAGGAGTCAGAAGTCCTTTTTAAGGAGGAGCCATTTTAACAGAGACTAAGGAGTAAGCACAAAAGGGAAGCAGAAGGGACAGCACATCCAAAAGCCCTAAAGCTAAAGCATGTTCATCATGTCCTAGGAATAGCAGAGGCCAGGGTGGGGCAGTGTGGTGAGAGGGCAGGGTGGTGGGAGGTAAGCTGAAGAGTGCTGCCCAGAGGCCACATTACCACATTGTGTAGAGTCTTCTTTGGATTTCATTCCAAGTATAATAGAAGGCCTTTGGAGGGCTGTGAGCTGAGGTGTCAAGATGTGATTCATGTTGCTTTGAGTTTCTTGCAGTTGGAAGTAGTATGCTGTACCTTACACTGACCAGGGAGAAAATAATCTGTAAGATAAACAAGAAGAAAAGGAAAGAAATGGTCAATGCCCTTATGGAACTTAAATGCACATAGTGGGGTACTAACAGAAGACTTATTAATTGAGCATTTAGCTCATACAAGGTATGAGGTATTTTATGTGTAAATGGAGAACAGGGTTATAAGAATGGCTACTTGGTGTCGTTAAATGGGGAAGTTTTCAAATAAGTGGTAAGTTCTAAAATAGCAAGGGGAGGCTGTGTCTTGACACAGTCCTGGAAGGGGCCTGGGGCATTTCAGGCAGAGTGAACCTTTAAGTGTATTATAACAGTTCTCTGAGCCAGACTGATTAAAATGTGTCAGCCAAGGCCTAGAAATTCCTATGCTGCCTCATGACATTCCTTTTCAAAATTTGATGTGATGTCATACAACTCTTCTAGTTGTTTAAGTCCCTCAACAGGTTTAGGTAACTTAATTTCAGGGGCAAGTTAATTGTATAGACATGGATTGATCCTCTTTCAGAGGAGTGTTTTGGTGTTTGAAATCCATACTGTACAAGGGATCTTTGAGGTTCAGAAGCAGAGTAAGTGAATTGCTCAACATTTTGTGCCAGATATGTCCAAGTTTTTATTTCCTGAGTTTCCCTGAGAAAATTTAAGGGTATATTTTTCTCTGCATATAGCTACATTTGAGTTAAATATTTCTTGGCCTTCAGAATGAGATCTTGTCCTTAAAAAGTAAAGATAAGGTCTACATGAAAATGAAAAGAATCTCACAATTACACAGAAGTTTAAACACTGATGAGAATGTTTTAGTAGCAGTTTGCTACATGATATAAGAACAATCAGAAAACAGTTTGCACTGTCACTAAAATTATGTTTAGAAGTCCATTGAAGGATGTTGTTTCAGTTTGCATAGAATAACAAAACCTCATCCATATAATGGTTAAGGAAAATAGTAGTTTAAAACATTCCAGCCAGATGTGGACTGCTAATGAACTACAGCAGCATGGACTCTAAGAAGACGGTAAATCCAGAATATAATCTTTTGAAAAGAATCTTAATTAAGTGTTGGACATGGACTAAAGCCATGTGCTCACTGGTACAAAAACCAGGAGGGCTGAGCATTAGCACTGGGGTGGCCTGTGTTTAAAAATGTTTGAAATTTTAAGTTAATATTGTTAATACGTAAATATAAAACCATTCACATAGTTTTATCAATAAAAAAGAACCAAGTTTCTTTCAGTTAGGTGGCATTGTGTTTGTATCTCTCATTATATTCTTTTTTAGGAGTAGGATTGGAGACTGAATCATTTATTTAATGATTTTGAGTAATTTGGATTCACTTGGATGCTGTGACTAAGCAATTTGCAGATTAGAAGCCTTGCTTTGCAGAGGTGGTTTCCTTTTTTTCCATTTCCTTTACTAGGCTAAATACATGTTTACCTTTAGCATAAATTAAGGCAAACAAGACAAATTAGGGAGCAACAGATTGGAGGAATATGGTTCACTGTTTCCAAGTGGCTTCAAATGAAACCACTGTTGCTGAAAATTCATGCATATGCCTTGGTTGTGTTTGAACTTTTGCTGTGATCTGTAGATCCTTATCATTATTAGGTCACTATGTTTCAAGGCCTCCAAACTTTGACTTGTACCCAGGAATAAGTTAAATGTTATCTAGTATTTAAAGAATCAACTGGGACAATCCCCATGATATTAAGTATACCACATATGTGTATAGTCCTTACCTACTACATTTACTGTATGCAGAGAAAATAACTAAAAGATGAACATACAAGTTCATTTCTTTTTAACTGTATAATATTTCACTGTGTGGATATTACATAGTTTATCCATTCACCTACTGAAGGACATCTTGCTTGCTTTCAAGTTTTGCCAATTATGAATAAAGCAGCTATAAACATCTGTGTGCAGGTTTTTGTGTGGACATAAGTTTCAACTCCTTTGGGTAAATTACAAGGAGTGTGATTGCTTAAATGTATGAAAAGAATATGTTAAAATTTTGAAAGAAACTGTCACACTGTCTTTCAAAGTGGCTGTATCATTTTGCGTTCCCACTAGCAATGAATGAGAGTTCCTGTTGCTCCACATTCTTACCAGCATTTGGAGTTCTGGATTTTGGCCATTTTAATAGGTGTGTACTAATCTCGTTTTAATTTGCATTTTCCCAATGACATATTGATGTGGAGCATCTTTTCATATGCTTATTTGCCAATTGTATATCTTCTTTGGTGAGGTGTCTCTTAAGGTCTTTGGCTCATTTCTTAAACAGGTTGTTATTTCATATTGTTAAGTTTTAAGAGTTCTTTGTATATTTTGGTTAACAGTCCTTTATCAAATATATCTTTTGCAAATATTTTCTTCCAGACGGTGACTTCTCTTTTTATTCTCTTGATATCATCTTTTGTGGAGCAGAAATGTTTAAATGTTTTTTTTCAAGATTTTATTTATTTTTTTGACAGAGAGAGAGAGAGATAGCGAGAGAGGGAGCACAAGCAGGGGGAGTAGGACAGGGAGAAGCAGGCTTCCTGCCAAGCAGGGAGCCCGATGCGGGACTCGATCCCAGGACCCTGGGACCATGACCTGAGCCGAAGGCAGACGCTTAACGACTGAGCCACCCAGGTGCCCGGGAAATGTTTAATTTTAATGAAATCCAGATTATTAATTCTTTCTTTTATGGACTGTGCCTTATCTCAGAAGTCATTGTCAAGCCCTAAGTCACCTAGGTTTTCTTCTATGTCATCTTCTAGGAGTTTTATAGTTTTGTTTTACATTTAGGTCTGTGATCCATTTTGGTTTAATTTTTGTAAAGGTGTAAGGTCTGTGTTTAGATTCATTTTTTTTTTGCATATGGATGCCCAGTTGTTCCAGTACTGTTTCTTGAAAAGACTATCTTTGCTCCATTGTATTGCTTTTGCTCCTTTGTCAAAGATCAGGCTATATTTATATGGATTTCTGGACTCTCTATTCTGTCCCATTGATCTAATTGTCTGTTCTTTTCTGAATACCAAACTGTCTTGATTACTGTAGCCATATAGTAAGTCTTGAAGTTGGAAAGTGTCAGTCCTCCAACTTTATTCTTTTTTTAAAAAATTTTTTAAATTAACATATAATGTATTATTTGTTTCAGGGGTGTAGGTCTGTGATTCATCAGTCTTACGCAATTCACAGCGCTCACTATAGTACATACCCTCCCAATGTCCATCACCCAGCCACCCCATCCCTCCCACGCCCCTCCACTCCAGCAACCCTCAGTTTGTTTTCTGAGATTAAGAGTCTCTTGTGGTTTGTCTCCCTCTCTGGTTTCGTCTTGCTTCATTTTCCCCTCCTCTCCCCTATGATCCTCTGTCTTGTTTCTCAAATTCCTCCTATCAGTGAGATAATATGATACTTGTCTTTCTCTAATTGACTTATTTCTTCTCCTTTCATATTGTGTTGCTATTCTGGGTGTTTTGCCATATAAACTTTAGAATCCAATGATAATCACAAAAAAACTTGCTGGGATTTTGGTTGGGATTGATTGCATTGAATCTATAGATCAAGTTGGGAAAAATTAACATCTTAACAATATTGAGTCTTCCTCTCCATGAACATAGGATATCTCTCCATTTAGTTCTTTGATTTCATTTGAGTTTTATAGTTTTCCTTGTATAAATCTTGTACATATTTTATTTAATTTATACTTAAGTATTTCATTTTTTTAGGTGCTAATATAAATGGTATTATATTTTAAATTTCAAGTTCCACTTGTTTATTGCTAGTATATAGGGAAGTGATTGATTTTGTATATTAATCTAGTATGTTACAACCTTGTTATAATTGCTTGCTAGTTCATTTTTGTTAATTCCTTTGGATTTTCTACATAGATAATTATGTCATCTGCCAACAAAGACAGTTTTATTTCTTCTTTGTTTTATTGCACTAACTAGGACTTCCACAATGATGTTGAAAAGCAGTGGTGATGGGGGACATTCTTGCCTTGTTCCTGATCATTTTACCTTTTGAAATTCATTGTCAAATTGTCATCTAGAAAGATTTTATCAATTAATATGCAGCAACATTACATGAGAGTCCATTTCCCCAGAGCCTTGCCAACACTTTGTCAATCTTTAAAATAATTTCCAATCTGATAGATTCTGTCTTGGGCATATCTTTGATGATTAGACAGTTTAAACATCTTTTCCATGTTTTTTATTGGTCATTTGCATTTTTTGGACTTTGTTATATATCTACTCAGTTTATATTACTCCATAAGAACTCTATATATTAAGTATTCATGTATTATATGTTGCAAACATCCACCCCTTTACTAACCAATTTTCTATTTGACTTCTTTTAAACTAATAATTGTGGTCTTTTTTTTTTTTTTAAGTAAGCTTGATGTCCATTATGGGGCTTGAACTCATGACCCTAAGATCAAGAGTTGCATGCTCCACTGACTGAGCCAACCAGGTGCCCCAAACTAATAATTTTGTATTTGCTTTTTTAAAAAATGTTTTATTTATTTATTTATTACAGAGAGGGAGAGAGAGAAAATGAGCAGGGGGGAGGGGCAGAGGGAGAGGGACAAGCAGACTCTCCCACTGAGCAGGGAGCCCATGCAGGACTTGATCCCAGGACCCTGGGATCATGACCTGAGCCAAAGGCAGACACTTAACCAACTGAGCCACCCAGGCGCCCTAAACTAATAATTTTGAAGGAAAAGTCACGTTGGTCATATTTAAGTAAACACATAGGATGGGATCATTGTATATACATTTACTTTTATCTTCCTTGAGTTGAAAATACTGTATACCCTTTCATTTCATTTTGAAGTGAAGTACTTGGACACAAAGTAGCCTGACAGCAGGGATTTTTTTTTTTTTTTTTTAATTAGGATTTCTCAGGAATAAGCCACCTGCTTCATTAAATATACCCCAGCGCTCTCGGATTTACCACGTTTGACATAGTGTCTTTAGAAGCTTACTCAGAGGAACTAAAATTATAACTGATTTGTATTGTAAGCAGGAGTATTTTCCAAATAGCATTTGTGCAGTAAGATATATACTTTTGAATTGTGAATAATGCAATTCACATCTGTTTAGCACTTGGAGAAAAGCAAAGAACTTTACACTCATCCTTTGCCAGACCACTTAACTCTGTAAAGTAAGGTGCAATTGCCAGCTTCATGAAACAGTCTTGCCTCTCAGACTTCTCAGAGCCTTGCTCCAGGATTATGTATTTGTACTTTATGTTATATCAAAGGGATATGGCAGGTTTTACTTTTAGAACATGTTAATGTTACTTCTACTTCCCCTTTTAGACCCTTAAGGTCTAAAAACAACAACAACAACAACAACAGCAGCAGCAGCAGCAGCAGCAGCACCAACACAACAAAACTGTTTGGAGGTCACAGTCATTATGTGGATGGGCCCAGATTCATTCAGCCCTTTTAGGGCTTAGGCGAGGCACTGGTAATTGACAATGGAGATTCCTTTTTTTTTTTTTAAGATTATTTATTTATTTATTCGACAGTTAGAGAGCACAAGTAGGCAGAGTGGCAGGCAGAGGGAGAGGGAGAAGCAGGCTCTCCGCTGAGCAGGGAGCCCGACGTGGGGCTCGATCCCAGGACCCTAGGATCGTGACCTGAGCCGAAGGCAGACGCTTAACGACTGAGCCACCCAGGCGCCCCTGGAGATTCCTTTTTAATTTTAAAGGACATATAAATCCACTGAGAATAAAAGAAGGGCAGCCAGTCTGGCAAATGGTAAATAACCTTAAAAACTTTTCTCTCTCTCTGGAGAAAGAGATGATTTTATCATTTTCTTATGAGCAACTTTATACTGCCTGGCATAAAGGAGACAATTAGTTGGGTTGGATTAAATTAGTGAGTTATCACCTGCCATCATCTGCATAATAGCCATTTCCCCCTGTTTTTAGTATTGTATTTGGATGAGTTAAAGAAAAACATAAAATGAATGATTTGTTCCAAAGACAGCAGTATCTTCGTCTAGGAGAATACATTTATTTTTATTCTGAGAGTATGGGACTGAAAAACAGACCTGGGTCTGAATTCTGGTACTGCTACTCTCTAGCTTTATGGCTGAGGGGAAGTCTGTCTCTGGGTCTGTTTCCTCACTAGTAAAGTAAGTGAATTTAGACCCCTAAATCTTTGAGGCCCCTTCTAGCACTAAGATTATGTGATCTAAGAGGTAAAGCAATTCTTAAGACCATCAATTTTTGAGGAGTTGTTTAATAATAATTAAACTCTTGCTTATACTGTATCTAAATCTTCTAATGGATTTTTCAAGACTCTAGATCCTAGTGACAAGAAAATCACTATTGGAAATAAAACCCAAATCTTGGGAAAGCTATATCCAAACTTTTGTATACTGCTGTCTTAGGTACTTGTTATAGTGTAATAATGTAATATGACTGTGGTTGTATTGCTGATTGACAGTTCCATACCCTGGGATGGCGCGGGGCGGGGGATGGGGGGACTGTTGCCTTTCTTTTTACTTTTTTTTTTTTTTAGTTATGTTTCTCATAATTACTTTGTTTAATAACTGGCAATCAGGAATTTATTGAATAAAATAAACTTTTGTAATCTCAATGTCCACTAGATGGAGATACTGAGGTAACCAAGGTCTTGAACTGACCACATATATTTTTACTTTGGATAGTTTGCTCTTACTTTTAATTAAAATAAATGAAATAGTAAAAAAAGGAAAAGAAAGAGAAAAGAACAAAAAAAGTGAGGATGAGAACTGAGAGTGAAATTCAGCTTTCCATGACTACAAGGAAGGATTCAGATACACCATAAAGCATTGTGAAGCATTTCAAAGCTGTACTGCATATTTCCTGCCATTAAAACTAAGTGCATCGATCTAATTTGCAAATACCCACACCCCTTGAAATGATTGTGTTTAATTTACTATCTTTGAAAAATCTAATAAAAACTCATAAGAAAGTTTCATTTATCAAGTTTTCCTGTTTCTCAAGTTTAATTTCTAGATTTAGTATTTATAGACATAATTTTTATTTTTCTCTTTTGAGTATTTTTTTCCTATTAAATTTTTAGTAGCTCACTCTTAAAAGCATATTGAGCAATTTATAAGTATTACTTTTTCAGAGTTGGGATGCATTTTATTTTTTATTTTTTATTTTTTTTAAAGATTTTATTTATTTATTTGAGAGAGAGAATGAGATAGAGAGAGCATGAGGGGGGGAGGGTCAGAGAGAGAAGCAGACTCCCTGCTGAGCAGGGAGCCCGACGTGGGACTCGATCCCAGGACTCCGGGATCATGACCCGAGCCGAAGGCAGTCGCTTAACCAACTGAGCCACCCAGGCGCCCTGGGATGCATTTTAGTAAGTATACTGTGACTTTTTCTAACACAGTTATTCTAAGGCCTTTGATGATTATAAAAGCAAGAGGCTGGGGTCAAGGCTGGGGTCAAGTCCTAGGTGAAAATGCTAGGAGTGAGGCTATAAAACTAATATATTTATGGAACATTTTAGTGAAGCCAGTAGGCAGTGAATAATAGAGGCATATAAAAATAATTTAATGATACTTATCCAGGTGTGCCCAAAATGATCAAGACAAAGAGTATTTTACAAATTAAATTTTCCTTGGTTACTGAGTATACCAGGTACTTTATTTTTTCTTCAAGATTTATTTATTCATTTTAGAGAAAGAGAGAGAGAGAGAGTGCGACAGTGGGGAGAGGGACAGAGAGAGAAGGAAAGGGGAAGCAGATTCCCACTGAGTGCAGAGCCCAGTGCATGGTAGGGCTTAATTCCAAGATCCTAAGATCAGACCCCAAGATCACAACCTGAGCAGAAACCAAGAGTCAGACACCCAACCAAATGAGCCACCCAGGCACTCCTACCAGACACTTAAGAGGTACTATTGGAGATTATTTAGAATTTGGATGAATGGATGTAATTCCTTATTTTAATAGTATCTGAATTGGTAAGGGAGCAGACGATAGAAAATTAATTTGGCCTGATCACAAATACTGAAGGATGGCATTAAAAGATGATTTTAGCTCAGCCTCCTACAGGATGTTATGGTACGAAGAGCATGTCCTTTAGATTCAGCAAGACCTTGGACTCCTAGGACATATCCTCAAGAGCTGTGTGATTTGGCGCATTACTTAATCTCTCTGTTTCTTTGTCTGTAAAATTAGGATCATAATATTTACCCAGTAAAGTTGTTGTGAAAATTAGAGTAATTATATAAAGTACAACACCTAAGTCATAGTAAGTGGTAAGGATCATTACTGTCATCCTCACTTTATAATAATGATGATGATGATAGTAATAATCCATAATTCTCATTTAAATTAACAAAATATAGATTTTCTCTACAGGGGAGAATCTCTGGAAAATGGTTAGGCTAGTGTTACTGGAAGTCTTTTTATTTTCCTTTTAACTCGGAGGTTCAGGGACACCATGAACCCCAAATGGGTTAGGGTAGTAAAAAGAACCTTACTTTTCATTCCTTTATTTAACAGTGTTTATTCAACCAGGCACTCTTCTAGAATTGGGGCTGGAAAAGTAAAGTAGATAAGGAGCTTATATTCTAGAAGGTAGAGACAGATATAAGAAATAAGTAAATGGGCAAGATACTTTCACATAGGGTTAACTTCTATAAGGAGAATGAAGTCTGGCAAAGATGGAGAATGACTTGGAGAAGGGCTACTTTAGGTTATGTGATTAGTACAAAGAATCAAAGTAAGAGAGGTGAGGAAGAGAAAAAATTACTAATTAAAACAATTACCAATTGTTGGAAAAATTGAGTATTGTGGGCAGCAATAACATGAGGATGTAGGGATTGACATTTAAGCTGAAGGGTACTATTAAACATTTAACTGTTAGCTATTCTGAACCTTTCTTTTCTGGATAAAGTTCACCTTGCTGGTTTGCAAAATTTTCCTCTTAAGAGGATTGATAATTCTCTTTGGATGCAGTCTTGCTGATTCTGCCATAAAGGAGCCATTTGTAGGTGCAGAGAGCGATAGTAGAGTGGGATACTCCAGGGCCCTGGCAGGTTGGGCTTCTTTCCTTTCTGTGGGATGGCTAAGGTTGGGTAAAAATAGAGTCAGTAGACACCCCTTAAGGACGACTTTCTGTGTTTCTGGATTAGGATCTTCTAGTGGATTTCCAGACTTCGCTTTGTATGTTTCCTTACCCATTTTTCATGGGAGTTCCAGTTGGAGCTGAACACGGTGAACAGTTGAGTACCATTTGTCTCACTTTGTCTAGGGAATCTTAGATGGTCAATATTAGACTTAATATTCAGGGAAAAAACAAAATTAGAGAGGAAAAACTGTCTATTGAGTTTTCCAATCAAGTTATTGCTTGGTATTTTAAAGATCCTACCTTTCTATAATACATTGGATTGTGAAGCTACTCTTCTGGAGCTGGCCTAAGAAAGTCTCAGACCTTTGACACTGGTTAGAGTTAGGTATTGCTAATACTGCCAGTTGCCTCAAGTTACCTAATTTTTATTATCAAATCCTATTCTGTTGTCTAGAGTGGTATAATTTATGCTTTTTAACCCTTATTTCACTATGTTATTGTATTCCTGTAGAAGAGAATCCCACAATAAATTACTAAAATGAATAATGTAAGCCAGAGTTCCTGCTGTTTTGCTTTTTACATTTCTTCAAAAATAAGTATTTTAAGGAATTAAAACTTTTCAAAGAAGGAAGGATTTTCTTTCTAGGTATCTCAACAGCAAAGGTAACATTTGCTAAAGTTTCATTTCACATATGCAGACTATTCAACTGGCAGGTTGGCAATTTGACATTTTCAAGTAACATCCCGTAATTAAATTATTTCCCATGGAATATCATAACTTCTTTGGAGCAGTAGTGGGAGCAGGAGTGGTGAATCCCATTTCATTTTGTTTCTTATAACGAACTGGGGAAGTTTTTTAAATTCGTCTTCTAGAAACCCAGGTTGTATGCTGTTAACACTTGGGTGCCTGCTTTCTATTAACACCAATATGCTTTTACTAAGGACAGTATAAGAGGGGGTTGGTTTTTTGGGTATCAAATGATGGATTTTAATGAGTGCCACCCAGGTTACTCTTTGACTAATATGTTGATTTAATTATTTTAAGCATGCAAATAAAATATAATTGTTTCAGAGATCTTGGGTAACATCCCACATAAGAAGACATGCTAGGCTATTAAACACTTGTTAATTTTGACTGTGTTTATTTAAATCAAGTGGAAGCAGGGCTCTGGGGAACGTTATGTGTGGTCATCAAAGCTCATAATCTTCTGTAATTTAAGTAAGCCCAGGGAAGGTAAAATTGGTCATGACTTCTGTGATTACAAGAGCATCCAGAGAATATGTGATTAATGTTTCTTCTTTTGATAAAATTTTGGGTGTTTTTGTGAAATATATGCAAAAAATCAAGCAATCAGTAAATTTCAAAATTAAAAAAAATTAAATATGAATTTATTTTACATGCTGTAAAGACCTCTACCCAGTAAAGAGGTGAAAGTACTCCTTTTTATTGTTATAATTTAAGTTGTATTTATGTTTATTTTCATGACAGAATACTTTGTCAGATTTTATAAATATTTTATTCTTGAAATTGGTGATAAATTTACTGAAAAAGCAAAAAAATTGTCAGCAAAAATAAAAATGTATTATTACTTTAGAAATAATTCCCAGAAGCTTGTTTTAACACCAGATGCCTTAATATTTAGAAGTTTTCATTGATTTGCTTCCATGTTTTTGAATAACGTTGTAAAGTATGATACAACACCGTTACTTGTTGACAACAGTGTTAAATATCACATATTGAATTAGACTGATTGTTAATGTAGCACTTAAAGCTTTTTTCTCAAGTTTTTATTTTAGGGAAATTTCAAATGTATAGAAAAGGTGCAAGAATAGGCAATGAATATGCATGTGTTTTATCTAGATCCTTGTAAACATTTTGCCACATTTGCTCTTTTTCTCTGCTTTTTTCCTGAACCATTGAGAGTTAATTGCAGACATCACCCTTAAATATTTCAACATTTGTCTCCTAAGAACAAAGCATTGTTCAACATAACCAAATAAATTATCACACTGATACAATATAATTATCTAATATGCAGCCCATATTCAAATTTCCCAATTGTCCCAATAATAATGTCCTTTACAGCTTTTCTCTTTCTCTTTCTTTTAAATGTTTTACTGACCCAATCATTACGTTTAATTGTCATGTTTCTTTAGTTTCTTTTATTCTAGAACGGTTCCCCAGCTTTTTTGTCTTTCATGACATAAACATTTTTGAAGAGTCCAGACTGATTTTTTTTTTTTTTTTTGGTCAAATTTCCTCAATTTGGGTTTGTCAAGATGGTTGTCTTATTATTAGATTGAGACGAACCTTTTTCCCCCAGCAATACTACATGGGTGATGTCCTTCTCAGTGAATCACATCATATGATTTCTATCTATTCCATTATACTTAATTTTTAAAAATTTATTTAGTTTCTTAAAAGATTTTATTTATTTATTTGACAGATAGAGACATAGCGAGAGAGGGAACACAAGCAGGGGGAGTGGGAGAGGGAGAAGCAGGCTTCCCGCAGAGCAGGGAGCCCGAGGTGGGGCTTGATTATACTTAATTTTTTAATACATAGATATAGGTAGAGCTCTGCTGCCTATCCAAAAGAAAGCCTTAGTTTAGGTTTGTAATATAAATTGCCTTTTTATAAAGGTGAGCTTTTTGTTAATAATAGTTTAAACATAGTTTAAAAAATCCTTTAAGAGTGGAAAAATATACTGTAACATATCAAGCTATTATGTTTTAATAAACACAACACTCAATGCATATTTGTTGAATGAATGAACATACTGATACTGATGACTTAAAAATCACAAATCCTCAGCTTTATCAAGGAACTAAAATCCTCTACTTAACTATTTTTATGTTTTCCTTCATTGTTTTGTTTAGGAAACAAAATGTACTAAGCTTGGAATAAACGGTTTGAAATATCTAACATAAAAATAACCCAAGCAAATGTAATTTAAAACTGTCACGGTGTATATAGGGTCACATTATTTCACTTGCAGTCACTCAGGGTTTGTATATATCACATTTCAGTGTAATGACATGGGCTGGCTCCAAAGAAAATACCAGGCAACACGAATTTGGTTTGACTAACAAATATTTACATGTCTCTGTGTCTCTAATTATTGTAGTCTTTTAAAAGGTTTATGCTACACAGGCTTAATTCTTTAAAGCTTTCTGTTAGATTAAAAGAGGTTAGTCAGTAGTGTATCTAACTGTAAAAATGATACTGCAGCCCATCTAGATAAATGTTGGAGTTAAGTCAGAGCTTCTGCAGAGAACAGGTGGACTTAAGAGTGGCCTGACACAAGCAGACAACTGCCTGTCATGTGCATGCTTTCTTACGTGTATTAACTGTTTTTTTTTCTTTCTTTTAAACTTATTTTATTTAAATTCAATTAGTTAACATATAGTATATCATTAGTTTCAGATGTGGACTTCAGTGATTCATCAGTTGCATACAATACCCAGTGCTCATTATATCACATGCCCTCCTTAATGCCCATCACCCAGTTACCCCATCCCCCCACCCCCCACCCCTCCAGCAACCCTCAGTTTGTTTCCTATATGTAAGAGTCTTTTGTGGTTTGTCTTCCTCTCTGATAACGTCTTATTTTATTTTTTCCGCCCTTCCCCTGTGATCCTCTGTTTTGTTTCTTAAATTCCACATACGAGTGAAATCATATGAGCAACTTACTTGCTTAGCATAATACCCTCCAATTCCATCCACATCAATGTAATGGTAAGATTTCATCCTTTTTGATGCCTGAAATATTCCATTGTGTATAAATACCACATCTTCTTTATCCATTCATCTGTCGACAGACATCTGGGCTCTTTCCATAGTTTGGCTATTGTGGACATTGCTGCTATAAACATTGGAGTGCAGATGCCCCTTCAGATCACAACGTTTGTGTCCTTTGGGTAAATATCTAGTAGTGCAATTGCTGGGTAATAGGGTAGTTCTGTTTTTAACTTCTTGAAGAACCTCCATACTGTTTTCCAGAGTGACTGTACCAGCTAGGATTCCTACCAATAGTTAAGAGGATTCCCCTTTCTCCATATCCTTGCCAACATTTGTTGTTTTCTGACTTGTTAATTTTAGCCATTCTGACCAGTGTGAGGTGGTATCTTGTTGTGGTTTGGATTTGTATTTTCCTGCTGATGAGTGATGAACATTTTTTCATGTGTCTGTTGGTAATTTGTATGTTTTCTTTGGAGAAATGTCTGTTCATGTCTTCTGCCCATTTCTTGACTGGATTACTTGTTTTTTGGGTGTTGAGTTTGATAAGTTCTTTATAGATCTTGGATACTAGCCCTTTATCTGATAAGACATTTGCAAATATCTTCTCCCATTCTATAGGTTGTTTTTTGGTTTTGTGGACTCTTTTCTTTGCTGTGCAAAAGCTTTTTATCTTGATGAAGTCCCAATAGTTCATTTTTGCTTTTGTTTCCCTTGCCTTGGAGGCGTGTCTAGTAAGAAGTTGCTGTGGCTGAGGTCGAAGAGGTTACTACCTGTGTTCTCCTCTAGGATTTTGATGGATTCCTGTCTCACCTTTAGGTCTTTCATCCATTTTGAGTTTATCTTTGTGTATGGTGTAAGAAAGTGGTCCATTTCATTCTTCTATATGGGGATGTCCAATTTTCCCAACACCATTTATTGAAGAGACTGTCTTTTTTCCATTGGATATTCTTTCCTGCTTTGTCAAAGATTAGTTGACCATAGAGTTGAGGGTCCATTTCTGGGTTCTGTTTTTTTTCTTTCCAGGTGGGTAGCGTTGATAGAAGTCCGGTTGGTCATTTAATCTTTTAGGGTTTTCTAGTCATCTAGTTGGTACATTATAGGAAAGAAAAGATAAACAGTGCTGTCCTTGGCTTGTGAGATTGGTAGTTGGATAGATGGGTAGTTGTATTGTTGGCTGCAGAACCATTCACACGTGTTTGCCCATTTAGTGCCATCCATGTCAGTGGTGTGCTTTTGCTTTTGTGAGATGACCAACTGGAACTGTGGGTTAAATCTGTAAAACCATTTAATGGTTTCCCTTCTTGATTAAAGCTTCCTTGTCAATGTGACCATAATAGAACTTTTCACTTTGCTATAGTGCTTCTCACTTTGTATTGCAAAGATGTTTCTGTTAGACTGTCTTGAGGTCTTCAAGCGCAGAGACAGACTATTGCTTTTTTAAATCTCTGGATTCTCAGTGTATAGTCTGGTGCCTAACTGAATTAAGAAAAAAAAATATGCTCTCATTTGCAACATGATAATTTGCTGGTGATAATGTAAATAATTACTTAGGCTTTTATTTAGGATCAGCACTTGAGATTCCATTAATTTGACAATTAGGCTTAATCCAGAGGATTTATTCGTTTATCCAAGTTTCTTTAAGAGTTATTATATCTAGGTAGGACTGATCCACTGTTTCTCTTTCCTCTTCTATAGCTAATGTCCATTTTGAGTAGTTGGAGTCTGTGCCATACTGTTGCTAAAAATGTAACTATAATCCCTAGTTTTAGGCATTTGCACCAGGTGCTGGATTCCTCCTACTTGCCAATAGGCTTTGTCTGTTGTATACATATATGAAAGCATGTCCCATAAATCCAAGCCTGCATGTTTGTAGAGTTGTCACACTAATGGGACGTAAACACTGTCCCTCTTGGGCTCCAATGTGAATTTTCTGAATTTTATCCCCTGCCTCTTACATTTTCAGGTGAAGGAGTTATTACATAGGGAGTTGTTCAAGGAGCAAAAGAGGCAATGAAACTGACATACTCCTATAATACATAATTGGCTACCCAAAATGGTGGTGTTTCTAAAGGTGCAAAGTTCCCTTGATGAATGTGAAAACATCTTTTTTATCTCTAATTGTATTCTTTGTACTTGTTTAAATCTCATGCTGTCTTTGTTTTTTATTTTCTGCTTCCTAATTTTCTTTCCACTGGAGAAAAGAAGCTGTTGTAAAGTGAGAGTTTTTGCTCGTTGGCCAGGAATTTAAGATCAATGAAATATTTTCTAATTGAAGTGTTATAGTTAAAATTTGTATGTATTGACTAAAAGTAATGGCAGTAGGAATACAAATAGTTTTCAAATGTGAGTTTTGGTTTTGAGGCCTGTTTGTGAGCTGCAGGTTTCCTAGAGTCATGAATAGAAGTGGGAAACACAGCATACCATCTTAAATGGGTGCAAAGATACATAACTCCAGGTTTTTCCCGATTTCATCAGGAATGATTATAGATTCCTTGAAAGTTATTTTTCTTACTATAAAAGCAATGTATTCTCATTATAGAACAACAGGGAATTTAAAAAAATTAAGCAATATTTATTGTGCATTAACTATGTACTAGGCTTTTAAAATCCTTACAACAACCCAACCAAGTGGGTTATTATTATAACTCCCATTTTGTGGATGAGGAAACATATGCTTTAGCCACTGTGTTATACTGATTAAGTGCTATGATAGAGCAGAGAGAGTATGTAACTCAATTCTAGGAGGCCATGGAAGTTTCCCAGAGGAGTTGCTGCTTGATTTTAGTCTCAGTGAAAGAGCAATTAGCCATAGTTATGAAGACAAGAAGACCATAGAATTCTGGTCTCATTTCTTCATCTGCTTTATTTCTAGAACCTATAACAGTGCCTTGCCCACAGTTGGCCCTCAATAAATATCTATTGAATGAATGCAGGTAGATTAGCATTTTCAAAGACATAGATGCATAGGGAGTATATTCAGGAAATTGAAATTAGTTTACTTGAACAGGAGTATAAAGTAGCAGGAGCTTATGGTACAAGAAATAAGCAGGGGTCAGACCAGAATTTATTGTTATGAAAATATATTAGGGTACTTATTTTGGTAGCACATATATAATAAAAATTGGTAAGCTATAAAGGAGGTGATTTGGAGCCTGGGAAAGGATAAAATACAATTGTGTAGCTAGTTCCAGATATATATTTTTAACTCAACAGAACAAAATGTTTAAAACTGTTTGAATGTTTGAAATTTCTTTGGGCTTCTGTGATGATAAAATATTTTCAAATGCAAATGTAGATATTAAAACTCTTGCTTGCAGGATAAAAAGCGCATTCAAGGGATGTGTGCTGAAATACAAAGGGGGGTTTATCGGTTAGCCTTTGCTGTGTAACCCTCCCCAAACTTAGTGGTTTAAAACAACAACCATTTGAGCTGGATTCAGCTTGACAGTGCTTGTGCTTGTCTTGGCTGGGCTCATTCACACATCTGCTCTCAGCTGCCGGAGAGCTAGGCAGGCAGTGCTGCTTCTGGGTTGGCTGGTTGTCAGCTGGGTTGATGGGGGCAACTGGGCCACATGTCTCTCATCATCCCCCAGGCTAGCCCAGGCTTGTTCAAATGGAGATCTCAGGCTTCTAAGGACAGCAAGAGGACAAGCTCCATGTATAAAAGCTTTTCAAAGCTGTTTGTGTCACATTTGCCACAGATCCCATTGGTCAAAACAAGTCACATCCTAGATTCAAAAAGTGGAAAAATAGATTCTACCTTTTTATGGGAGGAGCTGCAAAGTCACATTGCAAGGGATTGGAAATAGGGAGGGGAAGGATTTATGGCCATTTTGTCATGTACAATAATGGATTATAGCTGGGTTTCAGGAATGGACAGAAACCTGAATGTCGTTAGATTTGCCTCTGTCACTGCCTTGCTTGTTGCCTGTCTGTCATTCTTCTCCGTCTTCAGACGGGCTTCCTCTACTTCTCTTGTCCCTATGGTTAAAAAAAGAAAGAAAGAAAGAAAGAAAGAAAGAAAGAAAGAAAGAAAGAAAAAAAAAAAGGCTGTTGACAGCCTCTAAGATCATATAGAACAGATCTAGGTATCCCTGAACTGACTCTCCCTTTCTCCATTGGGAAGATTCCCTTGGAGAAGGGAATCTAGAATCTAGAAGGGAATCTGGTTAGTTTTCCTTCAGTAAACTGGATCTCTGAACTGTGCTGGTGGTGGGGGGGCTTTGGGTGTTTGTATGGAGGTGGGAGATGGGGGATTACAGTGTGTGCATCTAGCATTCAAGAGTTATATTACTATAACCTTGTGATAGTTGGGTTGGGGGAATGAGAGGGAGAAGAAAGGGGATGGTGCCCTCCGAAAACAGTAGATACTGGAAGTGGATGGCTAGACATCTCATAGGGGTCCATTACACTGAGTTTTATAAATAATATAGAAAATTCAGGGGACTGAGAATAGTGGCTAAGACCTTGGAGGAAGAGTGTGAGAACTATTTTTATTCACAATACTTCTGACAGCAAATGTATGGGTTTTTTCTAACACTAACCAATTCTCCAACTCTCCAGACACCAACTGGGTGTCAATTCAATTCAATTCAATTCAATCCAATCCAATCCAATCCAATCTACCTGGAGTTAGCATCAGATTCCATAAGTTAAGGACTCAGTTTTACAAGACTGCCTCCCCACCCACTTCAAATGCCAATTGCAGCTCCCAATTGTACCTGTACTTCTGACCAACCAGCTGTAAATTCAGGGGTTCCACCAGCCCTCTCTTCAGTTTCAATAATTTGCTAGAATGACTCACAGAACTCAGGAAAGCCCTTTACTTATTATTACTGGTTTATATAAATCATACAAGTCAGAAACAGTCAAATGGAAGAGATGCATAGAAGAAATGTGGGATGAGGAAGTGGCACAGAGCGTCTGCGCCTTCTTTGGATGTGTACACTGCCAGCGCCTTGATGTGTTTACCAAGCTCTCTACACCCAGTCATTTAGGGTTTTTTATGGATGTTTCATTACATAGTACTGAGTGATTAACTCATTGGGCATTGGTGATTAACTCAATCTTCAGAAGAATTTTCTAGGTCTTTTATTTCTTCCTTTTCATGTTGTTGACATTGTAGATATTTTGATGATCACTGGCACATTTTCCATGAAATAGATTAGAAAAATGGAAAGAAGTGAAATCCTTCTCTCTTTTATATTATTGTCCAATGTGGAAGGTGGAAATTATTGAAGGTAATGAGTTTTCTGGGTTTTTTTTTCTCCTGTATCTCAGCACATGGAAGTGTAAGGAAGAATAAACTCTAAAGGAAGCAAAAGAGAGAAAGTGGTATTCCACTCTACATGATGTGCCAGTGTCATGTGATGGCTGAGTAGTGAGTGGTTCCAGGGTTTTTATTTCATACATATTCATTTACTAGGGGCATATTTTTGTTTGTTTGTTTCTTTATTATTATTATTATTATTTTTAGAGAGGGACAAAGGGAGGGGGAGGGGCAAGGGGAGGGGGAAGAGAATCTTAAGTAGGCTCCACACCCAGCACAGAGCCCAGCACAGAGCCTAGTGCAGGCTTAAATCTCACGACTTTGAGATCTTGACCTGTGCCAAAATCAAGAGTCAGATGCTTAACTGACCGAGCCACCCAGGTGCCCCTGGGCATATTTTTGTTTCTAAATATGGTAGATTAGTAGGGGGATGAGAAGTTGACATCGTATATTCATTTGTTAATATATTCATTCAATATTCATTTATCCACAAATAGGTTAGCTATTATAGATACAGGAGTGAACAGACACATGCTCCCTCACCTCACGGAGCTTAGACAAATGGGGGAGATCAGTATTAAACACACATACACAAATATCTCCACACAGGTTGCGAAAAATACTATGACAGGAAGAGACTAAGAGAAAGAAAAACAGAAGGACCCAATTTACATGGGGAGTGAGTTTTAGGGAAGGCCTTGTGGAGTAAGTCGAGATGTGGAAGTGGAGTAGGAGAGGACAGGCAAAAATGACCTGTTTTTTAAAGTGTATGTCATATGTTGACATAAAGCACAGAGCATTATACCATGCTTTGAAGAGCTAAAACTTTAGCTATAGATCTCACTGATACGAGGAATTTGAGAAACGAGACAGAGGATCATAGGGGAGGGGAGGGAAAATGAAAGAAGACGAAACCAGAGAGGGAGACAAACCATAAGAGACTCAATCTCAGGAAACAAACTGAGGGTTGCTGGAGTGGAGGGGGGTGGGAGGGATGGGGTGGCTGGGTGATGGACATTGGGGAGGATATGTACTATGGTGAGTGCTGTGAATTGTGTAAGACTGATGAATCACAGACCTGTACCCCTGAAACAAATAATAAGTTATATGTTAATTAAAGAAAGACACATTAGTAAACAAACAAACAAAAAACTAGCTATAGAAATAAGTAATGTACATATCCTCCCAAGGAAGTGGAAGGGAAGACTCATGAGCTGAAGAGGGAAGTGAGCAGAGCTGCCTTCCAAGGCACAGGTGGTCAGGACTGTGGCTGATGTTGCAGGTTGCTGTTGGGTCCAGTGGCAGAGAGACTGTTACCCACTTTGCAAAGCAGCCAGGGCCCATCCATACCGGTATCTCTTGGAAACCATCTTTGTATTTTTCTCCCCTTCTTTCCTACCCCCTCCACCCCCCTTTAGACAACATTAGTATCTCTTGTTCCATGTGTTGGCAGGATGTAAAGTGGATGTATTTTGTAACAAATTACCTTACCAATTGGAAACATCTCCTGGTCTAGGTTAGTTCTTCCATTAGAAATTATTTGCCCTTCCTCTGAAACCTGCTGCCAAGAGTTTGCTAAACCATTATCTGGCATTTCTGTACTTGACATTCAGGAGAGTGTTTATGCAGTATCATTTCCAATACTGTTTCTGTTTTCACCTTGGTCTTTTGTTGAACACACTATAACATTTGTAATTTAGGGGAGTGTCAGGAATGACTACATATGGGTACCCAACAAGGAGTGAAAATCTAGAGAAAGAGATTGCAATCAGACATTTATTTTCCAAAGGACAAGTTTTTTTCAGTCAGTTTTTCTGCCTTTCAGATTAGTCTGTCCTTGGGCTAGTGATTTGTAATAACACTGTCCATTCATGAAAGCAGATATTGGATGGATTTTGGTACTTCTTTTGGATCTCCTGCAGTACATGGTATAGAGCTCTGGATATATGTTCAAAAATGTTGTATAAAAGATCACATCAATCTGTTCCTAGCTGCCCTTACATAGGGTATGATGTGCAGTGCAGAGAGGGGGCCTGGTAGATCACGTGGCGGGTGAAGGTAAGCTGTCCTGCTGGCCCCAAGCCAGCATGTGCCTGAAAGGGCCTCATAGAGATGATGGATGACAGACTACGTGTGTGCCTAAGAATCCACATTTTGGGATATAGGGCAAAATGGAAATACCCTACTGTTTTATAAAGTTCTGTCTTTACTTCCCTCTCCCACCCTACAAAGGGCAGGGAATCTTCTCCTCCCTTGGAAATACTTTGTGAAGCAAGCAGAAGTTCCTTGAGTCACAGCAGAGTCTCTAGGCCTTCTATTTTCATCTTCATCTTTTGTCAAACTAAATAGTTATAATATTTATAGTCTTGGGGAAGGTAAGGAAATATGTAGTTTCCCCAACAGTTGAAATTAAGGGTTCCTGTGTCTGAACCCCAACTCTCAGGGACCCTCTCCTATGTGCATATGCTAGTCACCTGCCAACTGGAGCAAAATTCTGCTCTTCAACATTCATAGGAGACAGTTTTCTAGCCTCTGATTGAATATCCCCAGTGATCTAATTGATTCACGAATTAGTCCTCTTCATTCTTGGACCACTTTAGGCATTGGAAAGATTTTTCTTATATTTAATCACAACTTAATCCTTTCTATCTGAATCCCCAATTTTCTCCTTCTTTTTCTTTTTTCCTTCTTTTTTAACGGACTGGCAGAAGACAAGTATCTTCTTTTTTCTTTTTCTCTTTTTAAATTGATGTATAGTTGACACACAATGTCACAGTAGTTTCAGGTCTACAACATAGTGATCAACAACTCTATGTGTTATGCTGTGCTCACGACAAGTGTAGCTACCATTTGTCGCCATACAACACTATTACGATACCATTGACTATATTCCCTATGCTGTGCCTTTTATTCCCATGACTTACTCATCTCATAACTGGAAGCCTGTATCTCCCACTCTCCTTCACCCACTTTTCCCTTCCCACCATCCCCTCCCCTCTGCCAACCACCGGTTTGTTCTCTGTATTTATGGGTCTGTTTCTCCTTTTGCTATTAGAGTCTTTCAAAGTTTGAAGAAGTTCTTCTGGTTCCTCTTACTCTTTCTTTAGGTCACATATCCACTATTTTTTCAGCTATTCCTTCTGGAATATGATTACTGGACCTCATTGCTATTTTTACTTTCTCTTCTTAGTATGTACTGTTGTTTTTCATTGCCCCTCTTAACATAACTATTCCATCTGATGCATGTTATGTCTCAATTTTTTCTTTTATTTGTTCTAAGTGCCTATTTATTTTGAAGAAAATCTTAAGAATTATATGACCAAGAATATATATTCAATAAGGTTAATAAATTAAATACGGAAAACTAGGGCAAAGGAAAGAAATGAAAACACACCTTTTAATGACTGCTAATTACTTAATGTAATTGTAAAAACTGTTAGTTACTTAATGTAATTGGGTTTTGTTTAATAGTTTGCTGAGATTCCTGGAAGCCAACTTAACAAGGAAACATAGTAAGTTATGTAGGTCTTGTGACCAGAAGAGAGAAATCATTTCCGTTCTTCAGAAGACGCTATGGTTTCCCTGAGGGTATTAAATTCTAAAATGTGTTTCTTACATGGATTCTTTATAGCACACAAAACATAATGAGAATGACCTCTCCATCAGTCTGAAAAATGCAACAGTGATGTTCACATGACTATTTCTTATAGTGACCTTTAGTAGATGCTCTTGGCATAACATCTGAGCACAATTCAGTAAAATCAGTTTACTTCACTTGTAACAACGCTTTTAACACTCTCCACCATTTCCTGACCCTAAAGATTCTTCCCACTTCATGTCACAGTCTTTGTGAATTGAATATTGTACACATAGAACCCTTTCTCCAAGGCTGATGTGTATACCGAGTTAGGGATTTGGTGGATTTTGATGATGATCCATGGCACTTATTTTTTCGTCTTTGGTTTGGGTCCATTTCTGTATAGTTGGAGTCATACTAGGAAAACTAACATGTTTTAATTTTAACAGTTATGATTATGTTGGGGAGTGAGAGGTGTAAATCATACTTAATGCCCCGGCTTTTTCTTTACCTTCTCCCAGAGAGTCCAGATTGGTTTACAGTCAGAGTTACTGCAGTTAGGACCTTGAGGGTGGGACAGGCCTGTGCTGCTCAAAACTCTGTATGAAGAACCGTCCCCTGGGGAATGGGAGTGTCCCTTTGACCATGGGAAGGGACGTGCAGTTCCAGGAAACACTTGCCAAACCACAGAGATTGTAGGCCTACTGCCCATCCATTATTATCATCATTATTTAACATCACTCAAAGGTCAGAGCCAAAATAAATGGTCTGTCAGCCAAGTGAGCAACACCAGCCTTTACCACAGGCATTGGAGGCCCTTTTGGTATTTAGTAGCAATGCCTTGGGTCATATCCTTGTCTGATTCCATCAGTCTGGCTGGGCTTCTGCCTTCTGCCTGTCTGGCCACAACTTTTTTTGGCAGTGCCCCCCCCCCCCCCCGCCCCCCGTAATAGTTCCTTGGTGTGTGTTTGCTGCTTTATTTTTTAGAATTTAAACAAGGAAAGGGGTTGAATTAATTGTGCTAGTGAGTGATAAAAGTACTCATGGAGGCTTTTTGGGGCTCCTGAATTTTGGGTTCTGATCCACCTCTGAAATTCTGCTCCTCTTGGGGATAAAGCCTAGTATTGTGGTCAAAAGCATAGAGCTAAAACTCAAGAGTTCAAACCCTGACTGTGTCACTTAGTAGCTGAATAATCTTGGGGAATTTACTTAGCCTCTCTATGCTTCAGTTTCTTCATTATAAAATGAATTTAGTAATAAAAACCTCCTTCATGAATTTGAAATTTGATAATACATGAAAAGTGCTTGGAACAGTGTCTGTCTCAATGTGTTAGCTGCTATTATTATTAGGCTGCAGAAATCATACCAAGATGTCAGCCTTATATTGAGATCACTTTGGGTTGAGGCTGTTTGGGAAGGAGGTGCTTGGGATTCTATCTGGAGTTGGATAATGGGAAGTCCCCCTTCCCAACCCCCCCACCCCAAGCCCAGACCATCCAGAGAGATGGATTCCCCCCCTCTCCTCTGGGGATAAAATGGAATGAAATTATGATGACTCAGAAGTGTCTGCATCCTAGGGCTCATGGCCAACTTCATTGTTCATTCTAACAGAAGGGATGTTTAGTTTGGGTATGCATAAATTTTGCTCCATCTGCTTACCAGGGCCCAGTATCCAGGCACAGCATCTGTTGTCTGAGGCAGGGGAACAAGGTATCCTCGTGGACTTTGAACCAGACCTATCTATCTGGCTCTGAATCTTAGGTTAGCTTGTTGACTTCTTTGAGTCTCAATTTCTTTCTCTATAAAATAGCAATTATAATTCTGACATTTCAGGGATGTTTTGGAGACTAAATCATATGGCACATGTAAAATACCCCACATAGTGTTTGACCTTAGAAGACATTTGCTTTGTTAGCTTCCTTCCCTTTCTTCTGATTCTTACCCCTCTGCTAAATTTATTAAGAAAGCCTCAATGCAGGAAATAATTGAGAGGAGTGCTTTCAAATTTAATGTGGGGTGGGGGGATCTTGTTAAGTTACAGATTCTGATTCAGCAGGTCTGGGGTGGGGCCTGAGTCTGCCCTTCTCATCAGTCCCCAAGTGACACTAATGCTGTGTCTGAGACCCTCACAGCAGCACAGCTCTGTATTTCCTCCCTTTGCCTCTCATCATCGCCTTTTAGATTCATGTTAGTCTTTTTTTTTTTTTTTTTTTAAGATTTTATTTATTTATTTGACAGAGAGAGAGAGGCACAGTGAGAGAGGGAACACAAGCAGGGGGAGTGGGAGAGGGAGAAGCAGGCTTCCCGCCGAGCAGGGAGCCCGATGCGGGACTCGATCCCAGGACGCTGAGATCATGACCTGAGCCGAAGGCAGACGCCTAACGACTGAGCCACTCAGGCGCCCCTCATGTTAGTCTTTTAATGGTCTTACCACACACATGCACTTCTAGGATCATCATTTGGAGAAATAGCAAGGGCTGTATGTTATCACACCCCTTAGAGCGCTCTCCCTCCTCCAGCATAGGCAGCAATGGTGGAGGTCTAGGAGAAACCTATCTTGGGCATTTTGTCAGAATCCCCATGAGCCTGGGATCCCAAACTGTTTTCCATAAAATACTGTGCTCCTGTCTGTTGACGGCCTCCTTTCTGAATCTGGGTCCCTCCATGATTGCAGATTGCAGGTCAGTTAGGTTGGGGAAGTTTTCTTTGTTTCTTTAGAGTTTGGAGGGAGTTGACTTGAAGACTATGCTTCTGTCCTCACTAAGCACCTTAGATATTTTTAGAGCTATGTGTTCCAACTACTAGCCTTCTCCAGGTTCATTAGATTATGTTCTCTCCAGTGTACACAGATGGAGGAGTCTACTTTTGTTCTTTTTTTTTTCTTTTTGTCATACACACTTGTGAGTGCTTGTGGCATATTCTTTGATTGGTTCTAGATTTTATCAGGTTTTTCACATTTACTTTTGAGAACCCTCCTCACTGTTGTTTCTCTGTAGCATTGGATCTTTTTTTTTTAAGATTTTATTTATTTATTTGAGAGAGAGAGAGAGATAGCAAGAGAGCTCAAGCAGGGGGGAGAGGGAGAAGGGGGCTCCCCGCTGAGCAGGGAGCCCGATGTGGGGCTCGATCCCAGGACTCTGGGATCATGACCTGAGCTGAAGGCAGACGCCTTACCTACTGAGCTACCTAGGCACCCCACATTGGATCTTTTAAATATTTTAACTTCTTCTTTTTTCTTCCCTGCATTACTTACTGGAACTTTTTTAGTCTGAACCATCATCAGGGTCAGATGTATCTGCTGTGTGCATTTTGGGAATAGGCCCTCATTGTCCTCAGGCAACTTTTCTTGAAGTAAAAAATGCAAAGGTGACTAATCTCTTTGGGTTACATCCCTTTGAATTAGAGATATGGAGAAGAAACAATAGCCTCCTTCTTTTTGTTTTGTTTTGTTTTGTTTTGTTTTAAATTAAAGCAAGCCATTTTTTTTTTAGAACACTCCAAAATGTCTACAAGCTAGGGCTTGGTCATCAGCCATGTTACAAAACAAAGCAAGTCTAATCAGTCTCTTTTAGGCTTTCCTTTGTCCTGTTTCATGAAGAGTTCCTCCTACCTGGTGGGGCTCTACCTAATAGGTTTGCCAGTTTGGGGAATAATTTGAAAATAGTCCCAGGTAAGAACCCAGGTATTTTGAAAGTTCAGATGGACAAGTATTGCGGGGGGAGAAAAATAGGGAAAATATTTGATGTAAAGAAAAGTCAGAGGAGCCATTAATATTTTCACCTTATCTAGATATATCAGTCAGGATCATAATAGAAAACAGCACACTCAATAATAAAGGACAATTTACAAAGATAGGTGTATGGAAACCCAGGACTACTTGTAGCTGAGTTGTTAACCGCCCTTGGGCCTAAAAGTGACCTTGGCTGGGAGGGACCTGACCTCACTATTCTTCCCTCATACTTTCAATTTCTCATTTCCTGCCAGAGCTCTCTATTGGAAGAACCCAACGGGAAGCAGAATTCATAGCAACCTCTCGATACAGTTCATGCTGGGCGGCCTCCTACGGCAGATAGCAGAATGAAGGCGGGTGGACAGAAGACTGAGAGGGGTAATCAGAAGCTGACTAGCACACTAGTTTTACACTTTCTTTTGAAGGACTTGTTCACCTGAAGACAATATCAGTATTGAGAACTCCTTGAGGGAAGACACTGTCCTTCCCACTTATATGTGGGACACTGTTTAAAGGATTGTTGAGTGAATAAATGGGACTGTTCATTTCCTTCCTTTCTCTTGACTTGCACTTGGGGTGGCCAATAATAGCTGGATGCTGCTGTCTTGGTTAAGGGCTTGTGTTCTGAATTGAAAGGCACCTCATAGTCATGGCTAACTGACTCAAAGAGATTAATACTTCCTGATCATGTAATTATTCTATTTTTAACCATCTCATTAATAGAACTGTTAAACAAAGATAGAACTTACTATGTTAATATCTTGAGTCTTTTTGTTTTATTGTTGTTTTTATAAATATCCAGATTTAGCTAGGCAATATATTCATGAATCTTCAGCCCTTCTCAGATTCTAAAATCTTTTTAAAAAAAGATTTATTTATTCTAGAAAGAGGGAGAGAGAGAGAGAGAGAGAGAATGGGGCAGGGGAGGGAGGGGCAAAGGAAGGGGGAGACAAGCAGACTCCCTGCTGAGCAGGGACCCTGAGATCATGACCTGAACCAAAATCAAGAGTCGGACGCTTAACTGATTGAGCCACCCAGGCACCCCCTTTCTCAGTGACTGTTAAATCTAACCCTGTTATTTGTCCTCTTACCAATGCCCCACTGGCCAGCAGATGGGTAAGCTGTTTAATTTGGGAACCCATGTGAGTTTTGATTCTTTCCCAGGCTGCTTCAAGAGAAGAACACACAAAGGGCTAAATTAGCTTAACTATCTTTGGTAGCTTTAAAAGAAGGTCTATGACGATGGACTCTGAAAAACAGAGGGTTCTAGAGGGGAGGGGTGTGGGAGAATGGGTTAGCCTGGTGATGGGTATTAAAGAGGGCACGTTCTGCATGGAGCACTGGGTGTTATGCACAAACAATGAATCACGGAACACTACATCAAAAACTAATGATGTAATGTATGGTGATTAACATAGCAATAAAAAATTAAAAAAAAAATAAAAGAAGGTCTATGAATAATGCCAGGTTTCTCTTAACTGTCCAGAGAGCTGGAGTTGAAAATAGAAATGAGTTTATTAGGTATAAATTTTGGAAAACTTCCTCATGCAATCAAATTGTCATCCCTAATGATTCTCAGGCATTAGTATTTTATAGGAAGGGATAGAGCTAAATGCTACAAGTGACTACTTTGGAGGCACCTGGGGTTCTTGAAGTATTCAGGTGTAAGGGCAGAAGAAAATATATTGGTGGGGAGGGGAATGAGTCCCTTTTCACTTAGAGCTTTGCTATTCTTGCCTGAGAGTTCTCAGGGCTTGTGTGTGTGTGTGTGTGTGTGTGTGTGTATGTGTGTGTGTGTGTGTGTGTTTGTGGTGTGGGGAGATAGGAGAAATGGGGGAGCCTCAGAATCCTTTAAACATCCAGGAAAAAGATAACTTTATCCTTTGTTAAAATGAATTGGGTCCTCAAATTCTATTTGATCTTTGTTTGAAGTTCTGATAGGTTTCTTTGCATACACTATGTTAATGTGTTTTTGATATATCTTCTTACTCTCCTGAAATCTATTGCTATTTTACATAACTTCAAATCTGAATGGAGTATTGATTTAGTTCTTTGCAAGGATTATAACTCTTGGAGGACTTTTTTATAGTTCTATTTCCAGGGTCCCCAAAGACAGAATAGGCATGGCTGGCTCACATGTATCCCTCACATTACCCAGAATGACAGGCATTCTCTGCTCCCATTTACACCCCCTGCTGTTAAGGTCCCTCTATTAATGGGTTTCTGAGTTTGGGTCATGACGTCTCTGGCTAAGGCTATGGACCTACAGAAGAATGCAATTTTTTTTGCTTAATCAGGATTTGAGATTTAAAAAAACTTTTGTTTCTAGTTTCTTCACATGTCATAACCATTTTGGATTTGACTTTTTGCTTTTGGTATGGGAGTGAAGGGCTAGGGTCACTGGAAAAGCCACTTGCAGGCCTGCAGTTGAAGTTTCTACTACAAGCATGTTTTGTTTGGCAGGCAGGGACCACCCCCCCCCCAACCCTAGTAAGACTAAACTGCTTCAAATGGAGCACACACTCTCCTGTTTGTCTCAGGCTCTATAACTGCCTGTTGTTAAATTAGTTCTCCTGGGGGCATCTGGAATCTTTTACATTCTGTCCTTTCCTAAACACTTTTAAAAACAGTTATGTTTTCCAGAATAATTATACCTGTTTTTACTTTTGGCTTGGAACTTAGCTACTTGTGTAAATCAAATGATTCCTTATTCATTATGTACAAATAATAAAATTAACAATTGTATAGTTCTTTAGAGCTTATGAGGTATTTTTATTTAATTCATTGGATTATCACAATAATCCCATAGCTAGGGAGGTGGGTATTTTTCTCTGTATTATGAAAGGGAGGTTATAATAGCATGGTGATTAAGAGTATAGGCTTTGGAGTTAGACAGTTTGTTTGAATTTCACCTTTCGTAATTACTAGTTTAGTCTCAGCTAATAAACCCGCTCAGTTTCCTCATCTGTAAAATGAGTATATACTACCTATCTTATAGAGTCATTATAAGAAGTAAATAATTAATTCATACAAAGTAATTAGAACAGTGCCTGGCATATAGTAAGTGCTCAATAAATCTTAATTGCTAAAACTATCATTATTATTATTAACAGTATTGAAGACATGGAAACGGAAAAATTAAGAAATCTACAACAGCTAGTTGGCAGAGCTTTGGGGCTTTAACCAAGGTTTGGAGGTGTCTGGTACTGGTTTTTTTCCTCCCTATTTACTACTGATTTCCTTATGTGCTTTGGGGGGACTGTAAGATGAATCATCCTTTCTTTTATTTTTTGGCTTCCATATCTTCATTTTCTTTTGTTTCCTCATATTTAGAACTCTTGGGTATTGTCTGTCCAGTCATGGGATCCATCTGTCAGAATTCAGCAAAGTGTAGGCATGTCCATATCCCTGCAGGTGAACTCTCCTTTACACAGAGCTGCTGGGGGCTTCTGGGGTCTCTCTGAAATTTGTCCAGATAGATAGTCTGGAAAAATTAACATCCTGTTTAAAGTAAAAGTATCCTATTGTTGCCACATGGAAGACGTTTTTTAAAATAATCAATAAGCATATATTTCTCAGTGCTTTAGTTTCTTTTCTCATAAAAGGGAGGATACTTAACTTTTGGTGATCTCATTTGTCATTTCACATCCCTTTGAGGTATTGAGAAAATAGGTTATATTATCCCCAGGGGGGTGGGGCCAGGAGAGGAGTAATGAAGTCCAGTGTGAAAAGAGCACAGGCTATGAAGTCAGGTAGATGAGGTTCAAATGGCTTTTCCGTTTTCTGTTATATGTCTCCAAGTCCCATTTTCCTTATCTGTGTAAGGAGGATAACCAGAGAGGATACTGCTCACAGAAGACATCGTGCCAGCTACTTAGCATGTAAATGTGGCTATTATTAATGTTGTTGGGGAGGTGACTTTTCACACTGGCTGAGGGTGACAGAGACTCAGGCCTCATCATTCTTAACCAAATGCTATGTGAACTTCTTTACCTGGGTATATTGTTTCTTTACATTTTAAAATCTAGGTGTTTTGACCTTTTATTTACTACTTTATTTATTTTTTTAAATATTTTATTTATTTGACAGAGAGAGACACAGAGAGAGAGGGAACACAAGCAGGGGGAGTGGGAGAGGGAGAAGCAGCCTTCCTGCCGAGCAGAGAGCCTGATGCGGGGCTCGATCCCAGGACCCTGGGATCATGACCTGAGCCGAAGGCAGACGCTTAACAACTGAGCCACCCAGGCGCCCTGCTACTTTATTTTTTTTAATTCATTTTTTTATTGTGTTACGTTAGTCACCATACAGTACATCATTAGTTTTTGATGTATTTTTAATGTGCCTATTATGGGCAGGTCACTTGGCTGTGTGTTTAGCATAGCCATGCGTGACACTCATTACATCAAAGTCCCAAGTTTACTTTGTATCACAAGGCGAAGTTAATGTTAGTGAATCCACATGACCAACAAGGAATATGACACAGAATCTCTCAGATGGTATTGGGGCAGCTATTCTCAGAAAGTGAAAGCAGCAGGTATTTATTATTTACTATGTTGCTCAGCATTGTGTGAGGTTGCGGACACAATAGAAACACCAGAATTTGTCTGTCTCTTATAAGACTGACAATTTTCCAGGGAAAACAGATGTAATTGAAACCTGACACAATTTAAAGAATGGTAATAAACACTATGTGATTCAGTCACATTAGTTAAGTGGGCTCTCATAGACTGGTGGGTAAAAAGACAAGTAAATCCACACTTAAAGGATGGCTTGATAAATGAGAATAGAATAATTAATATACAAGGATGTAGAGGAGGCGTTATGTGGTGTGTATGCATTTAGGTGGTGGTGTGGGTTCCAGGGAGAGGCAATGCTTGAGTTGATCCTGATGACTAGTGGGGGATGCCGGAGAGAGGAGTATTGAGTGAGGAGGACCGAAAATCACACTTTGAAAGGCACTGAGAGATGAAAGAGCTTAAGGGTGATAAAGAAAAGTATTTGTTCAGTATTCCTGATGGTCCGAACTTAGGGTTTCCAGGGTTAGTGGTAGGAGAGCAGGCTGGAGAAGTGAGCGAGGGATGTCATTAAAGACATTGTGTCTTTATGGACTAAAGATATGTTGAGCAATATGAGCCTCAAGGTGTTGGCAACCAAGCAGGCCAGAGTCGATTATCAGTTTCAGAATGATCATTCTAGGAGGATCTTCCAGTAAAAACAGGTAAGAAATAGTAAGGGCCTGAATCAAGTCTTAGAAGAAAGAAAAAAATGAATGGATGGATGAATAGTAGAGTGAGTAAATGGATGATATTAAATGGATGATTGTAGAAGTTCAGAGAAAGGGGATGCCATAGTAGGAACAATATTAGAGGAATACTTTATGATGGAAGAAGATTTGAGTGGTCAGCCCACTGACTTGTCCATAGTAGGTAATTGGTAAGCTGGGTATTGACTGGCTATGGGATTTATATGAGAAAAGATAGGGAGTAATACCAGGTTGCACAAATGTGTGAGATGGTCAAGGAGACAAATCTAATTGGAAAAGAGTGGTAGATAATATGATTTGCTATGCAAATTGGTTGCACATTTTAGAAGGCTTTGAAATGCCAGATTGAGGAGCTTAAACTTATTTCATTAATCAGTAGGAAGCCATTTAAGATTCTTAAACACATATTTTGACATACTCAGTTTGGGTTAGAACTGTGTTTGTGTGTTGGGCCTCTTCATCATGGTTGGAGGAAGATGTGTCTAGGGAGATGATGCTAGTTCATGATCTTTCTTGATGAAAGGGATGTGAAATGACAAGAATTTCATGATGATTCTTACATTTAATGGAAATGCCACACAGACAGCAATACTTTTTGACTGGAGGATAAAGTTGCATGACCCCACTTTGGCTGTGTGGATACTAGAAAAGTCCACTGTGGGGAAACAAAGGAAGACAAAGGAAGGGAGAAATGAGTGAGTACCCATATGAGATTTTTGGTGATGCTAGTCTAGAGAGGGATGGAGCAAACAGAAAGATGGAAGAAACTGCATGCCCTATGGAGTCTTTTATGGAGAGCAAATACATGGCATGCGCAGCAAGTATCTCATTCCATCCCACTGCAAACGTTAATTCATCATGGTATGTTTTCCTATTGAGCTCAATGGTAGTCTTAGAGTCCTTGTTACACAGTGCTTCAGGCAACTTTTGTCAATTGATCAGAGTTGGCACTGGAATTCAAACCTATCTGTCACACCTGGAGTAAGAAATGAATGAGAAATAAATTATGACTGTACTCACAGTGCAAATCAATTTTTACTTTTTCAGGTGGAACTTGCGGAAATCTGTGCCAAGAGTGAGCGTTATATTGGCACTGAAGGAGGAGGGATGGACCAGTCCATATCATTTCTTGCAGAAGAAGGAACTGTATGTGACATTGAGCTATTTGGAAATATCAACTAGGGAAAGTTCATATGGAGAGGTTCTGGGCAGTCAATTCTCTTAGGTTCTATTACAAATGGTATTTATCATCTGCTTTGTAATTCAAGGCTGCTACCAGTTCACCTATTCTGTTTCATGTTGATCACCTCTTCCTTAGGCTCCCAGAATCATACCTCAGATCTGTTTTTCTCTTGTGCCTAGTCTTTTCCCCCTTCTATTTCTCTCCATTGTTAAGGTGAGATTTCTCAACTCCCTAGTATTGGGACCACCTTTCCTGCACTTGTCCCAAATCACTTCATCTCATGGCATTTTCATAATCTCTTGTTGGTTTTAAACCCAAATGTTAACTTCTCTTACCACATATATTCACAACCCCTCTTTTTATAATTTACTCTTTGGTATCATTTTTCTCTGTCAACATTTTTGGGGCTTCAGTGGTGGGAAAAGAATGTTGACAGTAAGCCAGGGATGAATTCTTTAGCTGGATACCACTTCCCCTTGGCTATCAACTCCCTTAGGCAGAGTAGAGGTTTTGGTTGTTGCCCATAAACTACCCATTTCCAAAATAGAAGTGGACATTTCTTTAAAATCTTTTCTTGGTTTTTCATCAGATTCCTACAAGCTTGGCTATTTTCTAAGAATACCTGGATTTCTTCTTATTAAGAATATTTATTGTTGATTCCTCTAAGCCAAAGACATGAACCATGAGCAAATGTGTTTTAATGTTAAGAAAATAATCTGGGTGTTTTGGATGAGACCTGACAAGCAGACATGGTGGCAAGAGTGCCGATGTTAATGTAAGTTAGCTATAGAGTCTGAACAAAGTCCACATTCTTTGAGCTTGCAAAGCACTTCATGATCTGGCTCCTGCTTTACCTCTGCATTCTACCCTCTCACCAACCCTCAACCCTCAAACTCTGAGCTCCAGGCAAATTTCAATACCCAAAGCTTTATTAACACCTCATGTTTTTTTTTTTTGCCTCTGAACTTGCGTATGCTCTTCCCTCTTTTTGATATCCTATTTGGGTCAAGAAATCCTCTGTCTGCCCTACTCTTGCTCATCCTTTAAGACTCAGTGTAGATTTCCCTTTTCTCAAAGGAGCCTACACTAGGTGATCAGGTGCTTCAACTATGTGCCTATAAAGCACCCTGTGCTTTGCTACTGTTGTAACACAACCTAGAAATGTATTTGTCCACTTGATTGTCTTTCCTGCTAGATAGTAAGCTCTATGAGGGCAGGGACAGTGTCTGTCTTGTTCACTGTTGTATCTCCAGTACCTAGTACAGTGCCTGGAAGTCAATAAATAATATTTGAATTGAATGAGTACATTTTTATGAAGAATTTTTGCTAAGGTAAATAAATAGATAAATGATTAAACATTTTCTGAGTTCTAATACATTATATCTCACCTGTCATTTTTCTTCCAATAGGCCAAGTTGATAGAATTTAGTCCTCTGAGGGCAACTGATGTGAAACTCCCAAGTGGAGCGGTATTTGTGATTGCCAACAGTTGTGTGGAAATGAATAAAGCAGCAACTTCTCATTTCAACATCAGGGTGATGGAGTGTCGGCTGGCTGCAAAGGTATGAACTTGGCAAACTAGTGAAACTTGGAGTAGGCTTTCTCTTGTCCTTTTTCTCTTTTTTCTTTGCTACTTTGTCTCTTTCCCTAAAGTTTAGGGCATCATTCTGACTGCAGCAGTATTCTAAATGAAGGTCTTTGGGTAGAGAGTAATTTGAATTTGATTTCGAACTCAGGAGATAAATAGACCAATAGGTGTGCCCTGCAACCTCGAGGTATTTGGAAGCTATATGAACTTCACAGTTGAGTCTTCTAGGATAATTTATATCTATGAAGCATAGGCCATGGGTTAGGTAAGGGTGGAGAAAGATAGTTGGAGGTGGTTGATGGGAAGTGACCATAACTGATCTTGTTTCTTTGACAAATGTGATGGTAGCCTCAACAGCTGGTCCTCTGAGAAGCACCATTTTTGTAGTGGGCCATCACTGGTCACTTTAAAAATACAGGCTTGATGTAACGCTGCTGTGCCCAAAAGACTTTTACATGTGTGCAAAGGAAACAGAAACCAGGAGGGAGTCTTGGCAATTCTCTGTTCCACAGTTTAGAAGACCCTTGCCAGTCAAACCTTAAATCTACTTAGGAAGTATTCATTGAATACCTGTTATATGCCTAGGACCATGAAGATATACAAAAGGATATAAGACATGAGAATAGAGAGAGTAGAGTGGAGAGTTAAAATTAGAGGATGTGAAATAGGAAATGGTTAGTATGTGATCAGGTGGTATATAAGCAGGTGCTCCAAAAAGTGACACAGAAAGGAAATGTTGTGGAGGATCCAGAAGGGTACATGGTATGACCAGAAAGGTAGAGAGAACTAAGGCTGGGAGCTGGGGGGTTCTGGCTTAGGAGCTGCACTGTGCTTTCTCCTAGTTAGAATGATATTTAGAAATTTAAATCTGATCAGATAATTCCCCTGCTTAACACCTTTTAAAACTTTTTGATTTCATTGGAATAAAGTAAAAAGTCCTTATCACTGCTTAGAGAGCCTTGCAAGATCTGATGCCTGTGCACCTCATCCTCTTCCTGTCTTAGCATCCCCTACTCCCATTACACTCCAGCCATAATGTCATTCCCACCCCAGGGACTTTGCACATGCCCAGAATGCTCTTTCCTAGCCTTCTTTGAAGTCTCAGCCTAAATGTCCCCTAGGAAGCCTTCCTTGACCTCCTTACTCCCAGACTAAGGTAAGTCTCCCTTCATATTTCATAGCTCTTGCACTTCTCAGTTACGGAACTTATCACAATTGTTTAATGTCTGTTTCCTCCTTTTGATTCAGTTTTATCTGAGAGCCAGGACTGTGTCCATCTTGCTAACTCTTATATCTCTAATGCCTGGCATAGTGCTTGGGCTGAAATTGGCACAGGATAAACATTTGTTGGATAAATGAATGACTACTCCCTGTGTTGCCTGCCCTGTCATATTTATTTTGCTCACTTTCACAATATTGTACAAGTGTATATTGGACTGGTTACTCCGGAGATATGTAAGGTGTGGGGTTATCCCTTGTGACTGACTTGCCACTTCATCCTACTCCCACCCCTGCCCCCCACAGTTGTGAAGTTAGGGAGAGTAGAGATAGGATGAGCCAGAAAAATAAAAAAGTTTTTTTTTTTCCCCTGGGAAATTTTGACATTAACATTTTTTAAAAATCATGATTTAAATGTTTAAAATTAGAATTTACTCATTCAAATAATTTCTAAAAATTTTGTAAAAGAAATGTTTTAGTATTAAACTCTTGACAGTATCTGATCAGTGCATATATGAGAAATAGTGCAGTAAACTTTTTTCAATATCAAGGCTTCAGTGAACCGTTTTTTCCTTTAGGACAAGCTTCCTCTTTCAGGAGATGGAAGAAATTAGTGTCTTATTTGTTTGAGGGCCTTATTCATGCTGACTTTACTTTGAGATTGATGAGTAAGTGTTGCCTTCCTGAGGAGACTTCAAGCATACACAACATTGTTTTCAAAGTCTTACCACGAAATGAGATATCCTCTACAAGGTCTACGGGTGAGCTCAAACAAGTATGAGATGTGAAATGGGTTCACCTTGTGACTACTGTCTTCCTGAAATACAAGTAGAGAGAGGAATGCAGTTGTGGTGCTGAATCTCTAGTGAAATGTTAGGGTGGGGAAATGGTCTGAGAGTTAACTGGAAAAAAGGCATCTCTTTTGGGAGCAGTATCTGGAAACCTTAATCCACTATAGAACCTCCTCAAGAACAGGAGTTGATAGCTCCATATGAGTCTCAGAGGTACTCTGGTCAGTGAAATTGGCATCTGAATTTTGCTTTTTGCTGCACACTCCTCCCAGTTGATGCATACTCTGAATTTGTCTTTTAAAATATGGAAGAAAGTAAAGTGAAAGACTTTATCAAGATGGAAAATGTTTTTTTAATTCATGTTGCTGCAAACCACTAGTTTATAATAAATAAAGATAAAACTAAAAGTTAAAACTGCTAATATGATCTTGATGTTAAGAACACACTTTTGCCTAGGTGGGGTACCTGGGTGGCCTAGTCAGTTAAGCATCTGGCTCTTGGTCTCAGCTCAGCTCTTGATCTCAGGGTCATGAGTTCAAGCCCCACATGGGCTCCATGCTGGGTATGGAGAAAGAAGGAAAGAGAAAGGAAGATGAAAAAAAAGAAAGAATACACTTTTGCCTAAGAGCATAGGCTGGAATTCTGCTAAGCATATTTTCCTTCCAATATGGTTCCATTCTTTTCTCTATATATGAATGAATATAATATTTGTTTGGAAATGGTCTCATTAAATTGGGAAATAAATGTCCCATGTAAAAAGGTTAGGAACATTGTCTTAATCTGGACAAACTGCCTGTTTTCAGACAGTAAAAATGAAGTATTGGGGCAGAAATGACTAATTAGGATAGTTTTGAAAATGACACTAATCAGATGGAGCTCTACACAGCAACACTGTATTGAATGACACTAATTTTCCCACTCCTCCTATGAAAATGAGTACCTTTTGTATCTACTTAACACAGGGAAGTACACTGAGCCAACGAAGATGGTTTTTCTTTGTTTTGCTTTTATGTTGATAGTTTCGTCTATATCCTCAAATCTCCTTTCTCTCCCTCTTTCTCTTTCTCCCTCCTCCTCTCTTTCTAGTAGCTTCAAAAACTAATTGATGCAGATTCATTGAAAGTCAGTCTTATAAAGCCATTTGAACTAAAATTAAGAACATTTCAAAGCAAACTCAGTAGAGATTTATAATTATTACGTAAGTGATACTTTTAAGTGAAGCACATTTTTATGTTCTTAAATTGACAAAGTGCCCAGAAATCTTTAATGAGCACAAATTTTTCATACTTTACACATATTCAGTGGCTTAAACTTTTCCAGAAATGTTTTATGTCTATGAAAGAGAGTATCCCTTAATTCTATTGGGGGATAAAATATGTGATGCTGATGATGAGTATTATGGGAAGTCAAAAACGGAAGAGAAATTATTCCATTGCTTTTGCATACCCTGAGCTCCTTGTGGCAATAAGTGAAGCAATGAAGGAGAGTTTCATGTGGTCCTTTGGCACTTCAAGGAAATTTTATAATGTGATTCTTTACGGAGCCTGTCTACTCAGGGGCCATCACTCACCCAGTTTTTTTTAGCTCCTGCCACTTAATGGTCAATATGGAACTTATTCTCTGCTAGTGATAGTACGTGAGAAGTGGCCGTAATGTCAGGGCTTTGGCAGTTTCCTTGAATTTAAGTGGAGGAAAACCAGAGACCCAAGAATGTGGCCAGTTTCACTCAGCACTGTTGATTCAGTAGAGCACATTGTGCCGAGACTCCAGTGCAGAGTATTCCCAGAATGGTGGGTCCAAGCTGCAGGGCAGAGGAAGCACATATTGGGGGATAGGGTCCGTGCGTTTGGTGGAACCAGGTTGTGGCAGGGCCGTCAGTGCTGCACTAAGGATCAACCAGGCTTGGTTCTGGAAGCAGTGGGCAGCTGCTTGATGTTGTTAGCAAGGTATTAGACGTATTAACCTGGCAGCAGGAACTTTTGCCTTGGTGGAAGAGAACTGAGGATGGGATAAAAAGGGAGGGATACGAGAGAAGCTGTGACTGAACCTAGTAAAGGGTCAGTCAGGTATAAAGCTCTCCATGATTGGGTGTCTTTCCTCCTTTCGCCATGAAGCTTTCCCTGGCTACCCTCCCCACTCCTGTTATGTTAAATGTCCTTTTATATGCTCTTACCACCTCCTGTATTTTTCCATGATAGCAATTGATCACAACTAGATTAAGTTGTTCACTGTGTAATTCTTATTGAACACCTGTCTCCTCTGGTAGGCTGTGAGCTCCCTGTGGTCAGGAGCCATGTGTGCTTACTCACTGTTGTGTGCCCTGGGCCTGGAGAGTGGTGGGCACTCAGCAGACACTCATTGCATGCAGGCATGCGTCAATGAAGGAAAACCGTTGAGTTGGTAAGCTGCAGTTTCAAGCTGACATGATGGGGTGGAAAGCATAGTGCTGCCACTGGTAGGTTTAGAGAAGGTTGGATGGAAGGTGACTGGAAAGTGAGAGGCAGTGATGTTTCCCCATGGAGTTTTCTCCTGCCTGGTTAGGAATACATCTGAAGGCTCCCCCCTTGGCCTTCACATGTATCTCTGGGCTTGGGGGATGGCCCTCAGATGTATGTGTTTAGAGACAGTAGTCGAAACCAAGAGCTAAGTTCAGTTTGTTGAGGGAAAGAAATGTGGCAAGAAAAGACTAGAAGGCCAGGGGTTAACCTTGGAAGGTGACTTCAGTTAGGAAGTAGGTAATGAAAGGGGAAAAATGAGTCGTGGAAGGAAATGGTGTAAGGACCAGAGAGGTGAGAGAGAAACCAGGAAAAATCAAGGCTACAGAAGCAATGAAACAGGGAATTGAAAGAAGGTGGGTACTGAAGAGTGCCAGAAGCCACCGACTTGTTAGGGGCTAAAAGGACTGAGAAAACTCCTGTGGCTTTGGAAGTGGATTGGGAGGTAAGGAAAGACCAGGAGGCTACATTCAATAGTGAGAGTGGCTACCAAAGGCCTAGACTATGGGCCACTGGTAGTTAGTGAAAGAGTGGGAGAGATGAAGAACAGTAGCTTTAGGATTAAGGATTTTAAGACACCAGACATCTGTATATGTTTGAAAGCACAGAAAAAGGTGTCAGGTGGGTGAGAACTACCTAGAGAGGCAGGAGAATGTGGAGAGGGAAGAAACTTGACCTTCACAAAAGTGCCTCTTCTAGGCCAGGCAAGGTGCTAGATATTTTTATTGTTATCTTATTGAATCTTCAAACAGTAGCTTGTAAAGTAGCCATTAAGTTTAAGTACGCCATTTTACATACTGGGAGTTTCCGGCCAGGGTAGGTGGTGGCCTGTTTTAAGTAAGTGCAGGAGTCCAGGTGTGCCTTCACCCCTGCTCTTTCCATTGTGCCCCGTGGGAGTTAGGCATGGATGAGCCAGAGCACCATGTTTGGGGTGCTGAGGGTGCAGTGAGAACTATACGTGATCTGTTATGCACAGCTGAGCAGGTCTCTTCAGATTTATCCTGTAGCCTGCGTGCTGAGCACAGACCGCGGGGAATACTAACATCGGGGAAGGGCAACATCGTACTGTTTTCATGATGGTTATGAGTAGAACATGCACCTAGAAGTCACCAGCCACTGTGGAATACTGAGAACAGCTCTGTGTAGTTGGGAGGGGGTATGGGGGTAAGCAAAAAATAGAAAGTCTTCATGATAAAAACAACTATGTATGATCACATCTATATCAAACTATATGTGTGTAGGTATGCAGAAAGTTTGCATAAATATATAATAGTAGAGTTATCACAATAGTGGTTGGTGGTTATCTTGTTGGAGTAATTACAGATGATTTATTTTACTTTGTATTTTTTTGTGCTTTGAACTGGTTTGTGCTTTTTGAAATTTTAAAGATAAGCATGTGTGACTTATATAACCAGAAACAAAAACAACATAGCCGCTTTTGTTGTGTGGAAAACAACTTGTTGAATGAATTGTTGTTTTTAGAGGTAACTCAGAGAAGGGATTAGAAATTTTAGCCTTTGCTGACCAGATGAAGAGCAGACTTGGTACTTTTCCCATTGCTTTGTTAATACTAACTGCAGTGTGAAAGTCAAAGAGAGGTGGATTCTGATAGTCAGCCTCCTGAGTTAGGGTCCGTATCTTAGCACTCTCCTAGCACATCCCCTTACTGGGAGCTCCAGCAACTCTCCCAGACTGAGGGCTTTTTCTGGCAGCAGCCGAGCTCTGAGTTTGCACCTGAGACAACCTGGAAATGCTTGGGAGCTGGATACCCTTGGAAGTAGCCCTCAACAGATGATGGATGAGAGTTAGTGGTAAATATTCCAGCTTGCTTGCCCACAGGCAGGACACATCCAAGGTTTTTACACGCAGGTTCCAGAGGGCCCAGCAGGCCCAGCCTCACCTCTCCATGTCACTGCACTTTGCATTGGCTTCTGTTGCTATCTTACTTTCCACTCCTCTACCGGCATCTTGGAATCATCCTTCCCCCTAAATTCTTGCCTCAGAGCCTGCTTCTGAGAGACACCAACCTGAGACAGGATCCTAGCACTATTTATCTGCCTCTTTCCATGTCTGCGGACAAAACACTTGTTGCCTGCTTTCTTGCCCACAGGGCACGGGACAGGTTCAGGAACCTCCCAGAAGTGGTATCTGATATGAATACTTAATATTTGCATTGGTGAAAAGAAAGTGGTGAATGTTGATAAAGAACTGCTTTCTCTTATTTCTCTACCCTGCTACAAGTGAGGAACTTGTGATGAAATGACCCATAGCCCTGACTCATAGTCCTGCTTCACAAATGTGAAGTAGGCCAATCACCAAGGCCTCAAGTGGCAAATTCCTTCATGAAGTTCTGTCTTTGAGTGACAGTGATCTTACCCACCCACTTCCCTCATCTGCAAGTCATCCTTCTGTTTCCTGAGTCAGATTTCAAAGGGCTTAAGCAGCTTTCCTATTTTACTCCCACAATGTAGTGCACTCTTATTCAGTGGCTCATGGCCGTGCAGCTGTCGGTGACGGCATGTGGTAGATTTCATCCTCCACTGAAATACAAACCAGTTGGCTATGTGGACCCTCCAGCTGGGGGCTAAGTGGACCCGACAGCAAACTGGGATATTGCTGGAGTGAACGAGAGCTTTTGTATGTTAGTGCCTCTGTCTGTGGGAGGAAAGCACACAGGGAGGCTGCCTTTGAAAAACAACCTTGTAGGCAGCACGCATCCCTCCCGGACTTTCTCCTCACACATCCCTGGCCCAGGTTCCTTGGATCAAGTGCCTGAGGCAGTGTACTTGTTCAAGTGAGCCGGGGGATGGAAACTTGAAGATTGTTTTTGACTAAAAGGTTTTGAGGAAGCGCCCACTCTCATCACTTGGGGGCAGTTCTTTGATGTTTTTCCTTCTTCTTCTTTTTTTTTTTTTTTAGAGGGAACCCATCTATCAAAGTGTTTGTTTTTAAATCACTAGAATGTTCATTTCTAACACAAATCTTAGTTTGTGCTTAGAAATCCATTGGTAGGACTTGAATGGCAATTTGAACTAGTGTGAGCAGCTTTGCGCAGTGGCAGTATCGTAGCCAATGAGGTTTATCCGAGGCGCGATTATTGCTAATTGAACTAGTGTGAGCAGCACCGCATAGATATTAGCCATAACTCATTGAGATTGTGACCTTGAGGAAGCCAGAAAGAGTTAGAGGACCGGGGTTCAATTTCCAGCGCTGTTTCTTACTAGACTTTGGGCAAGTCATCTACTCTTACCTCTTAAATAGAGTAATAATACCCATCTCACAAGGTTGGTGAAGATTAAAAGAAATAAAAAGCACATTTTAAATCATACAGCACTATACCGTTGTTAATTACTTCTGTTTGCTTCATTGCTTATTTCAGCTGGATTTGGATCTGTGTTTCAAGAAAGTATCATTCTAGGAGATTATCAACTTCAGCTCTTTTTCTGTATAAAATAAATATATATTGCTTTATGTAATGTCTTTATAAGTTTTCTCAAATTATTTTTGGAATACATTAGAATATAGACCATGAATGAATGAATTAAATGAATGAGTGAATCTGTGGAGGTATCAATCTAGCACTGCTTGTAAAAACTAAGTGTGCTAAGCAAACAAAGTCAGAAGAAAGATCTTAGCTTTAGTCCTGGCTTTAAAAATGGTACCATATTCTGTGAAATAATTGAACAGAAAAATATAATTCTTTTTCTCTTTTTCCAGTTCTGTCTTAAAATCATTAACTCCTTTCAAATGTATGAGCCAGAGTTTTAAAAAGAGGATTAATGAATATAAGAACTTCTGTTATTAACATTCTTCAGAAGTGAGTGGCCCTAACCAAAGTTCAATGGTCTTTTGGTAAGCCCTGCTTCCTGTCTAAAAGAAAGGAAAATCAAATCATCAGCATAATAGAAGAGTAAATCAGATGCACATTTCCTTGAAGATGAGTTTTCCCTTCTTTTGCTTGTTTCTTTTTGCTGTTTATACTGTCTGCACCTGCCTCACACCCAGGGAATGAATTTCATAGGCCTCAGGATGAGAGATATCTTCGGTCACCTGCTCTGAAAGGCTCAGTCAGTGGTTTGGGGAGAATGAGAGAAACATATTCCAGATTGAGGTTCCCACGAGTGGACCTGGTTACAAAGGTTTTGTTTGTACTTAACCCTCTCCATCAGACTGAGGGATGCCTCAAGATGCAGTTGGAAGCCAAACTCTTTTCTTGAGGGTGAAGAAAAATACAGCTCTGGTTCTACCAGGAACCTAATGAAGTGGTTTCTCATAAGGTCACCAGTGAGGTTTTCATTTAAAATCTGGGACTTTACTCCAAATGTCCAGATACTTAAATTCATTAGCCGTTTTCAAAGAGGCATGTGGTAAACAGGAAGTGCTCTAATGAAATCAGGCATACAGTGTCCACCTCAGGACCCAGGTCACATGAGAATTGGGTAGTTTTCTGTAGACTTTGTAGAGAGCGGTGTATTAGGGATGAACTGAATAGGGATAAAAGAACAAAATCATTCAAAGCAATAGCCCTGAGGGAAAGTGGTGACAGGCAAAAAAAAAAAAAAATCAGCGGGATATTAGGTTTTTTAAGGAAAAATGTTTAGCCTGTGAGTGTCACACGAGCATGTTTTAATTCCAAACATCTGAACCCAGTGTACATTTTCAAGCAATGATAGGAAATGTGGATAGGTTGAATGGAAAAAAAGAAAACAGTTGAATTTGGCTAATTAAAATAGTACATACCGATTTCTGAAATGAAAGCTAACCATTATCTTGGTTTGAACTTGCAGCTCCTGGCTAAATACAGAGGCTTGCAGTGGGATAAAGTACTGCGACTAGAGGAGGTGCAGGCCAAACTTGGAGTCAGTCTGGAAGAAATGCTGTGGATCACAGAGGATGCCCTTCACCCCGAACCCTATAGCCCTGAGGAGATCTGCAGGTGTCTGGGAATTAGCCTACAGGAGCTTCGAACCCAAATTCTGAGTCCAAACACTCAAGATGGTGAGTCTGCATAAGAAAGTGAAGAACATGGGTTGTTCCCCTACTCACAGCTGGAAAGATTCCAGTATCCCCATGAATTTTACTGATTTTGAAGCATACTTGAGGGTATTTGGAGAATGTGTATGTTTTGGCAAACTTAATTATCTAGATTCTGGGCTTCATTAAATTCACTGATTGATTCATCACCAAACATTTCCTGATCTGCTATATGTATTCTGGTGAGGCAAAGGTGGATAAAGCATGGTTCCTGCCTTCGAGAAGTTCTTATTTCAAGATGTTTCTCTTTTTTTCCTCTATGCATTTTTCTGATTATTATACGATGTACACAAAAAGGTCTAGGTTGGAGCAGTGCTTATAACTGCTGAGGCCCCCCCGCCCCGGAACACCAGAAAATTCACTGCTTAGCTTGAAACTTGTGTCTGTTTGCCTCCTGCTTTCAAGCAATGTTGTTTTCACACTGGTAACATCAGATCCCTGAGATGAAGGTAAAGGGCGGAGGTGCGCAATGGGGCCCTGGGGTGACTTCTCTTCTTAGAAGGAAAGGTTGTCTGTCTGTGGGCAGTCAGCACTGGGGAGCAGGGACATCTAGCTAAGATCCAGTTGCCTTTGGAGGTGGAGTTGGGTTGGGAGCTTGTGAAGGCCAGCCTCAGGGCCCCGTTTCAGTTCAGTGCATTGCCTAAGCTGCTTAACGTGGGTGTTAACTTTCTCCTCAGTTTGGCCTAACTCTTTGCTGTTCTGGCTCCCTTTTGAGTCCATACATGTCCACTTGGACAGTGTCGTCTGGGCTGAACCATTCCACTTACTAATTGCATCTTGGTCTTGCCTCTGGACCTTTAATCCTAAACATCACTGCCCTTTTCCTCTTTTCTGAAATGCAGTTCCTGTCTATCTTAAAAGCTCAATATAATTCTTATCTTTTCCATATCCATCTCAATCCACAGCTTGTTCTCTTTCTCTGTATCCATGTTCCTTTTTCTCTGCATCTGCCCGTCTTTCCAACCTCTCATTTTTTTTGTTTAGCATTAAAAAAAACAAGTTAACTTACCAGAAAACCTTGGAAAACACAAAAGATACTTTCCTTATCATAGTACATGCATTGCTGTTTATGTATATATTTAAGGTTTTTCCCCCAAAGAATAATGATTTCATTATTTTTATAAAAACGATACATGCTTCATCTTACCCCTTCATCTAAAATAACTACCCTACTGGCCTACTTGCAATGCTTTCTATAATTTACTTATGTTTTATTTGTACTCAATAAATCTATGTTGAATGAATGAATCCATTTTGTAATTCTGCCATCCTCAAAGGGTTTCTTCCTCTTTTGCTATTGGAATTAGTAAGTTAAAAAAAAAAAACAAAAACAACTATGAACATAAATCAGTCTGTGGGGTTCTAGAATCTCCTAGATTAGTGTCACTTGATATACTTTCTGAATCTAGCCATCTAACTCCAGCCAAATTTCCAGCTGAATTCTCTTGGCACTCATCTTTCACTTTAGGGATCAAGATCCTATTGTATCTTGTCCTTGTTCCTTCTGAGTTTGTGCTTTGGTTGGTCCAAGAACTTAAGCAAACGTTTCTCTTAACCCTTTAGAAGATGAGATTCGTACTAAATGTGGTGCTGCACTTAGATTATATGAGGGGTGCAGAGACGTCATATGCCCCCAGCAGAGGACTCTGGAGCGTGCCTCCGCCTTCATTTCAGGTGCATACGCTTTAACATATTCAGTGTTGACTACAACTCATTTTTCTCATCAGGGAGAGCCATTCCTTTCTCAAAGGGATGTGGAATCCAATGTTCTCTTTCAGCCAAAGTTGCTTTCTTTATCTAGTTATGAGTGTGATTTGGGAGATGTGCACCGTGAGGTGACAGTGCAAGGAGAGATGTTTACAATCAAACTATGGCTCGCAGCCTTTGCTAAGCCAGCCAGACTTCCAAAGCCTCATGTACACATACAATTGTTGTTTCCTCTTTCCAAATTTCTAATAGTTAGATTTGGAAATGCTCAGAGGCCATTAAAATTAAACACACAAAGGAAAATCCTTAAATCCTTTAAACGTTGTTTAGAATGGCTACAGTCCATCACTAGGAACTGGCTAAGAGTAATTTAAGTGTTATTTGTGAGGCCTTGCCTACAGGTAGGAAGAGTCTAAGGGTGTGATATGATGTGTGGGTTTCTAGAGGCTCGGGGGCCAGGCTGATTTGAGGTGGGGGGGTGTCTCCTAAGGTGTGAACCAAGAGGGAAAAGATGAAGCTATGGTCAGAACCAGGAGAGGTGGGCGCATACGGCTGGCTCAGGGGTGGCCCTGCTGCTCAGATGCACTGTGCTGGGCTGGAAAACGAATCTCATTGCTTAGATTAGTAATCGCCTGGGACCATATGCTGACAAAGTGCTGCCCAGTTGCTGACTAATTTGTTTGGATCCTGTGATTTCCAAAGTCATGAGCAATAATCAGGCCTTTGAGCAAGCACAGGGCACTGACATGGACTGCTCTTTAGGAAGACATCTAGAGTAAAAAAAGCAACAAAAAACTTGTTATTTGCTTTATGGTTTACGTATTACTCTTCACTCACATGATATAGTTGGAATCTCACAACAACTCTGGGTCACATGGTTATCTTCGTTTCATAGGTGAAGAAAGTGAGGTCAGAGAGTTACAGGATTACAGTTACAGTGATATGTGTTATGTACTGACCAGTGACTGTGCCACTGATGGGTAGGTTAGAGCTCAGAACCTCCCCCTTATCCCACAAGGCTAATAATGGCTCCTGAGCCACCCTGGAGCCACAAGAGCAGGAGAATTCTGGAATTTTCATTCATCCAGTCTCTTGTGTGAGACTGTTAAAAGAGCTAAAATGAAACAAATTCTGAAGGTACGTTTTCAGGAGGAGCTGACCCCTGCAGTAGTCTTAAATACATTTGGCCATCTTGAACTGAGACAGGCCCAGGATGAATCTATGAACTTGACCACCTCTTCATATTCTGTACCTTTAAACCCTTGAGTTCCCCAGGTTTCTCGAGTTACTGTGATTTGGGCATGGCTGGCAGGAGAGGACGTAGTGTGGTAGAGAGTTAGATCAGTGAGACTAAACACTGACCTCTGTCAGACACTCTGGTCCTCTTTGTTGAAGACGAGTGTTTTCCTATCTCTAGGAAGGTCATCCTTGCGTACAAGCCCTTAGCTTCAGGGAGACCATACGTGGTGTGGAAGAGGAGGCAGGGGACATCTGCCTTCCTGACAACAGTGGACCCATGGACTCTGGTGACCTACACCTATGAAAGCAAGCTGGAAACAAGTTTTACAGCCTCCCATGAGACTCGCATACAGTAGTTACTACAGTGGCATTTCCTAGAAATAAACCCGGACAGAGTCACAGCAACTAAACATGAGCCACAGGCACCATCTTCCCCCAGGATTTGTATCCTTGCAACAGGATCCCTGTTTCGTGCACCTCTGTATTCCTGCAATGACTAGCACATGTTTGCTGAATGAATAAATGAGTTAAATTAATTTTCTTCTATCCATATAGAGAAGTAATGGGTAGGAGGCCAATTCAAGAACGCACTCAAAGTCTAAGTAAAGGGTGGTGGTCAGGGCTGAGTATCTAGCTTTAAAAAAAATCTGTTCATTCTATATTAATAGTAATAATGGTACTAACATCTAACATTGAGTGCTTACTATGGTGTAAGCACTCACTGTTCTAAGTGTTTTAAAACATTTGCTGTACTTGTCCTCATGTTTAGAGTACCTGCATGAAATAGTCCTTTTCCAGGCGCTAAACTGGTGTAAACACCTTTGAACACACACATTCAAATATTGATACATTCACTGTTCCTTTATGTCATTCTCCCCACCCTCCTAACCTGTTCCTACTCTTGAGATATGACAGTCAAGCTCCCCAAATTAGGCAGCGTTCTGGGGAACAAAGAACTTTTTGATAGATGTTGTTTTTGTTTGTTTGAAAATCTGTTTAAAAGAGAAAGGCAAATGCATTTTCCATTACAATACTAATTAGGCTTGTGCTCACTGACATAACTGTTAATAATGCTGAATATTCCTTTTTCATTCTATAAACAAAGAGTGATACCAATGTTCTGCGGCCAACAGAACATTCTGTCTTGCATCTCAGTGTTTTTGACAGTGGTCTTTGAATTCACACACGGACTTTCCTTAAAACATTTGAAATCTCTGTAAGTGAAATAGAGCACAGGCTACATAGATTTAGTTTAGAGGAACATAAGGGATAAAGACTGGCTTCAGATGATTTTGCTGCTAGGAACATCCATATGGTAGGTTCCAATATTTTGCTGTTTTACAGATGAGGAAATGGAGGCACAGAACAATTTAGTAACTTGCCCAAAGTCACACAGCTAAAAGTGGCAGAGTTGGGATTCAAACCCATGCAGTGACTCCAGAGCCCTCCCTCTATGTATGCCCTCCCTCTTAACCACTGATGTGGGGCTGTATTAGGCTTTTATCAGAGAAAGGCATTTATTACTTAGATTTGACCACGTGCAATTGTGTGAGCTGTGTAAACAGTACATAAGGCTCTATCTTGGCATCCAGTGCTGGAACCTGAAGTCGACAGGAAACAGTTAGGCAGTGATGATTGATGTGAAGTGGGGGGCAGCAAGGACAAGCAGGAACCCATGAGGAGGGCCAGGAACAGGACTCAAACTCTCACCATCTCCGGGCCTGCAACTTTGATGATACCGGTGTCCTGCAGGGGAAGCTAAACATGTACCTGGCCCAAGAGGCAGAGAAGCTGAAAGAAGGGTCAGTGGGATCGGGGCGGGGGCGCTGTGGACCGAGCTGTTGCTCTACGCTGGTGAAGTGAGCTGGCAGAGAAGTGATAAGGTACATGAGCTGCAGTGGCACCTGGTGTCCCTGCTTAGACCACTGAGGCATCAAAATAAATGCCTTTCATCTTTCCTAATATATTTTTAAATTTGCTTGTTTCTCCTGTAACTACCTGGTTTCCTGGCCCTGCCAGCTTCCTCCTTCACCCCAGCTGCCTCCTTGGCCTTGGCATTGCTGGTGCCCCTGGGCTGCTCAGCCCTGACCACCACCTTGGTCCCAGCCCTGCCAGCCTCCTTGGCCCTGACCTTGAAGTTCCTGGCTACTTCCTCAGCCCATATGCCTTTTTGACCCTGGTTTTGCTGGCCATGCCATTCTTGGCTGCCTCAAGGGAAGGGAGAGGAAGGAGGAGAAAGGAAAAAGACAATTTATAAACTTTTAAATATCTGTTTTTCTTAAGTCTAGGATACGTGACTTGACATTACTCAGTATTCCTTTTGCTTGAATTTATCATGGATGTATCTCTGCCTTCTGACAGGTGAAATCATCAGAGGGTCAGCCATGACTTTACTAGACCCTCTGTTTTGAGTAGAATGAGGCTTCTGTGGATAGGAGGACAGCAACCTCTCACTGTGGAACGTGTTGCTCCTTTGCTGGTTTGGATTCGGAAAACACCTTCTATAGTCTTCATCTACCTAAGAGGACAGAATCTTGCCGCTCCTCTTTTTACTTTTTCGTTTTTTTTGCTTTCATTTTCATGGTTTTAAGTTTCCATGAAAGTAAATATTTTCTTTACATACAAAGCTGCTTTTCTTATAGTTAAATCTGTTTATTTTGGTCAAAGTGATTATCTCCTATGTCAGTGTGTTCAAGCTGATTATGCTTTAGTAACAAGACCAAAGTCTCAGTGGCTTGACCCCCGACAAGTATGCCCACTCTGCATATTCAACACAAGGCAGCAGAGGAAGGAGTCTGTTCATCTGCGACATACAGGGACCCAGGCTTGGCGGGGAGGGCTCTATCTCAATATATTTGTCCATAATTCCTGTGGCCAGAGGAGGGGAATATTGCTAATCACTCACTGGCTTTTAACATCCTGTATGGAGTGACACCATCACTCCTACTCTCATTTCGTTGGCTCAAGCAAGTCATGTGGACGTGAAGAACTTTAGCGGGGATGGGGAAGTGCAGTGTGTTTTAACATGTGTAAGGAGCATGGGGAACATTTTGGCAACAGTCCTAATGACACCCACACTTCCCTGTGCTGTGTAGCTATGAGTTTCATCCTATCAAATCTAAGTGATGAGAGCCAATTTACTTTCTCATGTAAAATTATGAAGCTGGCATTTCTTTCCAGACATCTGGGACAATGAATGTTGTTCTTGACCAAATTCCAAGTATTTTCACTTAAAAATTAGACATACTGTGATCTCTCTTTATGTTGAACATTTCTCTCATACTGGCATTTTATCTGCATTTTGCTGAAATCCTTCCTAGTTCTTGGTTTGTCACTTTCTCCCTTGTCTTGTGGAGTTCACACAGACTCTTTTCAGGAGACTCTTTTTGTAGAGTCTTAGGGTATGGTCCAGGAAAACGTCTTTTGTTTGCTATTAGTTGTTCACTTCCTATGCCTTTGTTATTTTTCAAAGCACCTAGCTTCAGGTGGAAGGAAATTTCCTAATAAGAATTTCTAAATTAGAAACTGTGTACTTCTCCCTCTCCACATGAATTTGTGTCCAGTTTGTTTCCACACAAGTCAGGAGAAGTAACCAGGTATGGATCTAGGTAGGGACTTTGAGAAGGTTATTGCCAAATTTTAATAGTAATGACAACAAAATGATGACCCATTGTATCTGACTAGACCTTCACAGTTTTAGCCTCATGAGATCTCGATCAATCTTCATTCGTGTTGCAGGTTTCCTGATGAAAACATGACATGGCACCACTTTCTGTTCAAAGGCAGAGACATTGCATAGTTCTTTTTTTTTAGAAAACGCTTGAGGAAGATGGTTCTTCATATTGTCTTTAGGCAGGAATGGGGTGGGAGAGACCCAAGAATGAGCACCTGCAGCCCGTTAGTGCCGCTGGGAAGCCTTAATTCTATCAAGGGTTATTGATGCGCGAAAAAGACCAGGGACCACCTCCCTAGGAATAGCAGTAACATTTAGTCTTTTACTGAGAAACTTTAAAATGTTCTAAGAACAAGGAAGATAAAATTCTACTCAATTAACACAAAATAGCAAGGTATATACTTCATTTCTGTATTTTAGTCCAATAGGGGAAAGGGAGCAGAGAGGATGCAATTCAAAAGGGAGCCCTCAGACAAAGAAAAAGGGAAAAAGAATCTGATAATGGGAGAGAGACTGATGTGTACACAGAGCTGGTTTATGGACAAGCACATAAACACGAACACAGAGAGACCATAAACCAACTCATGCCTGTGTGCATTCACGGTCCCCGGGGGGCTACATAAACACATGCGTAATCACGGGCTTCCGTGAAATAGCAGGTCCTCATCGGTCTCTGCAGGATATGACCGGTTATGTTGTCAGCACCGTGAGAATAGGAACATCTCATGAGATGTTCCTGACAGTGCGCCCTTTTTCTCTTCCCTCATATCACACTGCATTTTGGAAAGTCTAGGTGTAGTGTGGGTCTACTGTCTTCAGTACTTGCCATGAGGAAATTAAGGGGAGGGTCCCATTTAGCCTGCGTCAGAGCTCTCTCACTCTCCCCTCTTGTGCCGTGCCCAGGCCACCTTCCTGGTCTGCGCTAGTGCATCCCTTTCCAAAGCAAACTCTAGCCAGCAGCCCTGGCAAGCGAGGTGGGCCTTGCATGGCAGATGACATAGCTTCTCACTTGCTTAATCTATTGTCATAAACTCCAATCTTTTGATCATAATGGCAAATAAATGAGTAATATAAGTAAATAGGAGTCAATTTTTATTCCTTTATTCAGTAAGTACTCAGTTGAAGGGCAACTATCCAAGCACTGTGCTAGGGACTGCGTATTAGTGATCAGTAAGGCCGGCAGGCTCCTGGTCTTCTTTATTCAGCGTTTTGTGGGAAGGCAACAATAAAATAAATCCTGAAGTGTTCCGATGAAAATATACTACTTATTTCTCAGATAAACACTGAGTTTCCCTTTGCCTCTCCTCATCCTTTTTGCTCCTTTACATTCCCCACCCCCCATAATTCAATTAATAGAAGAAAGCAAAGACAAGAGCTCATTCCCATTTATGCTAAAATATTAGGACAGGCCAACTCTAGGCAAGTGTGACCCTTGTTTTCCATAGTCCTTCATTCAGCTCTGCATTGACCAAGACTCCTTCCCAACTCCCTAGGCTCCTTTTCAAATGACCTGAAATTGTCCAGTCCTTTCACTTTTTCCAAGAACAAAGTTTTAGGGAAGTTCTGGGAAATTCATGGGAAAGTAGTTTCCTCAAGAAAGAGAGGGAAAGAAAAATGCGGCTCATCCAGGAGCAGCTTTAGATTCTTCCTTTGCTGATGGGATGGGAGCAAGAAGTTGACATTTATTGAGAATTAGTTGAGAATTATTGAGAATTTATTGTTACATTCAAGGATCTTTATTAGGTTCTAGGGTCTGGAGAGGAGAAAACGTCCCTGCTAATAGAGTCACGGGATTTCACTGCTACTGGGGGTGGGTGCCATAGTTTTGGTGACCTAGCATCCAGGCCCCTTTCCTAGGGAAATCTGCTGTGTGCATGTTGATGAGAGAGTGGGCTTTGCTTCCTATGGTAGAAGCTGGAGGGTCAGATTTGCCTCTCCCAAGTCTCTTGTCACCTGGGTGTGAGCAAGGGCCTTAGTTTCCTCCTGGGGTCCTGGCATGTGCTTATGTCTGGGGCTTTGAGTCTACTAGGCACAGGGTCTGTTGATAAGGTATTTTGAGTCTGATGTCATACCTAGACTTGTAAAGTGACCGTGACAGTGTTCTTCACTGCTATAAAGATGAAGACAGCACAGCCCTTGCCCTCCTAAAGCAGTGTGTGATAACTGTAATTAGAAGGGAGCACAGTGATTAGGGAGTGATGGGCTCTGTCTTTTCATCTGAATGGCCCCGGAGTTAACAGGGGCTTTGTGTGTCGCCAGAGTATAAAGTGCAGGTGAGGGTGACAACAGCGAGTGATACAAAGGTTTCAAGACCAGAGGAGTAGAGTTTATTGTGACACAGACAATGCTGGCTCTCACCGCTCTTGGAAATCTGAGCAAGGGAGGTTGTAAACATGTGGGATGCCCTGACTCTCCACAGACAAAATGGCATTATGCTGTGGATTTGAAAATATTCACAAATGACTCTTAGAATGTAGTTTTCCATGGATTAATGTGGTTTGTGTTGAAAGTGCATATATATATATATATATATATATATATATATATATATGTATTTTTTTTTTTTTTCCATCTGTGGTTTTGCTTCTAAGAGCAGGTAAAGATTTTTTTCCTCTTAAAAGTAAAATGCTGATTTAATTTAGTGTTTGGGAATGGGATGCTAATGTGGCTGAAAACAACAGTTCATTTTTTGTGGGTTTGACCATTTCAGAAATGTCACATTTCTGAAAAATATTATTAGGAAAATAAATTTGAAACCACAGTCCAATTTCAATGAGGAATATATAGTGTTTTTCCATTCTACCGCTTAAATAGTCCCGAGATTCTATGCCTCAGAGCAGGGACTTATAACTTTGCTGCATAGGAAAACAGAGGACTCCAGAGTAGATTCTGAAGTGGTTTTCCCCATCCACCTCTGGGTTGCTGTTCTTGGAAAACAACTCTTGGGTTAGCCCAGTGGAGCCTTTTGTTTTGAAGAGAAATTGGCCAGTAGCATGCAGCTTCATGGGGGTGCAAAGGCAACTAAAGACTTGACTGCTTTTAGCCCCTCACCCAAACACCGGGGAAGTATTTTGGGGTATGAGAGTCTCAGAAAGATTAATTATATACATACATGAGAAGGATTTCCAGTTCTTCCAGACCAGCATATTTATTTATTTTGTTTTGATTAATTAGGCTGAGGTGAAGTTTTTACCCAAGCCTGATACCCCAAATAGTTATCATTTTTGAGCTTGCTAGCTGAAGACCAGCGCTTTGCATTCTTCCATATCCACACAACCTTTATGCAGTTTGGTAGTATGAGGCTACACGAAGAAACTCTGTGTATTGAGGATGAGGAAGACGATGGTCTAACTGTACTCTGTACTCCTCAGATGGACTCCTAGGACACACTGGTGGAACCACCCTTGTAGAAGGAATAATCAGTGAGGGAGACTTGAAATCCAGTCATGTGGGGAGAGCTGGATGGTTGGTCTGGAGAGGAGAAAACATCACTGCTAATAGAGTCACGGGATTTCACTGCTGCTGGGGGTGGGTGCCATGGTTTTGGCTACCTAGCATCCAGGCCCCTTTCCTAGGGAAATCTGCTGTGTGCATGTTGATGAGAGGGTGGGCCTTGGTTCCTATGGTAGAAGCTGAAGGGTCAAATTTGCCTCTTCCAGGTTGCTTGTCACCTGGGTGTGAGCAAAGGGCCTTAGGTTCCTCCTGTGCTTATATCTGGGGGTTTGAGTCTACTAGGCACAGGGTCTGTTGATAAGGTATCTCGAGTCTGATGTCATATCTAGACTTGTGAAGTGACCATGACAATGTTCTTCGCTGCCCGCTTCCCTTGGCTTCTGACTCATTTGTGCCTGGTCTTCTTGTATTCTAACAGAGAATAAGTATATGGAATTCTTGTAATTCTAATAGATTTTGTGAGCTCCCTAATATCTTTAAAATAAATTCCTTTTTTGATTAAGTTAGTCCATGTCGGTTTCTGTTGTTTACAAACAAGAATCCTGACTGACATAATTGCTAAAAGCCTGTAATGGTTTCTTATTTCTAGCTGGAATTTTAAACCTGGATCCAAGGATAGCTTTATCGCATCTTGTGTATATGTTGTACTATATGTAGAATTTTGGATATTTGTGCATTCAGATGGGGGGAGGGTCTCTAGCTTTTATTTGATTCTCGAAAGTTTCTCTAACTCTAAAAAGGCCAAGAACCACTTATCTGCAGGATACCTTTAAATTTAAATACCTTTAATTTAAATACCTTACTTAGGATAATGTACAAAACTTTGATGATCTGGCCTCTGTCTACTGCTTCAATTTTCTCTTTCATTGTGTTTCCTGTTGCTTCTGCTCTTTGTCCAGGTTCTATGCAAGTCACATCTAAGAATTTAGAATTCTCTAAAAGCACCTCATGTTTTTTAATCTCCATGTCTTTGCTCGTGATGTTCCTTCTGCCTTAAGTTCCCAGTGCTTTTCTTTGCTCTTTACCCCACCTTTTCGTTGGTTTTCTGGGGACCAACTCATCTTTTAAATTCAGCCAGCTTCACCTCTTCTGTGAAGGTCATAATCTCTGTGCTCCATCGCCTTGGCTCACCTGATTCCAGCTTTGCCAGCAGCCCATGTCATGTTAGCAGCTGGTGTGAGCATGTCTTCGTCAGCTTGGGGCATTCTCCAAAGTCACTGAAGGTAGCTGTGCTGCCCAGGCACATCTTTATGGAGAAGTTAACCCCATTTGGGGGCAACAGTGGGCATGTCTGTGGATAAATGCCTCAGGCTTCCCAACTGCTGATGGGCCTATTCTGAGGCACCTTCATGGTTCTTCAGAGAGGCTTCTGAGCAACTGGGCCCCCAGTTGTCCACAGTGGTGGCCTGTTCTGCACCCTCTATTGGCCTTTCTTCTTTCCTGTCTCCCTTTCCTTACTCCTCTGCTCCTGCTTCCTAGATTTCTGTTACCTGCACCCAAGGCTTTGTCTCAGCCTCTGCTTTCAGGTCAACCCAGATCAAGACAATCTCTTGGCGTCGTTCCTCCATGTTAGCTCTGAGGAGCTGCCTTAGCATCTATTGCCTTTATTGTCCTTATTTAGTGATTTCTGTCTAGTAAACAATTATGTCTTTTTTATTTAAATTTTTTAAAAAATTTATTTTCATTTATTTTTCACTGTGGTAAGAACAGTTAACATGAGATTTAGCCTCTTAACACATTTTAAGTGTGTATTATTGTTGACTATGGGTACGTTGTTGTACATCTTACTTGATAATCATCTTATTTAGCTGAAACTTCATGTCTGTTGATTAGTAAGTCCCCATTTCCCCTTCCCCTGGCCCCTGGTAACTACTATTCCAGCCTTTGATTTTGTGAATTTAATGACTTTAGCTACTTCCTGTAAGTGGAATCATGTAGTACTTGTCTTTCTTTTGTTGGCTTATTTCATTTAGCATAATATCCTCAAGGTCCATTCATGTTGTTCTATATTACAGAATTTTCTTCATTTTTAAGGCTGAATAATATTCTTTTATATGTATATACTACATTTTTTTAACCCCTTCATCCACTGGTGGACATTTAGTTTGCTTCTACATCTTAGCTATTGTGAATAGGGCTGCAATGAACATAGCAGTGCTAGTATCTCTTTGAGATCCTGATTTCAGTTTTTTTGGACGTATACCCAAAAGTGGGATTGCTGGATCATACAGTAGTTCTATTTTTAATTTATTTTAAATAAATTAAATTTTTTGAAGAACCTCTGTACTGTTTTCCATGGGGGCTGCACATTTTGCATTCCCACCAACAGTGTGCAAGGGCACCTGTTTCTCCACATCCTCACCAACATTTGGGAATAGTAATGTTTGTTAAACTATTACTTCTTGAGGGTAAAGAGCTCATCTTATTCATTAGTGTTCCCTCAGTTTTAAGAAAGAAAACTGTACCCTCATCAATGTGTGAAAAAACATAAGACATGAGAGCTTTCTTCAGATCTCTCAAGGGCTGTCTGTGTTTACATATCTCTGGGGAGCAGAACTAACAGTAGAAGTTACTAGAACACAGAGTTTAGTTCAATATGGAGTTGTCAGTGCACATGGGGGGGTGGTATTTGTTAGTAACAGTGGCTCATTATGGCATGATGACCCACTTGGTTTGCCCACTCTTCCCTCTCTAGCCAAGAATTCCTATAATAGAGAGTTTTATGGAAAAAGAGTCCCACATGCAGATGCCTACAGGGACCAGGCAGCCATGCAAACTAGTGAGGTGGGCTGAGTGTCAGATAATTGGGAATGGAGGGAACTATGTGGAAATAAAGTGTGTGCGTTCTGTCTAAAAGGGGTAGCTGCTCCTCAGCTCCAGTCAGCAGCCTTTGTGCAAGAATATAGGTTCAGTGCTGCCAGATTTCAATTTTTCAAGGGAAAACAGAAATCTGGATTCATATATAAAAATTCTCAGTTTAGAAAACAGTATGTGGGTCAAGAAGGCATCACTGTGGCTGGGTGTGGACCATGGGTTGTTAGTTTGCAACCTTTGTGTAGCATGTGTAGCAAAGGATGTTAAAACTTCAGGTGTGAGGACAGCCTCCTCGAGAGACTGCCCCAGGTCCTGGTCAGTTTGCTTTCTTCGGGTCTGTAAACACACTCTGCCTATTCCCAGCTCAGGCCTTTGGTCATCCTTTCTTTGTGGCAAGGAAGCTCTGTGGTACGGGCTCTCCTTTGATCCTTCCCATTACTGTTCTTCTTCCACCAAACCCTATCCTCTTTAGTGCACCTTCAGCATTTCTAGCACTTGGATGTCTGCTGCAGTTCATCACTTTCCAGTGGTCTCAGAGCTTGTTTTCTCTGTTTAACTGGGTTGTTGAGTTCATATCCAGGGCTTCTATTTCACATGTCTTTCCTATCATTTGGAGCATGGTGTGGGGCACGTAGCAGGTGCTCAAAAAGAACTATTGGTTGACTGACGCTAGGTGGCCATCTTACTCAGGGCTTTTGTCATCACTCTTAGTAGAAGCTGAGGTAATAAAAAGGCTCTTAAGTAAAAAAATAAAATTAAATTAAATCAGTGGGGCTCTTTCAGAAATCAAATAGGCATGTCCGCCATCTCCTATTGACCTGCTGTTGTTAGAGCTTTTATGAGGAAAATGGTGCCCAATGTGTTACTTCTGTCACAGGCTTTCTCATCCTTTCTCACTAAAGATACTGCAAAAGACCCAATCATCTGTTCCCCTTTTTAGATCCATTGATTAGAGATGGGTTCTGATCATAAGCTATGTGGCCATCCTTTTAAGGTAAAAGTGAGCAGACACCTTTTTGTTACAAAGGTTGTCTAAAAAAAATATTTTAACTGATTATGATGATTTATTTCTCTTCCTTCCCTTTTATTTGAAACACATCTTGTTTGTTTTAGAAACCTCCTTTCTTCTATATCTGTGAAGCAAAACACAATATAAACAATTCTGTCATCTGTGTTATGGGTATTAGGTACACTTTGGACACGGGAGCTTACTAATTATCTTTTAACCTTTTAGTCAACTTTTCCCACTTTTTTGGTGAAGGTGCTAGTAAGCATAAATTGCCAAAATAGGTCTTCTCTATTGCATTTGTCCCATAACTGTTTATTTTGCCAAGTTTCAGTGCAGTTTTGCTACAAAGACAAGGAACTGACCATTCTTTCAGTGAACACTTATTGAGCCCCTGTGGTGTGCCAGACCCTGTTTCAGCTGCTGAACATACAGAAGTGAAATTCTGTAGACAAGGAAGGCCCTTGCTTCCCAGGGCTGACCTTCTAGTGGTGAGAAACAAGCACAAACCGATGAACAAATATATACACAAGACATTTGGGATGGTAGTAAGTGTTGGGAGAATAAAATAGGATGGGGAGAATATATATGTGAGGGAGTTACTCTAGATTGGAGTTGAGGAAAGGTCTCCTTGAAGCTGTGACAGCTGAGACTTGAATGACAAGTGGGGGCCAGCCTTGTCAAGATCAGGGGGAGGAGCATTCCAGGCCAACAAAACAGCTCCTTTCACAGGGCCTACGGCAGGAACCCCTGTGGTGAGTGTGCTGGCCCAGGAAATCAGAGGGATGGGGAAGTTTAGAGCTAACAGAATTATTATACAAGTGAATTAATTCAACGGCTTTTGCAGTTTAAATGTTTATGGTCGTGATCATTTAGATCTTAGAATCTGTGTCATGATTTCAGGATTAGACTCAGTCATTATCCAAGATTCACACTGGAGAAAGTCAATCTTTCAAAGTTTGTGTGGTGTATCCTGCTTTGAAGCCTCAAATTTCCCATGATAGATAGGACACTAATAGTGTCTGGTGTTATATTCTTAAATTTGCCTTGGAAGTAATCATGCATGTGGTGAACAAGTAACAAACAACTTCCTTCATCTTTTACTATAATAATTGCTCTCAAGGATTGTAAGAGCTTATAGACAGTTGGAGCATCCAGTTTTAAAGTTAACTGGACAGGGAAGAAAGCTATTGTGGATAAAGTTTCAGATTTTCTTGGATTTTTTGGTATCTGCATATCAAGAGACCCGGTGAGTTGCCAGCACATAACATGCCAGAATCCTGGATCCAGAGAGCATTTGTGATGTCCAGCCAACACAGAACTGCTTTTCCTCCCAAAGGGTGGTCTCCAAATCTGTTGTAGCCTTTGGCAAGATTTTTATATCACAATTGGAAACAGATGCCCTTTCTGCCCTCTCCCTTGTTGTCAGAGTTACTACCGTTGCGGGGGGGCAGTGTGAGCCGTGGTGGTCTGTCATGCACCTTCAGAAGGCCCGGCCTCAGTAGACGTTCCTGTTCAGAAGCCTTGTATGAAACACTCTGCAATGGAGAATAGATGTGAGAAGGTGCCAGGTTTGTGCAGTTCTGATCATCTGCTCGGGGCATTCTGAATGTTTCTTGTCACAAAGCAAAACACGAGTCCTAAGGTTTAGTATAAAACATCTCTCTGGGGGCGCCTGGGTGGCTCAGTTGGTTGAGCACCTGCCTTCGGCTCAGGTCACGATCCTAGGGTCCTGGGATCGAGCCCTGCATTGGGCTTCCTGCTCAGCGGAGAGTCTGCTTCTCCCTCTCCCTCTGCCCCTCTCCTGCTTGTGCTCTCTCTCTCTCTCTCTCAAATAAATAAATAAATAAATAAATAAATAAATAAATAAAATCTTTAAAAAAAATAAAACACCTTTCTGGATGGTTTCTATTTTAGAATATTTAATCCTAGTGGAAAATATTTCATCCTAGAGGACTATATAATCCTAAAGAAAAACTAAAACATACTGTCCCTAATGGACTATATTGAGTTTTATCCCAGGATATGGCCCTAAAATGTGCCTGTATTTTATATACATGACACTGGGAATCCAGACTATCAAAAATCACTGTAAATTCTTGACTAAAAGAGACTTATTAGATATAACAATGAAATATAATGTGTGGGCTTTGTTTGGATCCTGGTGTAAATCAACTAAAATTTAAATGACAACTGGGAAAATTTAATATGCAAGAGTAGTATAGAGTCAAGAGAGTGTTTCCAGCTGGGGCCATCATGGCTTCTCGGAGCATAAAAAATTTAAACTGAAACAGGTGAAATTTTGAGAGGGAGAGAAAGGCCAGGAGATGATTTCTGTGTGGCTACCAGTATCCTGAGAAGCGAGGAGTGTTTGAGTAACTCTAAGTAGGGGAGTTTGGCTGGAGGAAAGACCTCCTGCTGGGACCGAGCCTGCTGAGGGCAGGAATCTGGATAATGGGAAACACTGGCGAGGCAGTAAAGGTTTGGGGCAAGTACGGCTGTGTGTCAGGAGCTCAGTCTGGCAGTGTTGTCCTTAAGGGAGGTTGCGGGGAGGAGAGATTAAGACAGCAATATCAATTTAGAAGCTACTGCAAAATAGTTCAAGTGGGAAAGGAAGAAAAGCGTAAATCTGGGTGATGACAGTGGCGATATAAGGGAGGGATGATTACAAGGCATGTTGCCAAAGAACTGACTAGATTTGATGACTGAATTTAGGGCCTCTTTGAAAGAGAACAGGAAAATTCATATGAATTTTGCATCATTTCATTGATGTCAGTAGTTAACTGTAAGTTTAATATACCTAATGTGACTGAATTGAGACTGTTTTTAATTTTTTATTTATAGAAAGGTAGCCCCAACCTTGTAATTACTGAACTTTACACAAATCCTAAGAATGGCTTCACTTCCTCTAGCCATGGCTGCCTTTTTACCCATCTCCAAGAGTTGGACAGTGCTGTGGAAGGGGAAAAAATGTGACCTGAAACTTTAATAAAATTTATTGGTTCATTAAGTGAAATGTGACAGCACCTCTGAAAAAGTAGTAAAAGTCTAGGGAGAGAAACCTGGAGGCCGACACTGGAGGATCAAGTCATGTAGAAAAGGCTACCTCGAGAGGATGTTCATTGTCCAGCGGAGTGGCAGAACCTGCTGCAAGGAGGGAGCTGGGGAATAAATCCTCTGACCTACTCTCTTCCCTCCCATTTCTCAATGATCTCCCTTTCCCTAGTCTAGACGGCAAGGGAACCCAGGGGTGTAATCATATGGGTCAGCCTCCTGAGAGTAGAACTGGGGGTGCAGACAGAAGGTGACGGTCAGAGCATCCTCTTTACAACATCTAACAACCATAGGGGAAGGGGGAAGCCTTGGAAGGAGATCTTCATAGAATCATAAAATGTTAGACCTCGTTTTAGAGATGGGGAAATAGAACCGTGTAGAGGTAGCAACTGGGTACAGCTAATTGTCACAGAGCTGAGAAGAAATGACAGACCTTGTGATTCGCAGCCCTGGCTCTTTCCAGGAGGCTAGGTAGCTTCCATAGAATCACAAATTCCCCAGGGCCACAGCACCAGCTCAGCCACTTCAGCAAGGCTGAAAACGGTAAGGGGGTCCCAGTTGTTATTCAAGGGAGTGTGTACGCATTATAGATAAAGCCATTGCAATAGGACGTGTTTCTGTAACTGAAGTTAGAGTCATTGTGGATAATCTAGAAAGTATAGCAATGTGTTAAGGAGAAAATAAAATCGCCCATAATGTAACACAGAAATAATAACTGTTAATGTTTTGGTGCTTTCTTCAAAGTTTTAGAAATTCAAATTTACATAAATTGTATATATGTGAATGCAAAATTAGGATCAATTGTACATACAGTTTTGTATCTTGTTTTTTCACTTGATAGTGAATAATTTCCTATGAGTAAATTGTCTTAGAATCTGAGTTCTAATAGCAGTAACATTTTTAACGGAGGTAGCTTAATTTTTAAAATGTTTCCTGTTATTAGACATTTGTTTCCTATTTTCTGCTATGATAGATAATGCTGCTGTACGTGTGTGTGTGTGTGTGTGTGTGTGTGTACATATATAAGTAATTGTGCTTATCTGCAGGATACATTTTTATAAATAGAATTGCCAGCATAAGCATTTTCAGTGGTCCTTTCTGGTGGGTCACAGTGGAAAGAATGTGGCCCGGGGATCAGACATCCTGATTGCGACTCCGCTTCTCCAGTTTCTGGATGTGTGACCTCAGGCATGTGAGTTCAGTCTGCTGTCTGTTAAACAGGGGTCATGCTGCCACCCCCCCAGTGCCCTGAGAACTCCGTGAGACAGTGCCTCCAAAGGGCCAGACGTGTAGCGAGTGCCCAACACACGTTACCTCCCCTCCCTGTGGAATGAGTTCGTTTGCACGCACGTGTGTGCACACGTCTGGGTGTGCAGAATGAAGGGAAGAAAGTGTGCTCCTGACACTGTGTCCCGTATCAAGAAAAAAGTAAAACTGACTTGAAAAGAGACAAATGTAGACTATGAAGGTTTCTTTCGGTGAAAGAGAGACCTATTTAAAGTCTAAGGTGTTGATAATGAAGCTAGACATGGAAGTCCTCAATGACTATTTTTCTTTGCACTGGGTTGTCCAGTAAATATTTCTAATTGTTGCCCGTCCCCTTTCTTCCTAAGTGCTCATCTTCAAACCCTACCAGCGGGCAAAGCACGTGTACAGCGAGGCTGCGCGGGTGCTCCGCTTTAAGAAGATATGTGAGGAAGCACCTGACAACACGGTCCAGCTGCTGGGGGAGTTAATGAACCAGAGCCACGCGAGCTGCCGGGACCTGTGCGAGTGCAGCTGCCCCGAGCTGGACCAGCTGGTGGACATCTGTCGGTGAGGCTGAGAGAGCAGCAGGGCGGCGGCAGGGCGACGCTGCCAAGGAAACTGTCTAAATGGATGAAAACAATGCAATATTTTCATAACCCTCTAAGTGAAAGGAGACCCTGCCTCACTTCCTGAGGTGTTGTATACAGAGCTAAACTTGTTCCCTCCTCAGTATCTGAGGGAGAAAGATTGGAGATCTGACTCCAGAGCTTTATGAGGCTCCAGGTGTGGAATCAGTTCTTCCCATCTTTCCGTTTTGGGATGACTCGGTAGATTTTGGGGAGCTTTGCTTAGACGGGGACGCTGCTGTTACTTTCTCACCATGTTTTCATCAGTGGTATCCACTACAGCGGTGCCCTGCCAGCATCTTCTATTTGGTATCCTACGTTTGGTAGCTTTACTCAAAAGAAAGGAGAAAACAGAAAGAGGGCCTCAAACCTGATTGGAGTGTATTCGGGGGCAGGGGAGGTTGCTGAAGGAGTTACTCGGAAAGCCGGCATCCTCTGCCGTCCAGATTTAGGTTAGGCAAGTTGGAGAAGTAAGGATTTGACGAAAGCCTGTTTTATAACTGGTTGGTTGAGACAGAAATGTAAAGAGGAAAACTCTTTCACAAAGCCTGACAACAGTTTCCTTATAATTGTTAGAGAAGGGGGGTAATGGATACAGTAGCATGGTCACTTTACCCAGAAGGGATCTCACTGACCTTGGGAAAACTGAAAGGGAAATTGGGAGAACTCTCAAATGGCTAGATGTTATTTCCACTGTGAGAAGATGTTACAGAACTGCCTGCAATTAGTCATGAAAATATAATTAACCACTTGGCGCCTATGGCTTGCCTCACTCATTGCTACACTCCCAGCTTGAAAAGTATAAATCAACTAGCTCCAGTGATCACAAATGGCATGTATAACCCAACTTGTAGAGAGATTTGAACATAGCATTGATGAGGATCCTTCTCTTGACGTCAGAGTTTGCTCACTAATTGCCAAAAAGCCTTCCGGAGCTTGTTCCATTAAAAGTGCTCTTTTCTGAAAGTATCAAGGGCCCAGTAAATGGAAGGGACAAATATTGTTCAGTTCTGGAAATCAGAGGAAGTGGGATGATTTGTGCAGAAATCAGGAAGAAGTGTCTTTGCCTGGAAGGTAGTGGGATAGTTTGAATCCCACATGAAAGGCAGTGAAGGGGCATTTGCCAGCCTCCTGGACTTCGCTAAAGAACTTTCTCTTCCTGGGATGGCCAATCAGCTCTTGCTCTTTTGGAGTCTACATTCTCATGGGGAAAGAGGGAGGGGACAATTAAAAATAAATCGAGTGGTAGTAATAAGTGCTATGGAAAAAAAGCAGAGAAGGGATAGAAGGCACCAAGGTTGGGTGGATAATCTTTCTAGGAATTGGCTGAAGAAGGCTTCCCTGAGGAGATGATGTTTGAGCAGAGACCTGAAGGAAGTGAAGAAAGGAGAACGGCAAGTGCATAGGCCCTGAGGTGGGGACGTGGCTGCCACGTGTGAGGAACAGCTAGCAAAGCAGTCAGGTTGGAGGGCAGTCAAGAGCGAGAGAGTGGCAGGTGATGAAGGAAGAGAGGTTGTGGGGGAGGCATACAACGTGGGCCTCATGGGCCATCGCAAGGACTCTGGCTTTGGGTGGAAAAAGGTGGTAGTGGAAGCGCTGCAGGATCTGGTGCCAGATGTGCCTCGAAGGAAGATGCAAAACATCACCCTGGTGAAAGACAGGAATCGAGAGGACTGCTGGGCTTTTTGCCTGAGAAATTTTCCTCGTTCCTCTAAAAGCCTCATTTTGAGAAGCCCGATTTCACAGTTTGGGTTCGGGATTATCTCGTAGTACCGTAAGGTAGGGGAGTAGGAAGGAGCCTGTGAGATCCGAGAAGGCACTGAGAGGTGAAGTGATTTCAACCATATCATGAGTCAGTGTGAAGCCGAGCTCCCGACCCAGTGTTTTTGCCACACCTCTTTCTCTTCCCTTGGGTTTACCAAGATATGGAATGTGGGTCATTTTTTTTTTTTTTAACCTATTTTCCTCTCCTGGCTTTAAAGCTTTAATAATGGAAACTTTGGTTGTTATAGGGTGCGGTGTTTGAACATTGAACAAAACCATGCTGAGCGGGGGAGGCAGTGTGTATGGTAGGAGGCCAACTGCGTTTAAGTGAGGAAGGTTGAGTCCTAGCTCTGCCACTTTTCCTTTTGAGCCCTGTGTCTTTTTCTGTTCTAGCAGTCCATAGGGGTGTGTATGTGTATATATTTTAAAGATTTTATTTATTTGAGAGAGAGAAGAGAGAGAGAGAGAAAGAGAAAGGAGCCCGATGCGGGACTCGATCCCAGGACCCTGGGATCATGACCTGAGCCGAAGGCAGACACTTAACGACTGAGCCACCCAGGCACTCCAGGTCTATATATTTTTAAAAATGTGGTTCCAGTGAAAGATTTAGTGGCTATGTCTTAAAAGGGTTTAGAAGTGCACCTTTTATTTATTATTTCACTTATTTGTTTTTGGAAGCTCCTTTCTTAATAGCTTAATACTTGAATTTAACACTTAAATACTTTATTTCTTAAAATATTTCTGTCTAGCCCATTTTCATCTGCTATATTTTCTGAGGAAAATTCAGTTGTGTCTAGTATAAGGAGCGCCCTCCCCTTTTTATGGTTGTTTTTGTTTGGGAAGTCAATTGCTAAGCATCAAAATTAGTTTCTACCTATTCCATAACCATATAGGGACCAGGTTTCCCATATTGAAAGGTTACCTTTGGGCATGTTGTAAATATTGGCCAGAATAGTTGTCAGGTCCTTAAACTTCTTATATAATTATTTTTTTCTTTGCTGTCACTGTGACCAGAAGATATTCTTCAAATGTTCCTGTTGGTTGCCAGTTACTAAAAGGTCCTAAGTGGCAACGAACCTCAGAGGACAGCCCCCCAGGAACTCTCACTGATGCCATTCTTCCCTTGAGCAAGCAAAAGCTTTTCAATTGGGTATTTGTGTCCTATGTGACACCGAAGTCTAAACCCCACTTTCAAGAGCTCTGACACACACTTTTTTGTCTGTGGACATAAGGAGGAAGAGGGAGGAATGCAGAAGAATGAAAAAGATAGTGGTGATATGGGGTGGCTAAAACTGGGAGAGAAGATGTGTAATAGAGAGTAGTAGATGGTAAAAGTGTGGAAAGGTTCAATGAAAAATGAGACATTCTTAAGCTCTGGTTGCTCCTGAAGCTTCATGACTGTTCACTGGGCCGGGGAGCTGAGGTGTGGGTTGTGCTGGGAAGGGCCCTGACAAGGCCTGGGGTGCCGGTACATAAACCCAACTTCTGGGAGGTTAGTATTTTGTTTAAGAATCATGATCATCTCCACAATTCCCTGTCCCTTTAAAAATGTTAACAACCAAAATAATAATAAAAATAATAATGATAAATAAAATAAAATAAAATAAAATAAAAATGTTAACACCAATGGGGAAGGTGTGACTAAGACTGGGCAGCCTGAGAAGGTTGGTTGCCTTTTGGGAGACAGAAGAGGACAGAGGAAAGCTGAAATGGGTACAAGGAGGAGCAAGGCCAGAGATAATCTTTACTTCCTGATCCACTTTAGAATTCCTTTATTTTTCCTGAAGGCCTGCTTGGAAACTATGTGCATGAAAAGACAACTAACTGATTGAGCTAATGAAGGATTTCAATGCGTAGATACCTAGGGCACTACATACAAGCTAAAATCTTTTTTTAAGTTTAATTTTTAAAAAGTTTATATTAAATTCCAACTATTGAACATACAGTGTAATATTAGTTTCAGATGTGCAATATAGTGATTCAACACTCGAATACATCACCCTGTGCTCATCACAGCAAGTGCCCTCCTTCATCCTCATCAACTGTTTAACCCACCTCCCTTGCCGCCCTCCCCTCTGGTAACCATCAGTTTGTTCTCTATAGTAAGAGTCTGTTTCTTGGTTTGCCTCTCTCTCTCTCTCTCTCACGTTTTTTCCCTTTGCTCATTTGTTTTGTTCCTTAAATTCCACATAGGAGTGAAATCACATGGTATTTGTCTTTCTCTGACTGACTTATTTCACTTAGCATTATACACTCTAGCTCCATCCATGTCCCGTTGCAAATGGCAGGATTTCATTCTTTTTTATGGCTGAGTAATAGTCCATTCTGTGTGTGTGTGTGTGTGTGTGTGTGTGTGTGTATACACATACATACTACATCTTCTTTATCCATTCATCAATCGATGGACACATGGGCTATTTCCATAACTTGGCTATTGTAAATAATAACTATTGTAAACAATAAAAAAAATAACTGCTATAAATATTGGGGTGCATGCATCCCTTTGAATTAGTGTTTTTGTATCCTGTGGGTGAATACCTAGTAGTGTGGATTGCTGGATTGTAGTTCTATTTTTAACCTTTTGAGGACCCTCCATACTGTTTTCCGCAGTGGCTGCACCAGTTTGCATTCCTACCAACAGTGCAAGAGGGTTCCGCTTTCTCCACATCCTCACCAACACCTGTCATACAAGCTGAAATCTTAATGTGATCTGAGCTAGACTACATTCAAAAGGCATCTCTAGGTAGCTAGCCTATAAGGATACTGTGTAAGAAGCTACTATGTGACCCAAGTGGAGAGAAGAGGGGGAAAAAGAAAGGATATTTTTTTTCAGTTGAGGCTTTTACTGTTCTTTAAGAGAAAATCAGTTTAGCATTCAAAGAAAGGAAACTACATTTATGCAGTTAGACTGTTTACTATTTTTATTAAATTAATGTTAGAAGACCTCAATTATGTGAAAGTATAATGATGAAAGGAAAAGATGAAGCTTGTCCAATTATAAAATAACTCTATTAAATGAACAAAATGTAAATTTTAAGACACAGCTAAATTGTGAAGTAGGATTCATTGAGAAACACAGAACAGTTCTGAAACCAAGTCAGTTATATCATTCGTTATCAGTTTTCTTGGTTATACTTAAGAAAAAAATAGCTAATGCCTTTTATTTCTGTTTTGACACTTGGTGAAATTAGAGACCTCATTGCTGCATCATTGTCCAAGCTATTAAGGAAGATGAATGACAAATGTTAATAGACTAACAAAGAATCCAAAAGTTAATTTGCTGTCTTCCTCAGAAGTCTTTTCAAACTTTATTCCACAGCTCTGCTGCTCAGCCTCTTGCACCCATTCTCCTGACCATGTCAGGGAAGAATGCAGTGTAAACTCATATTTGTATGTTCCCTTTCTCATGATCTTGAGGTTAATCTTCACACTCTTACATATAAAGGGAGAGCCCCATTTCAGCTGCACTTAGGGGCTCACTTCTCTTTGGGCCTGTCTTCTACTTACTGTCCTCTCCATCACCCACCCCCACCCGTATTATATACATGCCATTTGTAGGAACCAACTCAATGGGTCTTCCATTGCCTTTAGTGGCTTACATTGCTCAGATAGACTTACAGAGTTATGTTTTCTTGTACTTTCTCATTTGAACAGTATTTGAAGTTTGTGGTCTCTTGAATCTAAAACAATCTGAAAGTGTTTCCAACATGGCTGCAAAAATCATAGAAATTGTTCTGGAAGGTCTGTTTCCCTGAGATTGTAGCCAGAAGATTCTAGGCTTTAAAGCAGGAGCTAGAAGTCTTTCCACATATAGAATACATTACTAACAGCTTATATTTATATATAATATACATATGTGAGCTGCCTCACATGTAACTTAAAATTGTTTTCTGTGCCTCAGAAAATTCTATTTTAAAATTTAGCTATTTCTTTAAAAATATATTTTGTTCAGGGGCGCCTGGGTGGCTCAGTTGGTTAAGCATCTGCCTTTGGCTTGGGTCATGATCCCAGAGTCCTGGGATCGAGTCCCACATCAGGCTCCCTGCTCAGTGGGGAGCCTGCTTCTCCCTTTCCCTCTGCCTGCCACTCCCCCCTGCTTGTGTTCTCTCTTCTCTCTCTTGCAAAAATAAATAAAATCTTTAAAAATATATATATTTTGTTCATTCAAAAGAGATATTTTATAATTGTTTGGACATGGTCTCTTTATTATTATACTTTGTTTCACATAATTGAAGTTTTCTAACCTTAATTAAATAACAAAATAAACAGCCTGAATTTATATTTTGATATTTTAGAACAAATATAATAATAATCCAACAAGGATTTATTAGAAGCTACCAAATGTTTGGAATTGTGCTGGGCTGGGGTTAGAGAGATATAACCTGTCTCTAAATTCAAAATATTTGGAAATAATTATATATATAAATATTTTGAAATAAATAAAATTGAATTGAAATATAATACAATTCCTTGCTTCTTTCCTTTGTATTTTATAGCAGAGTTGGGTCTTACTGGATCTCCCTCCACCCCCATACCTTTTTCTGTACCTTGTATCTTAGTAAGTGCTTTATGGTCCAAACAGTTCGTTTAGAGTAGGACATTTTCGTCAGGCTATATTAGGTGCCTGGAAAATTAGTTATATGGATGTACTTTTCAGTGATAAAAGGATCAAAGGGAACATTCTTTATAATCTCATCTCTCATCTGCCCTAGCCGTTGTTTTGTTTCATAGATCACACTTATGATAAGGCAGAGGCTGCTTTTGTTGTTTTGACTAACCCTTCCACATTATTTCCCATCTGGTCACCACAAAAAAGTGGTTTTTGGGGGATTCTAGGGCTTTGGTTTTCATAAGTCTTGTATTTTGCTTCTCTGATGTGCAAGACCTCAAGGATCTGTATTTTTAATGTCTTAACTGTTCTCACAGGAAAAATACGGCTCACCCACTCTTCTTTCTTAATATGAAGCTTATACTGGTCTCCTAACTTCTGGATTTCTCCCTGAATTTCTTTCTTTTTTTTTTTTAAAGATTTTATTTATTTATTTGACAGAGAGAGGCACAGCGAGAGAGGGAACACAAGCAGGGGGAGTGGGAGAGGGAGAAGCAGGCCTTCCACCGAGCAGGGAGCCCGATGCGGGACTCGACCCCAGGACCCTGAGATCATGACCTGAGCCAAAGGACGCTTAATGACTGAGCCACCCAGGTGCCCCTCTCCCTGAATTTCTATGGCATATGCCAAAGGGCGTACATATTTTTTTTTTTTTTTTTTAAAGATTTTATTTATTTATTTGAGAGAGAGAGAACACATGAGAGGGGTTAGGGTCAGAGGACGAAGCAGACTCCCTGCCGAGCAGGGAGCCCGATGCGGGACTCGATCCCGGGACTCCAGGATCATGACCTGAGCCGAAGGCAGTCGCTTAACCAACTGAGCCACCCAGGCGCCCGAAAGGGCATACATATTAAGGACCAGTTTGGAACACTGCAGACAGGACCTTTCTTTTTTTTTTTTTTTTTTTTTTTAAGATTTTATTTATTTGAGAGAGAGAGAATGAGAGAGAGCACGAGCGGGAAGAGGGTCAGAGGGAGAAGCAGACCCCCCGCTGAGCAGGGAGCCCGATGTGGGACTCGATCCCGGGACTCCAGGATCATGACCTGAGCTGAAGGCAGTCGCTTAACCAACTGAGCCACCCAGGCGCCCCAGACAGGACCTTTCTGCCCTTTGTCAGTGTATATAGCTGGGCAGGCTGCTGACCAGCTAGTGGGGCAGCCCCCTGATTTGTGACCACAAGTGCCATTGACTCAGGGGCAGAAGGCTATTTATAATAGCATTTATCATTCTCTGTTGGGGAAACTGGAGCCCTGATGATTTCAGATCCTGTGGCTGATGCAGCCTAGTCCATTTCTGTCTGCAGCAGGCAGGGTGGCGACAGAGCACCTCTGGAGACTCAGAAGTGAATATATTTACCCAGAAAGACTTCTAGCTTCTGCTTTCTGGAGACTGGCAGGATACTGAGGAAAATAAGCCCTTTGGCACAATTCCTATGGGTTTTGCAGCCAGTTAGAAACAACACTCAGTTTGCTTCAGGTTCAGTTTTGAAACCACAGCTTTCAGAAACTGTTCAAATGAGAAAGTGTAAAAAAATACGCCTGGAAGTCCATTGAAGACCATAAAGGACCTGGTTGGTTTGAGTCCAGCACGATGGCAGAGCTTGGATCTTAGAGAATCACGTAGGAGGGCACCCTTTTGTTCTCTAGACCATGCCCCGGATGGCTTTGATGCCCTGATGTTAGGGTCTTCCAGAGATGCCTCAGCGACACCTCCTTTTTTATTTCAGCATCTTCCACGGGAAAGATAGTCTGATGTGACTCCATATCACAACTTATTTTTTTTGTTTTGTCTTTCAAATCACTAAGTTGCAGAATGACCCTTTGCCAGCCTGGGAACTCAGAATTATCCTAGAATCTCCTAGAATCCCACAGTCAGAGAAACTTTTCAGCCTGGATGATAGGAGTCCAGGCTCAGTCAGCTACTGGGCTATAAGCTGAATGTCTGAGGGACAGCAGGAGATGAGTAATCTTTATTATTTGAAAGCATCTTGTTTTCTCCCTTAAACATCTATTTTCATTTGAAAAATAAACTTTAATGAATAAAACAGATGATGAATCAACTGAAAAAATCATTGAGGGGAAAATGAATTACTGGTGTGCCATAAATCTGATGTCCTAGAGGAGGGTTAATATTCTATTGATATTTTCCAGGAAGTAAAGTAGCTCATTTAGATGGAAAAAAGGGGACAAAATTGTGCTAAACTAATTATGGAGTTTTTAATCTGCTATGAATTTGGAGTAAATTTTATTAGGAAGAATTGGAAGTACATGTTAACTTTTATTATCAGGATAAATTACATCTTTTAAAGATGAGGGACCCTTGTGCTTTGCGTAGGGCCTCTCACTTTGGTACAGATCTCAGGTTTGAAACTGTGCCTGGTTGATGGTGACTAAAATGACCTCTTTTTGTGTGGTGGTTTAAACAGGGGTTTCCATCCCGATCACAGAGTTTGGCTAATGGTAAATTCTGAGTCCAGTGGTTAGACCAGCTCCCAAAGGTGCAGGGAAGATGCATATGGACCTGTAGAGGCCACTGTCCTTTTTGTGGAAAGGTCTGCATAACTTCCCATTAGAGATTAAACAGACAAACTGATGTAGAGTTTAATAATATGTTCTTTGTGGATAAATTTATTCAGCACAAATCTAGGCTATCTGTTCTAGGGGACGGATTCTTTTATGTGGAATAGCCAAGCCTTAAGAACACACCTTAAACAGCCACTGGAGGAAGTCCTCACTTGTATAAGACTTGCACTTTAAATTTGGATTTGACCTCATTTGGAGCCACCTTCTGATTCATAATGTTGATCATGCCTGTTGCCTCTTCTTGATCACCTGTAAGCTTGCCGTATACAACTGCTTAATTGGTGACTTTATGGGATCAAGACTATATAGTGGGTTATTGTCAGCTCTCACCAAATAGTACTGCTAACTTTTACTGCTTAGAGCCAGAATCATGGCCTAGTTTTAGATACAATTAAATTTCCAATCACCTTCTGAAACACTATAAATTTCTTCATGTCCTAGTGTTTGGCCACACTGAACTACCCTCCCCCTCCCCCACAAAGAAACCCACACATATTCTCTTCTTAGAACTTGAGTAGGCTGTGTGTTCTCTCTACGCACCAGGCAAACCACTCTCATTTTCATTTACAGGTTCTAATGTGTGTTTTTTTTCTCACTGTTTTAGGAAGTTTGGGGCTCAAGGGTCCCGACTCACCGGAGCAGGATGGGGAGGCTGCACGGTATCGCTAGTACCTGCTGACAAGCTGACCAGCTTCCTAGCAAACGTGCACGAGGCTTATTACCAGAGGAGCGACCGAAACGTCACATTTGAGAAGCAGAGTTTGTTTGCTACCAAACCTGGAGGCGGGGCTTTGGTTTTCCTTGAGGCCCAAATAATGTAAAAAATCTCAGAGAAACTATTTAGGGCATTTAGGACTGGCAGAACTTCTTATGCCACAGTGAATTAATCCTCTTTCTGTTTTGTATTATGATGAACGGTTGCTATTATCAAGATGTATTTCCAAAGAAATGGTTGAAAGCTCTCTATGCTTCATAATGATTTTTCCATTTTAAAATATGTTTCTACCAATAAGAGCCAAAATTATGCTTGGACAGATCTCTTAAGGATGATTTACTGAGATTTATTGATTTCAGGATTTTTTAAGATGAATGATAAAAGACATTCGATACTGACCCCATGGATTGGCGTTGAATTAAACATACTGCTACAATTAAAAGGATACAATTGTATTGTACGCCATATTCTTAAACACAGTTCATTTCTGGTTTCTCTTGACTTTCTTCTTCATAGTTGTAGTCTTCTGTTGATGATGATGATGAGAGTGATGCCAGAAACTCTTTCTTGGTTCGAGCTTCAGAACGCTATTAGAATAATACGTTATTAAAGATTCATAAATTTTCCTGGATACTTGAATGTGAAGTTACACCAATTATCAAGATGAGAAGAATCACTTTTTTTTTTTTAAAGCAAAGATGGATTTAGGCTCATTTACTTTTAAAAACTATGTGCTATCACATAAATAATCACTTTCAATTCTTTTGGCCCTGAGCTTTCTCTATCACTTAATAGAGAAACTTAGATAAAAGACGCTTTCCATCTCTATCTCTGTTCACATTGAAATAGAGAATTATTTGGATGATAATTCAGATAATTCAATTTGTTCATTGAATTTACTTTCTTCCCACTCTATGCTAACTTTTCTCAAATGCCACTCTGATCCAAAAGGCATGTTTACTGGTCTGGGAAACCGCACCCAGGCCCTACAACGGTCTGTTGTGTGACTAGCTGCTCTCGTGTGTATATGTTGACCAGTGGAGGATGGGTGTGCAGGCCTGTGGGTAAGAGTAGGTTCTGGGATTGGGTAGGGGTGTTGGTGAGTCCTGTATATATTTATCAAAAGTGGTCAAAAAAAAAAAGTGGCCGGAAGTGTTTGTGGTGATGTGTAATGTGGTGATGGTAAGTGAATGGCTTTCTCGCAAGAGGGCCTTCCTGAATTATAGGAAGATTTAGACCAAAAAACATTTTGCTGATATTATCATATAATTGAGGCAGCAGCAGTCTTATGGTATGAATTATCCAGAAAATTACCACAATTTTGTATTATTCTATGATTGTTTTGCTCATTAATGTACAGCTTAAAGACTGGACATCATCATTTTGAATCTCAGTTTCAGAGAGGCTAAGGCAAAGCTGGTTCTAGTATTTCTCAAAGGACAGCAGTCATATAAAGTACTAGGAAACCCATTCTTCTAAAACAAACTCCTGGTGCATTTTCATTCTTTAAAGAAAGGTAAACACTTGAGATTGAGAAAGCTTAAGTCAAATTTGTTGAAGAATTTTGAGTTTTATAACACCCAATAATCCAAAATCTGAATTGATTTTAAATAATTCTTTGTTTTTGTTTTTTAAAATTTTAAAATTTATTTGTTTGAGAGAGAGTGAGAGAGAGCAAGAGAGACAGCGAGCACAAGCTGGGGTGGGGGTGAGGACAGGAAGAAGGAGAGGGAGAAGTGAGGAATTCTGGGATCCCAGGATCATGACCTGAGTCAAAGGCTGACTCTTAACAGACTGAGCCACCCAGGCACCCCAGATTGTATTTCTTTGTTTTTAAATACCTTTCCATTTTCCACAGAAGATCTGTGGTTGGTACATAATTATTTAAAGATACCTGGATTACTGTAAAAAAAACCCCAAACCCAAAAAACAAAAAATGTGGTACTTTCCGTTGCTTTGCTATTCTATTTAAATTTTTCACCATGAGATTCCTTCTTGCAACAGATGAGTAAAAATTTCCATCGTGCCCTCTGCTTTGGAGGACGCAGTTGTTCTGAGCCAGGGGTCTACTCTCTATTTGTCTCAATGTCTGGCTTGAAGAAAAGAACTGTTTTTCAATTAAATCATCACTGTTATTCTAGAAATTATGAGAGATCTCAAACTTTTCTGGGAAGGTTGGGGCTAGGACAACTGGAAAAAAGCTTCATGAAGAAGGTGGAATTTGAGCGGGCCCTAAAGGATGAGTAGAATTTGAAAGCTGGGGAGTAGGCACTGCAGATAGGTAAGTATATGAGTATGAGCAAACATAGGGTATTCAGAAGGTTCAGTGGGGGTGAGGAGTTTGCCCTGGGATACAGTGGAGAAGATAGGTTATACTGGCTGGAGGTAGCTTTTGAAGAGCTCCAAGTCCAGCATTTAGAGGAGGGGTTACAAACCCAGCAGCCCACGGACCACATCTGGTCTGCAGATACATTTAGTTTGGCCCCCAGAGTATTGACAAATGTGGGGTTCTAATCAGGAATTCTACAGAAGAATCTGGATTCCTGATGGTGGAAGATCTGCTTCTCCGCTGGCCTCCACTCCTGGCGGGGGGCGGGGTGTGTGTGTGTGTGTGTGTGAACTAGAGCTGCGGTATTGCTTTGTTTGGATGAGGCGTGGGCCCTCCGGTGTGCTACAGTTTCCATAACCTGTACTTTCCCCGATACTCAGGCCATGTACCACGTACCCGCTGAGGTCACTTGCCTTCCACCAGCACACTGGCACAGTGGTTTTCTTATATCTCAGAAGTAACTGTACCCATGTCTGTAGTAGTAGTGAAGGGAGACCAAGAAGAATGGGAGAAAGAATTTTTTTGTGTAGAAGTAAAGAATAGTCCTATTTGTTTAATATTAAATACCCAGGTGTTTTACTCCCTTCTCTCACCTTTTGGCTCAGACGGGAATTTGATTAGATTATTTGACCTCTGTTTTTGACATCACAGCAGTAGACAATGAGGATCGTTCTAGAGACATGCTAAAAATAAAAAGCTCTCTCCTGTTTCTGACCTCAGATTTCCCAACCCCCACATTTATTGCACCTTTTTCTCTACATGTTTTTGCCTGCTGGAAGGGAAGAAGAACCTTCAGATTTAACAGAACTGCCCAGAAGTTAAGGAGGAGCATGAGGAGGGGACAGAGAAAACTGGACAGACGGAGCAGTCTCCTTTCTTCTCTTCCTCTCTCTCATTTGAGTCCTGTTTAGAACCTTCTAATTTCTGCAGGGACCACTCATCTAACACGGTCATTAGAATCCAATATATTTTTTACTGAATTATTAACAGAAAATAAAATATGACTTCACACACTGATAATTTTCTATTAGTTTGAAATTTTGACCACATTTGGAGGTTTTCAGTTGCATAAACTGCCCGTGGTCAGAAGCAAGGGATGAGGATAAGTGGGCATGAGGTTGTCACTACTATGAAAAACAGATTATCTTAAATGTACACGTGGATGATTAAATGACAATAGTGTATTCTACCTTGCCACTGTGACTTGGATGTGAAACCATATATTGCTTATTAAATGTTGTCCAGTCCATATAAGAGAAGCTACAGAGAGAATTCTCAATTATCTTCAAAAGGGAAACATACCAGTTTATGGAGGAAATTCTCAAAGTCACTCTTAACTTCGTAAGGTTTTTTGGTAGCCTTTGCCTGGAGTCTAATCAAAAAATTAAAAAAAAAGAAAATCAGTAGCCAAACCAATTGTTTTTATACTGACACCATCTGAGAGCTAACATTTACACAAAATTTAATATGCTGGGCATTTACCAGCAGTTTACATATATTCATTCAATTGTCCTTACAACAGTCTTATCAAGTTGGTACTATTATCCAGTATTATATACTGGATATAGTTTTTATATTATATATAAAAAGGCTCAGGTAGGTTAATTAACCTGCCCACAGTCATACAGCTAGCAAGTAATATAGGATTTGAACCCAAGCAGTGTGACTCGAGCCTTCAATTCAACCACCGGAGTGAAGCATTCTCTTCAGTGAGGAGAGAGTGAGCACAGTATTTGCTGAACTGATTTCGCTTGCCCGGCTCTGGCGCAGACTTTAAGGAGTGTCCATGGGGACAGAAGAGTACACGGGGCTGGCAGGGGAAAGATCTGGGGGGAAAGGGACGGACAAGGCTGGAAGCTCGTGGACGCAGGAATCCAGGAATCTATCCTGATTTTTGTCACCGAGTACTCATTCAAGAAGTATTTAGGAAGGAGTTGGATAGTTGAATTCAGGAGGCAGCAGAAAACTTTCCAGAGATCTGTGGATGAGGGGAGAGGCAGGGGTAGGCAAAAGCTAGGATGGGTAAGAACTGGGGATGAAGGAGAAACATTAGCAAGAGAAACAAAAATGAAAAAAGGACGTATGGCTGGCTATTAATTTCACTGGCAATTTTCAAGTGAGACATTTTAAAATTATTTTTCCTCCATGGGGTTTGTAGGAAGTAAACATTTCGGAAAATTCCAAATATACGTTGCTAAAGCATAAAGTTTAGGTTAGCCTCCCTGCAAGGCCGCCTCTCTCGGTTTCTTTAGCATTTAGTGTCGGGCACCCCTGGGGGCGCAGTAGGCCTAGCTCTTAAGGGCCTCCTGCGTTAGTGCTCTGCCGCCCACAAATGCCCCTCACTCATCTGCTTTATCTCTGCCCATTTTATCTCCTCCACCGGCTTTTCTCCTCACTTAGGATTACCCTCTGGGTCTCTCCTCCCGCTTTTCTCAAATCTGGCTCTCCCAGTCTGGGTCTCTTTCTCATAGTCCTATTTAAACACACTCCAAAATATTCCTGATGCCCTTTCTCGGTAACACCCTCTTAGAATCTCCTTGAGATGCGAGTCATATTCAGATTAACTCTGGTTCATCTCACTTTGTTAAAATCAAGCCATCTTCTGACTCACCCTTTTAATATACAGTGCCCCTCTTGTCTTTTTTAAATAACAGTTTTATTGACATATGTCTCATACCATAAAATTCACCCTTTTAAAGTGTACAATTCAGTGGCTGTAACCACCACCACTACCCAACCCCCATCTCTCTGCTTATCTTTCCTTTCCTCTCCATGAGTATCTCTTTTTTGAAGATTACAGATAGAAACGTGTATGCTGTGCCTATAGATTTAACAGGCATATGAGATTTATATATATGAATATTTTCCCTTTATTTTCTCTAACAATGTCCCATTGCATAAAACATATTTGAGTGCTTCTTGCAAATTGCTCTGACTGTCCTACATTCTTCTGTTACATCCTCAGTGATGAGAAATCCTGTCCCATATAGATTTAATTTGGGGGAACTTGTAAAAGTCACCTGGAACCAGATCTATCTTTCTTTTTCTTTTTCTTTCTTCTTTCTTTCTTTCTTTCTTTTTCTTTCTCTTTCTTTCTCTCTCTCTCTCTTCCTTCCTTCCTTCCTTTCTTTTTTGAGAGAGAGAGTGGGGGGTGGGGGAAATGGAGAGGGGCAGAAGGAGGAGGAGAGAGAGACCAAGCAGGCTCCATGTCCAGCATGGGGCCCGATGTGGGGCTTGATCTCAAGACCCTGAGGATCATGAGCTGAGCTGAAACCAAGAGTCGGACACTTAACCGACTAGAGCCATCCAGGCGCCCCTGCAATCAGATTTTCTAATGCAGGTATTGTGAAGGGGAAATTTGGGTGATATTTGGTAAAAAGTGAGAGAATATTCTAAAGTAATGGAGTGGATTTTCTCCTGTAATGGGAAACTAACTTTTTAATTTTTATTTTATTTATTTTTTAAAATTTTATTTTTAAGTAATCTCTACACCCAATGTGGGGCTCGAACTCACAACCCCAAAATCAAAAGTTGCATGTTTCACTGACTGAGCCAGCCAGGAGCCCAGAAACTAGTTTTTTTTTTTTTTTAAACTGAAGTATAGCATCCGTATAATGTTACATTAGATTCAGGTGTACAACATAGTGATTTGACAGCTCTATAGGAAACTAGCTTTTTAAGTTCCAAAATAGTAATTAGAAGATGAATGGCACACAGCTGTGGTCTTGCAAGGCGCCCGTCTGAAGGGCTGCGCTCATCTGACACATTCTTGTGCATGTGGGTATGCTAGAAGTAGGTTAGTCTCAATACTTTATAGTTTTCCTTTTTATACTCTAATTTGTAAAATAAACAAATTAAATGTGCCCAAAAAATGTTTGTGTGTGTAGGGGCAGAAGGGGAACAAAGAACTAGCCCAAGGGAGACCAGCTAAATAGGTTGTTTTTCTAGTTTATGTCTTCCCTAGGGCAGGGCATTGTTACGGGTTTTTTATTTTTTTAAAAAGCCTTCAGCTTAAGTCCTAAAGCTGAAGAGTAAAAGGAGATGATGGTGATGTTTAGCAATTAATTAAATTAGCAGAGTAGTTGGTTCTGTGGACAAAGAAGGTCAAAATGTTATTCCAGATGGACTGTTGATTGTAGTTTTAGGTAACACATTTGTTCAATTAAAATGTTTTATGGTTTTTTAAATAGATTTTTCATTTATTTTATTTTTTAAAAGATTTTATTTATTTATTTGACAGCACAGCAGGGGGAGCGGGAGAGGGAGAAGCAGGATCCCCACTGAGCACAGAGCCTAATGTGGGACTCCATCCCAGGACCCCAAGATCATGACCCGAGCTGAAGGCAGCTGCTTAACCGACTACGCCACCTGGGTGCCCCTAGATTTTTAATTTATTTATTTGAGACAATGAGCGAATGAGTGGGAGGGAGAGGGAGAGATAATCTGAAGCAGACTCTGCACTGAGCTCAGAGCCCAACATGGGGCTCGATCCCATGACCGCGAGATCATGACCTGAGCCAAAACCAAGAGTCGGAAGCTTAACCGACTGAGCCACCCAGGCGCCCCTCAGTTAAAATGTTTTTAATCACTACAAAGTTGAATAAGGAACAAACCTATCAAGCTCCTTGTCAATTCTTTCCTGCCGCTGTTTTAGGAGTTTTATTTCTTCGTTAATTCTGTGCTTTTCTCTATAAAATCAAAATTTCAAATTAAATTTTAAAATAAAGCAGGATTTCTAATTGGGAAAGAATAAATTAACAATTCTCTGACTTCATGTCAGTGAAAGCCCTTTAGAAACCCAATTCTTCAGCATCCCCTCCCTATGCACTACTTGGTGTGAGGAGTCCCCCAGAATACCCCCTCCTATAAATACATACCAAAGAGGTCACCCGTGACACCTGGGTATGGTTTGGACTCCGCCTTGCTGCTTCCACAGGGGCCCTCTCACCAAGTGTCCATACCTGTTCTTCCAACCGGGCACAGGAAATCTAAGGGCTGTGTGTGCGTGGGCATGTGTGCGGGGGGATTGGGGGGCTAGAGGAAGGTGGGAGGGGAACGGGCACTCTTGGAAAACAGAGGCTCAAACTTTTGTCCTGCCTGCTGGATAAGACCTGCCTGGCTGTTCTTCCATTTCCCTCTCTTTGCTGTATTTGAGTGTGCTTTCCTCAGTGCCGCCCCAACTGCCACTCCAGCTCCAGGGAACTCATGCTGCAAACACACCTTTCTGTTCTTCCAGGGCTCTTCTTTGTAAATAAACAGTACTCCAGTCTCTAGTCCCTTGAGCTCTCTTCTGGGCTTTCCATGCTGGGGTGCATCCCCCCGACCACAGCACAGCAAAGCTTTCTTTCTTCCTTCAATCCCTGACACCTGCCATGGCTCCACGGCTCCAACATGCATCCTTGACACTTACCAGAAAAGAAGCTCCAAGTCTGTTAGACACTCAGAAGTGACTCCTCACTGGTAAGATAAGGAGCTTACTGTAGATGAATTCTATGATTACTTCCAGCTCTAAAAGAGTTTGTGATTTTCTATTTAACAAGAGTATGGCACCAACTTACATCCGAAATTCCTTTTGGTTCCTTGCAAATTGTCTTTTTGCCTCCTTTATAATATCACGGTAAGTTGGAGCAGGTGGTGTGATTGGCTTACGGTCAAGGAAAGATTTTTAATTAGGAACATGTGGGAGAGGAGGACAGTACCCATCACAGGGGGACTGAGAGGGCCGTCTGGCCTGGGCCTCTCAGTCAGGAAGGGTCTCAACTGTGGACATGAATAGGACGTCCAGAGTTACACTGAGAGGACTGAAAGAAGACAGTACCCACTAGACCATGTTAAACTTGTGTCCCATTATCTGGACTACACCACCCACAGTGCTCTAGTTTCATAAATTCTGTAATTCCCTTTTTTTGTGGTGTTTTGTGTAAGTGCTTTGTGTGTGTATGTGTGTGTGTACATTAAAAGCAGCAATTTGTTAAATGTAAATATTTAAAATGTACCAACATTTCTGTAACCCTATTTAGGCATTTTTTCATTTCTCCATATACTGAAAACCTCAAGGTCTCTTGACTTCTCTGAAAGGCTGTGGAGGTGACTGGCAGTATATGTTGGTTGCCTTAGGCTGGTGGCCTCTACTAACTGCAGGGAAGAAAGATGATAAGTAGAAGGTGTCAGTGTGCTGTGAATGAGCCCGGGGCTCTTGTCCCATCTGTTTCTGATACAGCCTGTGGTTGTGCTCTAAACCCACATTCGCGTCTGACAAAGCAGACACTTCCCTTCTGAGACGGCAATTGGCAAATGACTCTAGGAGGTAGCCCTCAGCTTGTGTTAAAAGAAGACCTGAGCCTCTCTGGTAAACTGGGAGCTCTTAAACCTCTGCAATCACCAAGATCCAGGGGATGAGACTGTCCTCGTATGACCCCCGCTCCCCCTCCTGAAGCACACTTCAATATTACCTCTATCTTTCTCTGAATGCAAATTTAGGGTCTACTTCACAGCTGTCCTTGATGCTCATTTTAATCTTATTTATCTGACATAAGAAAGGAGAAGCCCAGTGGATTTGGTCCCTGGAGCGGGACCACGTAGGTACTTAACTTTATGACCTTAACTCCTGAGTACTGTATCTCAATTAAGGTAACCAGAAGGAAAAAACATGAACGGCTCCACAACAAAGATGCTCCCAATAAGCCTGAATAAAATTTATGTCTTTCCTATGGAGCTCTAAACTATTCAGGATTTATCTTCAATCACGTATAACTTGAACATCAAGGCCTTAGAACCAAGGAAAAGAACACCTGATTTTCTGTGCACTCCAGACCACTTTCTCAGCAACGCTAGAAGAGATACATTCTCTGGGCTGGTCCCAGAACCTTTTAAGCAGGTTTTTACCAACCATCACTGACTGTGGAGGGAAGCAGTGTTGACAGAACATACTCCATCCTACCAACCACAGAATTTGAGAGGGTCTGGGTGACTATATTACTCTAAAATGGATCAAAATTCTCTGAAATAAATTTTAGAGAAGCCTATTTATTGATACATTCCAAATTCATTTTTCCCCTTAATCATAGCTGGGTTTTAGAATAAAGTTTTCCTTAAAGAAAGAGATGAGCCTGACTTCACTGTTTAATGTCACAGTGGCATATGGTTCCTGAACTTATGATATAATGAAAAGTTGATTTGTACTGTGTAGGTGAAAATCAAATTAGTGCTTTGATAGCATCTGGCACCCCCGTGAGGCAGACCAATAGTGACAATTGCAGGTATTCAGGACAAATAATCATTATTAACTCCAAGGACTCATTCAAGATACAGCCTTCTTCAGGGCAGCATGAAGTAAAATTGGGAAGTCAACAATTGGGAAGCCTTCAGTGTCCTTTACTCATCTTCTCTCTTGGTGCTTTTCTTTCAGGACCCTCTTGGCTCTTCCTCTCTCCTTGGCCATTTCCCAAAGATTACAGAGAGAGAGCCATCCTGGAGGTTGAGCTCTGGTTCTGGCACTGTGCTCAGCACTCCCCATCTAGTACCATGGTAGCCATGGTAGTTAACCAGGCTGGCCCTCCTTTTCCTTGTCTGTAAGGCGTGGGGATTTAGTTAGATGGTCACGTGGCTCCTGTCCTATTCTGATTTTCTATGAAATAGAAAATGAGCCTATATAAGTTCAGAAGTTCAGACCCATCAGTAAGGTAATGGCAAAACACTTTGAGAGTGTGGGATGGAATTTGAGATTTTGCAAAGGAATGAGGGGGAGTTTGTTTACTAATAGGATATGGGGGCTGGATGAGAGGGAGGAGGAGAGATCAACTGTGGCTAGGATAATGGTGGAGTCATTTTACAGAGATGGGGAAGTCTCAATTTGAAGGATGTATTACAGAGGATGAGAGGGTATTTTAATAATGGGCATGTTCAATTAGAAACTCTCAGTAAATGCAGATAGAGATCAATGGGAACAGATGTGAAGACGGGGACTCTCTTCAAAGGTGATGGTTGAAACAATGAGAATGAATGAGACTCTGAGGGAGAATGCAGACAGGAAAGAAAAGGAAAAGAAAGGACCTTGAGAAAGATGAGATTTTAGGGATTAGTAGTAGAAGGAGGGCAGGAGCCAGGAACTGGTATAACACAGTGTCACATTCCAAAGAAGGAGCTATTTAAGAAGCATCATCAAGGAAGTCATAAAGGTCAGTTTTGAAAACCAATAATGGGCCACCTAATTGGGCGATACCATTACTCATTCAGCAATTATTTTCTGAGCACCTGTTATGTGCCAGGCACTCATAGGACCCTAGAGATTGAGCAGTGAACAAGATCTGCAAGGTTTCCACTCTCACATGGTTCATATTCTAGAGCTTTTATACTTTCCAGAAGCCATTCACCACAGAGAAGTCAAGGCATACTCAAATAAATCCCCTGCCTAAAGGCATAAGAAGCAAAGAAACTGATTATTTTAAATAGAGGTAGGTACTGTAAGGGCAGTAAAATCATGTATGAGAAGAGAGTAGCTGGGAATGTGTATGCGGGGTACAGCATTAGTCTGAGAAGGCCTGAATATCAGGGAGAAACGGGAGCTGGCTATCACATTTGAGCAGGAGAAAGGGCAAGAGTGAGTGTGGGCAGAGTGGTAGGAGATGAAATCAGAGAGCTAGGTGGAGCTGGATCTTCTAAGGGGCTTTGTAACCCATGACGACATGCGGAGGAAGCTGCTGGAAGCCTTTAAGCAAGGGACTTATTTGAATTATGCCTTGACTATGAGACAAATGGCTTGTGAAAAGTGGAGAAAAAGGGCAGCTCTTCGGAGGCTCTTTCCATAGCTGAGGCGAGAGGGGTTGTGCTGCTTGGACTAGGGTGGTAACGGTGGAAAGGGAGAGAAGTGGACAGTTTCAAGATATGCTTTAAAGGTGGAGTTGATAGAACTCAGGGTTATTTTAAAATAGGTGTCCTGGGGCGCTTGGGTGGCTCAGTTGATTAGGCGACTGCCTTCGGCTCAGGTCATGATCCTGGAGTCCCTGGATCGAGTCCCGCATCGGGCTCCCTGCTCGGCGGGGAGTCTGCTTCTCCCTCTGACCCTCCCCCCTCTCATGTGCTTGCTCTCTCTCATTCTCTCTCTCTCAAATAAATAAATAAAAAATCTTTAAAAAAAAAAAAATAAAATAAAATAGGTGTCCTGAAGATGGAATAATATTATAGACACTGGAATTTCTAACAAAACAATTGTGGGCGTCAAGCCTGGCAGTTGGCATTGACAGTCTGGGGCAGAGAGTCCTGCCTGGTGGCCAGCCCTTAAATTATTTCGGGTCTAATCAATGCCTGCACAGAAGGCTGACAGTGCACTCCTTCTCCTAACAGTTAAACACATGGGCCCAGGAAAGCGTTGTACCAGCTTATCCAGTTAGCCTGCTTCTTGATTAGTCTACCAAACACTGTGGTTAACTCAGAAACCTCAAAGATACTGTATTTGAGGTAGTGGTGAGGGGGTGGGGCAATAACTGGAAATGGAGTGGAGAAAAAAGAGGTTAACATTTGTTGGATATCCAACATAGGCCACGCACTGCGATGGGGTCTGTACAGTATCTCTAGAATTCTGCCTGAGGCTCTTGCGACTGGTGTCTTTGCTTCCGGGAAAGTAGTTCTGCCCCACACAGTCCTATTTGTGGCCTGGCAGAGGACATCCCAGGAAGCCTCCTCCTCATCAGAGCTTCATTTTGCACTGGATTTCTGTTTTCAGTGTGCTGCTTCTTTTTTTATTTTTTAGATTTATTTATTTGAGAGAGAGAGAGAGTGCGCGTGCACATGGGTGGGGGAGAGGGAAAGAGAGAGAGAATCTCAAGCAGACTCCCCACTGAGCACAGAGCCTGATGTGGGGCTCAGTCTCGCCACCCTGAGATCATGACCTGAGCCGAAATCAAGAGTCGGACGCTTAACCAACTGAGCCACCCAGGTGCCCCCAGTTTTCAGTGTGTTTCTGAGGGCAGTGTGTCTTACTCTGGGAAAGACATTTCATAGTAATGTAGGTTATATTCAAGCAGTAGCTGTGATCGAATAGTCAATGTATCAACTGGAATTTCCTGTTTTCAACCAATTGTTCTGCAACTTATGGTCAGAAACACAGCATTGTCTTCAGGAATTATAGACATTCATGAATTCTGATCACACTGTACAAATTACCTTGTCTTCAGGGATCTTCTAAACGACATTACTGGAATTAAGTATCCACATAAACTACAGTTTTCTCTTGATATGAATCAAGTCTGAATGGTAAAATTCCAAAATAAAACTTCCTTAAGCTGGGTCCAAGTTACTTTCAAACTTTGGCTTTCAGATTTCATTCCGCATAAGTAACATTTTTGACTATTCAGAAAATGATAACTTTAGGGACAGATTAGTCCTCAAATCTAAAAGGGAAGTAGTGGAAGCCTCACTTTAAATAATTAAAGCAGAGAAAAACTAAACCTCACAAAATCTACTCATTTTGACAAATGTTTCAGCAAGACTCTAACAATGTTACTGTGGTAGTCATTTCTCAGTATACATAAGTCATTATGCTGTACACAATGCCATATGGCAATTATATCTCAATAAAATTAAAAAATATTACTGTACAAAGAATACTATAGCAGCATTAATGTAAGCAAAAGAAAAGAAAAAAGTTCTCCCATAATTCCACTTCCCAAAAAATAAAAGTATTTTCATTTTTCTATGTGCCTTTCCATCTGTCATATACAAATATATATTTTACGTTATTGTTATAATGGCATGGTTACTCTCTTTACCCAACTATCACAATTTTCCCATGCATCCAGGTTTTGTAGTCATTATTTTAATGTTTGCAAAAGATTTCAGAGTGTTTGTACCAGAGGGGCTCTACTGCCCTGATGCAAAAATTCTGCTGGGTTTTCTTGTATCAAATAATCAACTTTTCCTCTCTTCCCCGACTGTGTTTTCCAGGATGACGTCCCCCTCCATGCCTCCCCACCTTCAAGTCTTGCAAGGGAGGCCTGTGTCTCTCCAAACTCAAATCTCTGAGTTCTGGGAAAAGATAACCCTGTTCTTGCTCAGCTTTGGACTGGTGTGATGCTCATGGTAAAAAAAAAAAAAAAGAAAGAAAAGAGGTTGTGGTCCTGTTCATTACACAAGCAAGAAGCCTACATTTTCAGTTATGCCAGATTTCCACCTTTAGTTTTTTTCGCCCTTTGCCTGTCACAGACTGTGATGAAGGCCAGCAGCTTTAGAGAAGGCTTAGCAATCTTCCCGAAACAAAGAATACCTGAAGAGATCAGGCCCTTTTAACATGTCTTACTCTCCTCACTACATCTAGTGACTGAAACTCTAAGATCTTCTCCTGAGTAAAAATCACAGAAAATTAATTATTTAAGCATTCTTCTTATAGAATGATTAGCACAACTAATGATATGCTTCTCCTAAAGTGTACATGGTCTTGAGCTGCTGAAATTTAATTTGCATGCAGCTATTTCCTGGTAATATTTAATTTCTCTCTATTGCAAAGATTTTATCCTTCTACAAAGTTATATTGTGCTCTTGAGTATGGTTCCCACGATGAAGCATTTATGAGTGAGATGGTGCTTGTCACTCTGAACTAATTGGATTTTCTCCCTTGAACATTCATTATATACTATTGGTATTAAGACAAAGAACTATATTTTATTTCTTATAAATTATTAATTTTGAACATATGTCATTATTAAAATGAACTTGGGTATACATTCTTTATAAAGTCATTCTCATTGCCCACAAAAGTTGGTCACAGTTGTATATTTGTGTTGTGTAATGAGGTTCTGTGCTGTATGATGTTGCTACTAAAATCTTAGCATTTTCTTGCACTGTTCAGTCTTGATGGTTTTTAGCAGACTTCTGTTAATGTCTGTTAATGAATATCCTAAGTTTTATTCTCATCAGATACATAAAGTCATCAATTTTCCCCAACTGTAGAAAATTAGAGTACTTACAGCTTACAAATTATGAAGAATGGCTATATTTTATTCCTTGGGGATGACTGTGCAACATGTTTTCCAAATCCACTGTCTGAGCTGACCTCACACTGTGTTTTCTCATGCAATGCTACATGGAGTTTACTTGGCAAGCCACTAAATGGAGAAGAAGCCATTTGGGTACAAATAAAATAGTCCTGTTCTGGGACTTCACAACAGTTGTGGTTGGCATAGGACACACAAAACCTGGAGACATCCTAAAGGCCTCAATTCAGACTCTGGGGGCCTTGATCTCCCTTTAGAAACAGAGTATTAGTGAAACAAGGGACCTTAGAAATTGCAGAGTCCAAATCGATTATAATATAGATGAAGAAACTAAGGCTTCTAGAAAGGAAGTACCTTGCCGTGGAGAAGTCGGGCATGTGTGAGACTCAGGAAAAGAATGTCCCAGGGGCAAATTTTGCTTCTATCTGCCCAAAGTATTGTCCTAGGATGAAGCTGCAGGAGGCTTTGCTATCTACCCCATATCCCTTAGATGTATTCCTCAGAGTATTTTTAGAATTGTTAATGAGATTACCAGGCTTAAGGCCAAATAAAAGGAATCTAGGCAGCAAACGGTGGCCACAATCTCCTCCTTTATACACCAGAATTCATTTAATTCTTAATCCTAAGAACTAAATTCTTAAAATAACTTAGCATGTGGCCCAAACTGATCGTAGAACAGTTATCTTCTGCTTACCGTTTACCTTTGCTCACACTTCAAATATTTTAATGTCAGATTTGCAAGAGTGTCGAACATCCACAATACAGCCAGGTATCCAGAAATTTTTTTAAAAAGTTATTACTGACCCCATATGTCTTATTCTATGGGAGACAGTGCCACTGTTAGATTCTATATGGCCTAGTATTAAGTGTAAAATAGGGGTTTTAGTAAGTTTCATTATTTAATACATCATTAGAAGCAGTTTTGCAGCATAGTTTAGAAAATTGAGGGAATAAGGCTACCAGAAATATTAACACAGATTTAACGAAAAGCCTTCAACAAACTTGCCGGGCCTTTTACTAGGCTTGGAGACATAAAGATGAGTAAGACATGGTGTTTGACTTACAGGAATAATGAGTAGGAACGAGAAATAACAACAGGCAGTTTTTCAAGTAGAAGACAGAAGAGCTATAAAAAATAGGCATAAAGACTATAAAAGTCTTGCATTCTGTTCTGCTTTAGGGCAGAGCTGTCTCCAATTGGATGAGGGTGCTCCCCCGTGCTGCTACAGCAGCTTTGGCAGGATTCTGTGACTGATGACACGGTTTCCTGTCTTTGCTGTTGGACTGCTTAGCACCCTCGTACGAGTACCATCTGGTATGGAAGGGGTGTTCAGGAGGTGTTTATTGTTCTTGGCCTCCTGAGCAAGCATTCTTACTGATATTTCAGTGTAGCTGAATCATAGGCTTCATCTTGAGAAGCCTAGTCATCATCATCAAGTTAATTATTTTTTTTGCTATATTGTTTAAGAAATCGGGGAATTATGATATATCTTCAAGGAAAATTTTCATTAAAATGGTTAACATAAATTTTGGTGCTTTGGATGGTTGGCTCCAGTTACCTGGAAAATTCAGTTATGGCAACAGTTCACACTCCCTGATAAGACTGAATAAACAAGTTGTTGATTTATAGAGATTCCATTATTTTTATAATTTATGCCCTTGAACAGAGACAGCTCCAAGAGTTGTTTGGAGAGAATTTAGCCATCCCCATTATTTCCATCAACCCCTCCTCCATTCACGAAGCTATTCCAAATAAGCATACAAACTGTGGATTTGCTTTGCAAATACAGCGCCTTGCTTGTCACTGGATTGATTATCTAAGCCCTTCCTATAAAGATAGAAATTCTAGAGACCCTACTCCCCCCAAGATGGGCCAAATTGGATTATTAGTAACAAAACAGAGACAAATACATGTGAGATAACCAGCAAAAGAGCCAATTTGTTTGTTCTTAAATATGCAGACTTCAGCTCTAAGCTAGGATAGGGTTTCTACTTTCGGAAATCCTGGAGCACCTCTCAGAATCACTCAGAGCCATAAACCGGCAGTGATTTTTATGGGGTGAATGCAAAGTAACAGTGTGGATTTTGTCTACTTTCTCCTTTGCCTGCCCACCTTCTAGGAGGAGAAATGGTTTAGGTGAACACAAAATTATAATCTAGTCAATTTTTATATTTAATTGAGATACAGCTTTTTAGTCTTAAATTCTAAGCCCTCAAAAAGCTATGGCTTTTCTACCTGATTTTTTTTTTTTTTATTGACCAGTAACATATATAGCAAGGATATCCATTTTTTTCCCAAATGGTTGAAATCACTTAAACTGTTTGAAAATGAAATTTTCTTCTCTTATTTGATATAAATTGGGCTTTACCACATTTATACTAAGTTAAAAAAAGCCAAAATCTTAATTCATACTAACTCTCCAGGATGCAAATCCCTCCTGCTCCACAACCCCACCCCCCTTAATTTTCCACTGAGCCATGTTTATAATCTAAAATCCCAATTGTGGCTAAAAAATGGATACAACCCATTTCCTGGAACCTGATTACCTAAGGCACTAAAGTGTTCCATTTATTTCATTAGTTAGTGTAATAACAAGTTTGCTGAATTGTGGTTCGTGTCTTGTGCATTTTATTAAAAAGAAGGAAAAGAAAAACCTTAAAGAGAACTTAAACGGAGTAAGAAAAAAGGGCTGGATCTTACAAGCAATTTTGTAATTGTCTTTGGTTCAAGGTGGCTGCAAAATGCTTACAATACACATACACATACTTAACTCATGTAAAACAAAACCCCTTTGCTCTTCAAGTTCTTAAAAAAAAAGTATGATGTTCATTTTTCTACCCCACCCCACCCCCGTTTTTTTTTTCACTTGGCCTACACTCTTAACTGGCAGGGTTTGCGGAAGGAGGAAACTTAGCAACCTACTCAACAAAGTTTAGAATAGCTTCAAGTAAAAGTCATCTAAAAATAAAAATAAAACCTCCTTTTTTCTTCTGAGAGCAAAATTTAAATACTTGTATCATTTATCCTACTAAGTTCTATGATGTTTTTCTGCTTATAAAGTGCTCTATTAAATAACTCAGATATATTTTTTAAAATATAAAATCTGGTCCTTTAAGGAGTCCTTGAGAGCCTAGCAGGAGAATTACAAGCTTATTCTAGTAACTGATATAAACTAACATCAATGGGAATTAAGTAAAGGGAGTCTATGGATCAAATATCTGACCATCAAAAGGCAATCACAGAATTTTATACAGATCTAGGTTATTTATAAAGTTCTTGACCTGGGGGTTTGTACAGAGAGTGCTAAGCTTTCTTCTACAGATCAAAGCCATGAGGAATGGTGCAAAATACTGCATGATGCTAAAAGTAGTTATCTTTGAGCAAAACCAAAAATTAAACAAAGCTAGGATAAAAGGGAAAAAATCCAACCAAAAAAAGCAAAATATGAGGGGAAATTAACTTTGTTGGTAATTTTGTTGGATGGATGAATAATGAGTGGATGAATAAATAATATGTAATCTTAAGCCACTGAACTTCTAAAATTAGAAGGCTGCAAGTGGCAAGGCAAAAGAAAGTTCTGTATGTGCCGGCTGTCTGATATCCCAAGGTGACATCTCAAGTTCTGTGAAGAGCTTAAACTTTCCTTCTTACTCAAGACAGTGCTGTCCATAGAACATTTTTGTTATGATGGAAATGTTCAATATCTGCACTGTCCAACAGTCACAGACAGTGAATACTCGAAATGAGACAGTGTACCTGAAGAACTGTATTTTTACTTATACTTAATTTTATTAATTAATTTTTTAAAAGATTTATTTATCCCAGAGGGAGGGGAGGGGCAGAGAGAGAGGGAGAGAGAATCTCGAGCAGACTCCCTGCTGAGCATGGAACCTGACGTGGGGCTCGATCTCACAACCCTGAGATCATGACCTGAGCGGAAACCAAGAGTTGGACACTTAAACGACTGAGCCACCCAGGTGCCCCATTAACTTTATTAATTCAAATATAGGTTTTTGGTTTTTTTGAGTAAAGCAATAGAAGTTTATTAAGTGAAGATACAGAAAAAGCTCTCAAGAGTGAGAGGGGTCCCGACAGGGTTGCCAATAAGAGCCTTTAGGGTTGGTCTTTTATAGAAAGCTAACCAGGGAACTTAAATCCTTTTAACATTCCTAATGATAACACCTTCAATGGCTTACTTCCTTTTTAGGGGCTGGTTATTCTTTGTAGTTAAGTTTAAATAGCCACACAGGGCTAGTGGCTAACATACTGGACAGTGCAGTTCTAAAATTATGGAAAAACATAATAAATATCTAACTCTATGTACATATGTCTATTTTTTTAAATCTTGCTCTAAATAGTATATATTATTACTTTATGTAATATTGTAAAATATTATTGAATAGATCACATACTAATCTTGGTTTTCTAACTATATGTTTATCTAGTCAAAACTACTCAGTTTGTTAACTCTTACTTGGAGAAGTTATCAAGGTATAAGAACAGTGAACAAAAGAAAACCACCCTTTATGGGCTAGTTCCACAAAACTGAGTACACACAATAAGAACCAATGGTCCATCTTTGAAAATAAATTATCTTCAGAATGCCCCTGAGGGCACTGTGACTTGCCTTTTTCAGAGTCCATTTTCTCATCTTGATAATTCTTGCAACTTTTGTCTTATATAATCCCTTTTTTCTAAAAAGACTTTATTTATCTGAGAGAGAGAAAAAGAACATGAGCAGGGGGAGGGGCAGAGGGAGAGGGAGACAAGCAGACTCCCCACTGAGCAGGGAGTCGGACGCGACGCAATCCCAGGACCCTGAGATCATGACCTGAGCCAAAGGCAGATGCTCAACCGACTGAGCCACCCAGATGCCCCTGCCTTATATAATTCCCAAGACTTGGGCAACTTCTCTCTTGTTTGCTTCAGGGTGAGTATGTCTTTTCCTTTCCTAACAATATTCTCTAGGATATGGGAGCCAAAGACACAGTGAACTGACTTGCCCCTTACTGTAACCCTTGATGGTTGTCAAATTGACATTGATAGGTGCATCTTTTGCTTCAGTGCATTTCTATGCTTCTGGCTCCATTCTTTGACTCCATTTCCCCCAATTCTACTCCCTCCTTTCTTTTTCACCCTTCTGGTGGGATTTCCCCAAGTCTTAATACTGGAGTATGCAGACAGATATATGGAATTGTAAAAAGGAAGCAGACTCACCTTTGGTACTCATTTCATGGAAGAGAGCAACCTGGTGAACCTTCTTTCCATTTTCTTCCAGCTAAGCCTCTGTTCAAGATACCCTTGTTCAATACTTAAGTACTTCATGTATACTTCAACTGTTGCTCTGATTGCTTCCAGAATAAGCAAAAAATTACCCATTTCTCTGAAGATTGCATACTTTTCCAGACAAAGGAAGTGTGCTTTCCTGGACATTTAAAGGTGTCATCTTTCTAAAAGGCCACTGTGCTGCAGCTTTTAGACATTGAGGATGGGGAAGAACAGAAATTGTTCAGGTAAGCATGGGAGGAATGCTAGAAAAAGGCTGTATCTTGGGTAAAGGCAACAAGCTTGTGGACAAGGTCATCCATTAGACAATAAGTTATCTGACAACAGAGATGGATCGTCAACTCTTCAGCACATAGCATAGCACCTAGCACATAGATTTTCTTGTTAAACAAGACATAAGAAAGAGTCTGGAGTCTGGAACCAGGTAATGAAGGCATATTCAGGTAATTGGGCAGAATCAGACACTTAAGCAAGATTTGAAGTATCTGGAAAATAATAATTAGAGTAGACAACACATCTAGAATCCAAAACAAGGATTGGGGCAGGAGAGGAAAGCCAGGCAAGGGGAAAGAGTAGAGATAAATAGGTGAAAAGGAGAGATTGCTGATAGACACATCCTAATCTACTGCATGAAACAGGTCTGCCTACATGCATCACATTTCCCCTAAAAAGCATGTTGTCAAGGCCATTATGTACTAGTAGGCACTTATATGCTGCACAATTCTTACATAGATCACAAGATTATGAGTTTTAAATGTCTTCTAAACAAAGCAAAAATGACTACCAGATATGGGATTGTTAGTCTAATTCAGCATTTAATCACTCCTCCTTCTAGATCATGGTAAGGTCCTTCCTTAGGAAGAAATAACTCTAGAAGATGTGGGAAACCATCTGGCCAATTCTGCCCAAACTCTTGCAGCAGGAAGCTCCATTTCATGGTAGCAAATGAGACCCAAGGTACAATGCTGAATTTTTAAAAAATGTAATTCCCATACATTTTTTTTTCTTTGCTTCCATTTCATTGACTATTGGGGATCCAGAAGAAAAACAGTGAGCAATCAATGGATTGTTTTTTGCTTTAATGGTGAGAACTGAAACCAACATTGTTCCCCCTGTGTTAAGTGATACTGGGAAGAAACATATTATCCCAGGTGGGTCTTTTGGAAGCAGACTAAGAAACGGAGATCAGTGTGCAGAAGATTTATTAGGGCATACTCTTGGGATTAACATTTCTGGGTTGCTAGGGAAAGAAGTAAAATTGAGCAGAGAGAGAGCTTGAACTGTGGTAATAGTCCCACTGGAAGTCTAAGCTGACCAAAGGGAGTTCTAAAGCTGGGATGACCCTTCAGAATTGTTCTGAGTTGGGATAAAAGGGGCCCCAACCTCAGCGACTTTATATATCACATTAGTCAGTGGATGCGGGGTGCCTTTGAAAGGGGGCATGGTACAATTATCTATTGCGGCATAACAAACAATCCCAAACTTAGTGGCATAAAACAACAACTGCCATTTGTTATTATTATCTCAATAGTTTTGAGTGTTGACTGGGCTCAGCTCCATGGCTTTTAGTTAGGGTCTCTCATGTCATTGCGGTCAGGTAGTGGATGGAGCTGGAACTGTCTCAAAGGCTTCCTCACATGTCTGGTGTTTGATGATGGCTGTGGCTCAACCTCAGCTCTGGCTGCTAGCTGGAGCATGGCCTCTCCATGTGGTCTGACTTCTTCCTCACAGAGCAGATGTTTCTGAGAGCATTCCAAGAGTAACAGCAGAAGCTGTAAAGCCATTTATGACCTAGCTTCAGAAGTCACACTGCATTGGTTGAAGAAGATATAAATGTCTGCCCAAATTCAAGGGGAGTGGACATAGGTGCTACCTCTTGATGGGACAAATGGCAAGGTTATATTGTAACAAGAACATGTAGGAAGGAAGATACTGTTGTGGCCACTTTAAAAAAATATAATCTGCCATAGGACATGACATTGAGCGAGGCCACTATCATTAAATGAGGCAATCCTTTTAAGGTGTTAGCAACTGAGGGCTTTCTGCCATAGTAACCCCCCAGCAGTCAAAAAATAAGTCCCTTATTCTGGAAGCAAATCTGGGCATTCAGAGCATCCACCATATATATTTTCCTGTCCCAGAACTTTTTTTCTTTTCCAGCTTTATTGAGATGTAGTTAACATGTAACATTGTGTAAGTTTAAAGTGTACGAATATGTTGATTTGATGTACTTATATGTTGGGAAATAATTACCATAGTACCATTAGTTAACAACTCCATCACCTCACATAATTACCATTTCTTTTTTGTGGTAAGGATGTTTAAGATTTATTCTCTTAGCAACTTTCAAGTATATAATACCATATGTTAACTATAATCACCACACCATACATTAGATCTCCAGAACTTGTAACTGGAAGTTTGTACCCTTTGACCAGCATCTCCCTATTCCGCCTATCCCCCAGCCCCTGGCAACCACTATTCTATTTTCTGTTTCTATGAGTTTGGGTTTTTTAGGTTTCATATATAAGTAATATTATACATTACTTGTCTTTCTCTGATTTCTTTCACTTAGCATGATGTCCTCAAGGTCCATCCATGTTGTTGCAAATGGTAAGATATCCTTCTTTCTTATGGCTGAATAATCCATTGTTATATACCCATCTTCTTCATCCATTCATCCATTGACAGACACCTAGATTGTTTCCCTATCTTGGCTATTGTGAATAAGGCTCCAATGAACATGGGATTGCAGGTATCTCTTTGAGATCTTGTTTTCACCTCTTTTGGTTATATACCTAAAAGTAGGGTTGCTGGGTCATATGGTAGCTCTATATTTAACTTTTTAAAAAAGTTTTTATTTAAATTCCAGGTAGTTAACATACAGTGTAATATTATTTGCAGGTGTACAATACAGTGATTCAACACTTCCATACAACACCCAGTGCACATCACAAGTGCACTCCTTAATCCCCATCACCTATTTCACCCCTCCCCCCACCCACCTCCCCTCTGGTAATCATCAGTTTATTCTCACTAATTGAGTCTATTTCTTGGTTTGCCCCCCGCCCTCTTTTTCCCTTTGCTCATTTGTTTTGTTTCTTAAATTCCACATATGAGTGAAATTGTATGGTATTTGTCTATATTTAACTTTTTAAGGAACTTCCATACTGATATTCATAGTGGTTACATCAATTTATATTCCACCAACGATGAATGAGGGTTCCCTTTTCTCTACATCTTAGCCAACACTTATTGTCATATTTTAAAATTTTGGTAATAGCCATTCTAACAGGTGTGAGGTGATATCTCACTGTGGTTTTGATTTATATTTCTCTGATGATTAGTGATGCTGAGCACCTTTTCATGTACCTGTTGGCCATCTGTATGTCTTCTTTGGAAAACTATCTATTCAGTTCCTATGCACATTTTTAATTGGATTTTTTTTTTTTTACTATTGAGTTGTATGAGTTTCTTTTATATTTTTGATATTAACCCCTTACCATATATATGATTTGCAAATATTTTCTCCCATTCTGTATGTTGCCTTTTCATTTTGTTGATGGTTTCTTTTGCTGTGCAGAAGCTTTTCAGTTTAATATAGTCTCACCTATGAATTTATGCTTTTTAGCTTGTGCTTTTGGTGTCATATCCAAAAGATTGCTACCAAGACCAAAATCAAGGAGCATCTTCCCTATGTTTTCTTCCAGAAGTTTTACAAGTTCAAGTCTTAAGTTTAAGTCTTTAATCCATCTTGAATTAATTTTTGTGAGTGGTGTAAGATAAGGGTCCAATTTCATTCTTCTGCATATGATTTTCCATTTTTCCCAACACCATTTACTGAAGTGAATGTCCTTTCCCCCACTGACTATATTCTTGGCTCCCTTGTCATATATTAGTTGACCATATATGTGAGTGTTTATTTCTGGGCTCTCTATTCTATTCCATTGACCTCTGTGTCTATTTTTATGCCATGAAAACACAGTGTATAAAACAATATACATTCAATGTATTGTATATTTTCATATGCTTTCATGTTACTAATTATCATTCTTTTATTTCAGCTTGAAGAACTCCTTTTAGCATTTCTTGTAAGGCAAGACTAGTAGTGATGAACTCCCTCAGCTTTGTCTGGGAAAGTCTCTGTCTCTCATTTCTAAAGGACAACTTTGGTGAATAATCTTGGCTGGCTTTTTCTTTCTTTCAGTACCTTGGATATATCATCCCACTGTCTCCTGGCCTACAAATTTCTGCTGAGAAATCCACTGACAACCTTATGGAAGTTCCCTTGTAAGTTACGAGATTACTTTCTCTTGCTGATTTTAAGAATCTCTCAGTTTTTTGGGGCACCTGAGTGGCTCAGTTGTTAAGCGTCTGCCTTCGGCTCAGGTCATGATCCCAGGGTCCTGGGATCGAGCCCCACATCAGGCTCCCTGCTCAGCGGGAAGCCTGCTTCTCCCTCTCCCACTCCCCCGGCTTGTGTTCCCTCTCTGGCTATGTCTCTCTCTGTCAAATAAATAAATAAAATGTTAAAAAAAAAAAGATTCTCTCAGTTTTTGATTTTTGACAGTTTAAAATGACGTGTCTTGGAGAAGATCTCTTTAAGCTGAATTTGTTTGGTGGCCCATGAGCTTCATGAACTTGGATATCCAAATCTCTCCCCAGATTTGAGAAGTTCTCAGCCATTTTTTCTTTCATTAAACTCCCTTCTTTCTTCTCTTGCTCTTCTTCTGGAACTCCGTTAATTCTCAGATTATTTCTTTTGATGGTATCATACAGAACAAGCAGGCTTTCTTCACTGTTCTTCCTTCTTTGTTCTTTGTTCTCCTCTGACTGGATAATTTTAAAATTCTACCTCACAGATTCTTTCTTTGCCTGATGCATTCTGTTATCGATGGTCTGTACTGCATTCTTCATTTCATTCATTATATTCTTCAGCTCCAGAATTTCTATTCAGTTTTTTTTATTTCTATCTCTTTGTTAAACTTGCATTTACTCATGTATTATTTTCTTGATTTCATTGAATTATCTTTGTGTTTTCTTGTAGCTCATTGAGTTTCCTTAAAACAGCATTTTGAATTCTTTATCAGGTAAATCAAGGTCTCCATGTCTTTGGGATTGGTTACTGAAGGATTATTGTGAGCTAGTGATGATGTCATGTTTCCTTGATCCTTCATTTTCCTTGAAATTTTGTGTTGCTGTCTTCACATTTGAATTAGCAGTCTTTGCTAACTTCCTTCAGGAAAGAAATACCTTCCATTAGCCCTGCTAGGGATTCTGAGGCTTTCGCAGACCTTCTATGGATATACCTGTTCCATGTTTCTTGCTCCCCCTTGTGGCAGAATTCTTAAGCTTGTATGTCTTCTCTTGATCCTGTAGCATACCAGAGCAAGGGCTGACAGTCTTCTTTTTGTTTTCCCAAAGGTGGATTAAAGCTCAAGTTTGTGGTCTCTCCCTGAACCACAGATTTGGGCTGGCACAGGTTTTTGTGTGTGCTCACCAGCCATCTGCCAAAGCTTGCTCTCACCATTGCCATTTGGAGCATGAACAGGGAGCTGTCCACAGGGTGTGAGCATGTGTGGGTAAGGCACAAAAGCACTGGGGGTGGGGGTGGTGTACCCATGAGACGGTTGGGAAAATCTGTGGGTGAGGTGTCCCTAGTGGTTTGTGTGCAGGCTTCTTGATGGAGTCTATGACATAGTTAGTAGAATCTGCATCCCTTTAATGCCCTCTGAGAGTCCTATCTGTCACTCTTCCAGTCTCTTCTTGCTCCCCAAGTCAAACAGCTCATGATTCAGTGATAAATGATAAATGGGGTAAGAGAGAAATGGGCCTTTCTGGCAGCAACCCATAAAATTAGGAAAGCTGAGTGTTCACTCACACACTCTCACTTTCTCCCATGTAAGAAATCACAGCCAAGAGGATCTCTCTTGGCCTTAAGCTGTGCCACTTTGGGGCACTCAAGCTGTTCTTGCCCTCTCCAGTGTGTCCACATTCATATGTGTGTGTGTGTGTGTGTGTGTCTTCCTGTAATACTGGAACTTCTCTACTGGAAACCTGAACTTCTACAAAGGCCCTCTTATCCATAGGTGATTGTCTGTGATGTGTTTTCCAGGGGTTCCCAGACTGTAGCCATGAGGGGCCAGAGTTGTTTCACAGGCCACTATGGGGCCCAAAGCCAGAACTGAGGTCTGTATGCCTGCTACCTGATGCACAGTTGGGTGAGATGCCCCTCAGTTTCCTTGGCGAATGGTGCTGCTCCCACAGTTCCCCACAAAGGTACTTTTGTCTGCAGATGGATGTCTAATTGCTGTTGTTAAGAGGAGGTAGAAATACGATTGACTAATGTCTTATTAAGCTGCCCCTGTGTTAAAAAGTTTGGGGACTATGCATACATTTTTATTGTCCCTATATTTAATAATGCTGACAATAAGAATAAAAATACCTTAGCTACTTGCTCCAGGAAATGCTTTCTCCTGAAAGAAAAGACTTTGAACCAGTTACAGTAGCTTGCTCATCAAACTCCCTTTAAGACCCTTGCTTCACTGGGCCCACCAATCCAATTAAACACTGCCCAGTCCCAGATAATTCCCTGCCTTGCATAGCCTGACTCAAAATCATCCAACTTAGGCCCTAAATCCCTATAAATATCATCCCTGAATTTACCCATTATGAGACACTACTAAAGTTCTTTTAAATTGATATTCTTACTTAGCTTTACTTGGTCAACTGGTTATTCTGGTGGCCTTTTAGGGAAGCTGACAACTAAGAATGAGAAAGTGTATACTCTGAAGAACCTTGTTCTACAGTGAGTTGACAAAATGAGAATGTTGTCATTTCAGAAAAAGCTGAGCTATTTATTAGTTTATCCACTGACAGCATGGAAAGTCAAATTCCTCCAACGGAATCATAAATTTCAGGATTCAAAAAGACTTGAAATTTATCTAGTCCAATCCATCTGCTTGATACAGATGGAGAAGAAGCTCAAATCTGGGCTCAAATTAGAGTAAATTTTAGAGACTCCTTCAGTGCAACCAAGGGTTTTGGGATTCCTCTCTACTCCCTTATCTCCCCACTTCGTTCTCTTCCTTTCCCTAGCCTTGGCATACCTTGTCCCTGTTCTTCCTCTTTGCAGATGACTAGAGAAAGTATCAGTCCTCCATCATGTTTTGGTGGAGGGTATCTGTGTTGCTACAGGGTTTCAGGGCTGGGTGTTTTCAACATATTTTTAAAAAACCTCCCATTCCAGGAAGCTAACATGTGGTCTCTATTATTTGAAAGGTCTCATTAAAATATAATACTGTCATATCCACACCCCTAGTTTTGAAGCTGAAGGGAAATGAGGGTTAAATTTTTGGGGTATAATCTCATAGATAATGGAAAATACTTTCTAGCAGTGTAGGCCTTCCTATCCATTTCACCCTGATAATTCTAGAAGGACTGAGGGAAAAAGTATTTTATCTTATCTTTACTAGAAAAATAACTAGGTGGGAAGGTTCTGGATTAGAGGTTTTTTCAAACATCTGTCTTTTAGCTAATTTATCCTTTATAAAAATGTGATTACCAGATCCTTAGTATATGTTAATTACTTGAAATGTCAGTGACTTGAAATGAAAAATATATTTGATAGTAATTTTAGTAACAAGTGACAAATTGTTATTCACATATTAGTGAGGAAAAAATCTATGTATGCACATGTGACAAAGATTATTGGAAATATTTTTATAAATAAAAGTGAAAAGAAGTTGCACACGGCTCTGAAGAGTTTCCCACTGGACTCTTACTGTGTGAAGATCAAGTGTTATACAGAGCTGATGACCTTTCATGAGTCTCAGGATTTCTTCCTTTTCTTTTTTTCCCCCCCGTTGACTACTTGCTTCTCCCACATCACAGGTAATTAACAACAGATGATTTCTTGTATAGCTTTTATTTTTATGTTGGTTTAAGTATTGCTATATCCCATATTATTTTCAACTGTAGAGTTTAACAATCCACCCCTGGACAGTTTTTACATGTTAATAAGTCTGTATATGCATATGTGATGGTCGGAGCATGTCTTTGTAGTAACACAATGCACTCTTTATGATACTGCACTGAGTTCAGATTTTTTTTCTAAACTGCAACAAAATGTGAACCTTCTAAATTCATGTTAGAAATACAGATACAGTCCACAGACCTTTCTTTTTAACAGGACCCACACATAGATACAGCCTATGGACATTCCTTTTTAATGGAATGAGACACAAACTACACCAACTACACTGACTACACCACACAAACTACAAACTACACCAACACTGTGTTCCTGAGTTTTCTTTATCTTGTAAAAAAATAATTTGTGTTTCACATGGAAAAAAATATCAGACTTCCAGGTATTTTTTTTTGTTAGTGTACTCTCAACACATTAAAGGATGAAATGATCTATAAAAACACAGATGATGTGAGAAGGGAAAAGTAAGAGCTCCAAATACATTTTGCACATGATTCTACACAGTTTAAAGATGCATTACATATTCAGCTCTGAGGTCCTCAAAATAAAAATTTTTGCCATTTTACTCAACTCTAATACTAAGTGATCAATTTTAAGAAAATATTCAAAGACCGTGCAAAAAAATATTCAAATTTTCTACTAATAATTGTTTAATATACATTAGCAAAAAAGTTTATTATTTTCCTTATGGACGTTCATTAAAAATCCTGTCAGAATCATGAGCACCCCTGTGAAGTACAATTACATTTGTTCCCCTCCTCCTCCTTTCCACAAACATCTCCAGTCTCTCAGTATTTATATATGAATTCTAAAACATTGACAATAAAGCAATCTTCCCTCTTATGACTTCGGCAAGTGACTCCAAATCAAAAGAAATATTACCTATAATGTGAAATTTATTTTTAAATGTATCTGTTCCACAAGACTCTGATTTAAAAACTGCATAGTGATCAAATATGTTATTCCTCTGTATTTGGGCTTAAGAAAGTATATCAGAAACATCTCTCAGTAAATAAAGGATTTTAAAATAGAATGTGCATGGTCATGCAATCTTACATGTCTGGAGAAAAACTTCTAAAGTAATTTAATGCAGAACCAACTGTAGAAATTTCAAATAACTATTCTCAAATATGAGGAACATTATCATGGCATCCTTTCTTTTTTGTCCTCTGTTGACTTCTCTGCCTCTTACCACCCTTGCCCCAAACCATAATTGTGATTATCCTTAGAAGACCAGAATAGACTTTTATTTTCTTCAGGAGCTACACAGTTCTCCTGGGTAAACAGGAGGATGCGAGTGTATTGGCTGTGAAACCAGACTACCAAGGATAGATTCCAAGTGCCATCACTTAGCAAGTTACCTTTCCTGCGCCTCAGTTTACTTATCTTAAAATAGAGATATAGATATATGTATATATACATATATATTTTTCTATCCAGAGTTGTGTCCACTTCCATTTGGAGACCATGGTATTAGATCCCTTTGGGGTTCATCCGAGGCCCCAGTGAGGGCTGGGCCAGCATGGGTTATGCAGAGGGGGTAGGGGAATAGAAGTGTACAGAACTCTGGGCCCCTCACCCCTGCTGCAGTGAAAGAGCTCCAATTTCATTTATATTACATTTTACGTATTAACCTTTCTAACAAATTTTCTTTGGAACAAAGAATTACACAGCTAAAACATGTTTGAAACTTTCCTCTGGAGAAGCCTAGAAGCCCATGATCCACAGTCTGACAAATGCTTAAAACTGAACCCTGAACAGTAACAGTCTTTTATTAAAGAGCTACATATGCCAGTTCCTAGGCTTTATGTTTTTTAAAACTTTTCTTGCATGCAAAATCACAGCCTTAGACCTAAAAGAGAAAATACTTTAGCCAAACATGCTATGAAAGTTTTGAATATAATTAAATGCTAAGTAAAAAACATTGGTTAAAAAATGCACTAAGCTTTTTTCTTGACTGTGACATTTAGTAAAAAGTTTTGAACATTTTGGAAAAAGATAACATTAAAGCAAAGCTTAAAAAAGGATATGGTTCTTGCGATATTTCAGTAAGTTTAATCTTGGTTTGTCTAGGGGCTTTGGAAATACCAGCTAACTCATGCATCTTAAGGTAATATAAAATCAGTGGACTCTGACCTCCAAAATTGAAGAGCACACGGTTAAACTCTGGACCAGTGCTAATATAATGGGACTGTAAAGGGAAGAAAAAAATCAAGTCAATTATTACTTTTATCTGTTTTCAAAGAACTGTAAATAAATATAACTTCATTGTAACTATAAATAAAGTTACTATTTGGTATACTAAAATAAATAAAAAGAAACTCTGTAAAGCATCTTTTTTAAAAAAGATTATTATTTATTTTAGAGAAAGAGTGAGTGAGCACAGGCGGGAGGGGCAGAGAGAGAGAGGGAGAGGGAATCCCAAGCAGGCTCCCTGTTGAGTGGGGATCCCCATGCGGGGCTCCATCTCAGGACCCTGAGATCATGACCTGAGCTGAAATCAAGAGTCAGACGCTTAACTGACTATGCCACCCAGGCACTCCAAGCATCTTCTTAAATAAAGAAATTTACTATAGTGTGAATCTATGAGTTCATGCAGTAAGACCCTTCTAGCCTTCTTATTTATCAGCTTGATAAAGGTTAATAGAGATTATTCTGTCTGAAGAACAGAAATAAAAAAGAAAGAAGAAAATGAACAGAACTCCAGAAAAAGGGACAGGAAAAAATGTGAAGAAAAACATGACCAAAACCTCCAAACATTTGTGGAAAACATATCCAAGAAGCTTAACTCCAAGTAGGAAAAATACTCACCTAGACACATCATACTCAAAGTGTTGAAAGACCAAAACAAAAAGAAAAATCTCAAAAGCAGCAAGAGAAAAACAACATATAAGGGAACCCCAATAAGATTAAAAGCCGAATTTTTATCAGAACAAAGGAAGCCAGAAGGCAGGTGGATAATGTAACCAAAGTGCTGATGGAAAAAACTGTTGACCATGAATTCTCTGTCAGGGAAAGTGACCATAAATATAATTGCTTATTACTGGCTTCTTGTGGGATACAAGGTCAGTACAGCAACTACATATATTATGTCTTTCCTCCATTTTTGTAATGCATAGATGAGAGATTTATTATTTCCACTTCCTGTGAGGAAGCAAGATTTTATTCTCATTTGCTTTTACTAATACATAAAAGTTCTCTTGTGTTTCTTTTGCTTATGGTCACTTTTTCATTGCTTTCCTTCAGAGATGCTCCATAATTATTTTGAACAGTAGGACTATCATAATCAAAAGCAATTCTTTGATGGTGAAAACTCAATGTCAAAATCAGACATATTTCCTATTACGTAAATAATTTACTCCATCTCAATCTCCCATGAAAATTCACATTAGGTTATATCTAGCCTGATCTTTTTAAAAAATTTTTTATTTAAATTCAATTTAATTAACATATACTGTATTATTAGTTTCAGAGGTAGAATTTAGTTATTCATCAGTTGCATACAACACCCAGTGCTCATTATATCACATGCCCTCCTAATGCCCATCACCTAGTTACCCCATCACCCCACCCACTTCCCCTCCAGCAACCCTCAGTTTATTTCCTATAGTTAAAGAGTCTTATGATTTGCCTTCCTCTCTGTTTTCCTCTTATTTTATTTTTCCTTCTCTTTCCCTATGTTCATATGTTTCTTAAATTCCACATATGACATCAGATGATAATTGTCTTTCTCTGACTGACTTATTTCACTTAGCATAATACACTCTAGCTCCATCCATGTTGTTGCAAATGGCAAGATTTCATTCTTTTTGATGGCTGAGTAATCTTTAAATTGCATGCAAAATCAGACCAAGCTTTGTCTAGATTAAAAGGAAATGCTGCCTGTCTAGGAAGATGTTTTATGACTCTTTTCCTGGCTTCTGCCTTGGATATTGTAAGATAGAACCTAGATCTTACTGAAATTCTAGAAATAGACATTTCTGTTATTTTTCTGCAGTTATCCATTTTTAAAATAGGAAAACCGCAGTTAATACCTGCTTCTTCCTTTCTAATGGCCCCTGATTTTTTAAGGGTAGTTCAACCTGACAAAAGCAGAACTAGGTATTAAATGCATATCCAGTGTTTTGTGGAGCCTTAGCCATTTTCTTAGATACTTTAAAGTGGAAGGTTTGAAGTTGCCCAAAGAACTCTTGCTAGAGATATTCCAAATAGCCAAAACAATTAGCAGAAGCTCCATTACTTCCATCTATCCCACAAAAGACAATGGCAGAAAATTATCAGAAAACTTTAAGGTTCCATCAAACAAGACTTTTATAGTCAAGAGTCAACCTAGTACTAAATTGGAGAACCAAGCAATCCTATAAACTTTGGAAGTGTTACAAGAGAAGAGCTAGAAGGTCCAAGGGATGATTTTGGTGTTTAATTTTTTTGGTTAATTTATTAAAGGATAATTGCTGATGATGACTAGAAAGCTAAACTTTCATTTTTGAGGTTTGCCTGTGCACCTTGCCAATGTTCATAATGGCATTGAGAAGCCACAGGCCCCCATTCAACATCTGGACAACACTTATGCTTAGAAAATTCTTTATGATGAACTGAAAACTATCTCCCTATAGCTTTCACTTATGGGTAAACAAAAACTTTTTGGTTTGTACTGGTAAAAAAAATTTTGAGCCACACAGAAAAAGCCTAATCCTGCTTTCCTACAGTAGCTCTCTACATACTTGAAAACAGTTATTATGGCCACCAGAGTCTTTTTTTTTCTAGTGGAAATACCTTTAAATATTTTGCTGATTGCTGAAAAAAATATGGTTTCAAAGCCCTTCATCATCCTGATTATTTTCTATTCAGACCACTTCTGTTTGTCTACACCCTTTCACAATGTGGAACTCCAAAATGAACATAATACACAATTGTTTAATCAGCACAGAGTAGATCCCACATGTCTGTTTATATAGCTCAAGAATGCAGTAGATTTGGGGGTCAACAACATTCTCTGTTGATACATACAGAGGTTACTTTAAAAGACAATTTTTAAATCTTTTCAGATGCCTCTATCCCATGGCTTTATTATCCTATACTTATGCAGCTATAATTTTGGACCTTTATGCTTTTTCCATAATAAAACTTTATCTCTAAGATACTTGATGCCCAATACTCGACTGTTGTAAACTTTTGGTCATCCAATGTGTTTGTAGTTTTTCCAAGGTTTATGGCATCTACATATCTAATAAAAATGGCAACCATATTTTTATCCAAGTTTTTGATAAAATAATCTACATAGGACAGGGCCAATGATGCAGTGATGTGGTGCATTACCAAAGGTGTATCTGCAATTTGCTTTCCATCTTTTAACAGCGTCATCTGAAAAAGGTTGTTCAGTCAGTTATAAATCCACCTGTCCATATTTCTTCAATTTGTAAACAAGGTACAAAGAGCCATTTTTAGTGATTGCTGAAGATCACATATACAATTTCTATTACATTTCCTGATTTCTAAATCCAGCAATATTGTACGTGTCCCCCACCCCCAATGGTGTGGTAGCATCATTGATCCCAAATTGACTCCTAGAGATCACCAGTTTCTATTTTAAGGACTTACAAACCATATATATATATATATATATATATACATATATATATATATAGCTTATATATATATAAAATATATATATATAATATATATATATAACACTATAAGCACTGTTCTATATATCTGGATTATTAAAGATCAGGAAATATATGAATACTGACTTCAGAAAGTGGTTTTTAAATAGGCATAACATAAAATTTATGGTCAGACTTGACTAGACAATTCAGACAAAATATTAGCAATAAAGACTGCAACAAATTTAAAACCTAGTTGTCTAACAAGAGATCAAATTCAGAATACCAAGCCAGTAAACTCATCAAATCTTGGCTAAAGCAACACAAAATGGAGAAGTCCATAAGGATCTCTATTAGGGAGGCACTATCAGAAACATGGAAAAACTAAGCAACCAAGACTTATCAGTAATAGTATCTACATATGGCCAGTTATCCCAGGATCATGGTTTAAGAGGTAGGGACAGGTCAGCCATTGCTGAAAACTCTTATGAAGTTTTCCCTGCAACCCTGACTAGAACTTATTGAGATCAGAGCCATGTTTGTATATCAACCCAAGGACAAGCAGTGCCAGAAGTTGCGAAAAGATGAATGGTATGGTTTATCTTTTTAGTTTAGAGATGAGGATATTTTCAAAAAACAATAAGACTTTTTAACATTAAGATTATCCTCTCCAATAAATCACTTTTGATCATTAAATTTTTCTAAGACATATGTCAGGAATGTAATAATGAACACTGCCTATATGAAGCTGTTCAACTAATTATAAAGCAAATTAAAGAAGTAAGAACATTTTTAATAATTACTATGCTCCAAACCTTTGTTGTTAGTCTTGATACACTTGATTCTTCCTTGAATGTGGGCATTGTATATGCTCTTGGGTTCTTTAAAATTTTTGTCATATTGAAGTCTATAGCTAAAAGAGAAAACAAAATATTTTCTTAAATTCTGGCTTTTTTTTCCTTTACAAAAAGGCATAATGCTTTTTTCTTTTAGCAATGTACTCTAAACATGGAAAGAACCAAAAATAGATGAGATAGAGGTTAAGATATTGTTATAGCTTGCCTCAGTTAGAGGAAATAAATATAACATCTCATTTTTACTTAACAAGGCTTTAGAATTGATAAAACTCATTTACTTATAGTATATCATATTACTGTCACAAACATTCTGTGAGCCAAGTCAGATTTTCCACAATTTACAGGTGATAGTGTAGGAAATTGTATGACTCTAAGCTATATCTCTAAGGTATCATTTAAGACACAGGCCTAGGTCTTTTGCTTCAGAGCCCAGAGCTTTGTCCATGACCCTCTAGTTTAATGCAATAGGAGGGTTGGGCCTCTGCATGTTAGGGTCCACCTTTTCCATACACTGGCAACAAACCCAAATAAGGAAAGACTTGGTAAGTTTTCCCTGCAAGCAGCATGAATATACATGAAGGTAACCTTGCCATGTCTTAAAGAAGAGGAGAACTGTATGGTTTAATTGGTATGTCAATCCGCCTAAAAAAACAAGCTAGTTATTAAGCATACCTTAATACAGAGCAGAGAAAACAGGTAACCTGAGGTTTGTACTAGATTGTGGCACTGATTATTATTATCAGGTACCAGGTAGGCTAATTGGATCTACAGGTTGTAATGTTGATGATAAAGCTCTGAAGAGTTAAGGAAAGTCACTCAGATTGATTTTTGACACTAGACATTCAAAGGTATTAGATAAAAGTCTGAAATGTTAGAGGCAAGTAGACATTTATCTCTGACAAAGGAAAGAATTGGTTAGGAACCTGAATTTTAAAATTTTGAGTGGAACCAAGGTTATATTAAGTTGAAGTTAGAATGGGCAAGAAAGGTAATAAACCATATGATTTATTTTCTTTAAAACATGCTCAAAAACAAACAATCTCTTATAGAGGGGCATCTGGCAATATCTACAAAAATACAGACATATTTTCTCTTTGACCCAGCAATCCCTCTTCTGAGACTATATCCTATACAATCTCCTATGTAAGTATGAGAGAACACAAGTACAAGGGTATTGATTGTGGCATAACTTACAAAATTTAGGGATTATAAACAACCCATGTATTTAATAGTAGTCAAGTACTAGTTAAAAAAAGGCACCCCATTTGATGGAAAACTATGCAGCTATAAGAAGAAATGAGGAAGATCCCTATACTGATTTGAAGAGGTCTACAGGTCATATCATTAAGTGATGAAAGCAAGGTACAGGACAGAGTACATAATTTGATTGAATATATACAGTGTGCTAACTTTAGTATAAGAATATATTGTATTTGCCTTCATTTGTATAAAGAAACACTGGCAAGATAAGTAAAAAACAAACAAAAATATTCTCTGGGAGGAATAATTAAAAAAATAAAACTTGCTCAATTTTGAATCATTCTTAAATACATATTTAGGTAATATTATTTAATTTCTGGTCTCTATGAACAGACATAATATTAAGAGGACCTCTACTTCATGTCCATTGTATCTACAGAAAAACTCTTACTTTTCAGAATATTTAACCCTGGTTGTAAAATCAGTCAATAGAAGGTCATATACATTAATATCAGGCGAAAATCCCCAGCTGGGAGTAATGGCAAAAGACAAAAAAGTAAGAGATACATGAAAAACACAAAGCAAGGAAATTTTAGGAGTAAAAGTTTCAAAGAAAAAATTTGCAAAAAAAATCCCACAAAAAAGAAAAACCCCACCCAGATATGATAAGAGTAATAGTAATCTTAAAATGACTATATTTATTAGCTTTCTTCTCCTATAGTCCCCTAATCCATAATTTATTATAGGTGAGAATATCAATTTTCCCCTGATTACAGTTTTCCTATATCCTCTGTTCTCATATCCCTAAAAGCTTGAGAACAAGATCATCTGAAAAACCAAAAGTGATTCTATTTGATAAAACCATAAGAAAATATGTCTCAGGGCACCTCAGTGGCTCAGTTGGTTCAGTGTCTGACTCCTGATTTCAGCTCAGGTCATGATCTCAGGGTTGTGAGGTGGAGCCCATGTTGGGCTCCATGCTGGGTGTGGAGCCTGCTTAAGATTCTCTCTCTCCCTCTCCCTCTGCAGCCCCCCACCCCCACTCTCTTTCTCTCTCTCTCTCTCAAAAAAATCTCAGCTGTTCTTATTAGGCTTCAGAAATTTCACTAGTGACAAAATATTCTACTCTTACTCTACCTACGTTGGAAAAAATTCATTTCCATAATTATCCCCTTTTTATTTTAGGGTTTTTTTTTTTTTAAAGATTTATTTATTTGAGAGAGGGAGAGAGAGAAAGAGAGGAGCACACACAAGTAGGGGGAGGGGAAGAGGGAGAGAATCTCCAAACAGACTCCCTGCTGAGCATAGAGTCTGACACAGGGCTCTATCGCACAACCCATGAGATCACAACCTGAGCCAAAACCAAGAGTTGGACAGTTAACCAACTGAGTCTTCCAGGTGCCCCTATTTTAGGGATGTTTAAAAGGGAGACACTTATGCAAGTAAGTATGATTATCTCTATCCACTTTTGTAGTTTCCACTAATAGTCTTTCTGAGATGCAAATAACTCATATATCTCGACAAAATTAAACTTCATACAGGCCATATGTATTAATACAATTATTGAATAAACTATAGAAACAAAAGAAGTGTTACTCAGAGACTCATTTCAGAATATATCTAACTTAAATTAGAATTACTCTTAGAAAGAGACTTTTATCTAGTATTGAAGGGGAAACAAAGGAAAGAGAAAACACAGGTAGTCATTCTGCAAAATATATGTGATCTGAGCAAATAAGAAGTAAAACACAATTTTGTTTCAGTAATATAGGAAAATGATACAATTATTTTGAAGAAAGTATTGCATACCCATGAATATGTTCTGTCTTATTGCATATATTTTCTTATGCTTCCCAGATTTTTTCAGATCCCTATACATATACTTCCCCAAGTCCCTTCAATCTTAGCATTCGCAAACCCAATGATAGGTTTGTTTACATATTAGACCTCAAACAAGTTACATCTGTCTACATAGCTATATGTAGAACCATTCTCCCACCTCTCTATATGCAATTTGTTTTAAATTAGCAAAATGAAGCATTAAGGACTTCTTCACAATGCTCTAAGGTACAATTAAATTTCTTTTCCTAGTAATGTTAACATAACATATATAATTGCGAATAATCTCACAGAGAGGTTAGAGAGTTTAAGTGCCTACAAATGTACTTTGTTAACTATGAAGTGCTATATGTGTGTAAGGTATCACTAGCATCCTTGGGTTTCACCAACTTTGAGCTAAATTTAATATATTCAAGACATGAAGATTTTATGTGTAATAAGATAGTGATCCATATCACATTAGTTTCCCAAGGAAAATACAATATTATTACTTTATTTTGGCTTGGGAGTTTACTTCTTTCTATTACTTTTTTTTTTTTTTTAAGAGAGAGAGCGAGAAAGAGAGACATAGCAAGAGGGGCAGGGAGAGAGAATCTGAAGCAGACTCTGCCCTGAGCATAGAGCCTGATGCAGGGCTTCCTCCCATGACTGCAAGATCCTGACCTGACCCCACACCAAGAGTCGGATGCTCAATTGACTGAGCCACCCAAGTGCCCCTCTATTACTTCTTACTATGAATCATATCTGTGTCTTTAAGGACAAAATCATTGCTTAGACAAGTTATAGGGGCAAAATGAACAGTTTTTAAATATTTCTATGGTTTTGTATAAAGAACTAAGTGACAAGTATCTGAAATAAGGAACTAGTATATTTATGAACTAAGGCTCTATGGAGCCAAACATTACAAATGTAAACCAAAATAGCTTTTAAGCTTGACTTGATCAAAGGTGTTTTGGAAGGAAACTAGACCCATTTTAAGTCTTTCCTGTAGAATGGAAAACATTTAAAAAAACTGACCACTAAATGGGTTCTGAAGCAAAAATTAGAACATATTGTCTGGGAAACTCTTTTTTCCTATATCATATGTAAATTTATCTACATAAGAACTTTTAAAAAGATATAAAAATTAAGACTAATTTCATTGTACATGGTAACACAAAGTATAATTGCTAAAAATAATAAAATTGAAATGAATTGGGATTACCTTTATTTTATAACCAAGCCTTGACAGTCTTGCCTGGTGTCATAAAAATTCTTTACATTCTTCAGATTAGTGATTATATGACTTATTATTGATGGGTTGTATGTTGCAACTATGTTCCCACCATTCCACATCTTAAAATGTTCTATAAAAGAGAAGGCTAGGGCACAGACTTTTGTGGCTACTACCCCGAGGACCCATCTCTTGAAAACCTGGTTCTGGTAGCCAGCAAGGTTTGTGTTCATGGGTTCTATAGGACAGTAGCAAACAAAGAAACAGCTCTTTATTTGCTATCACCCCAGGGCTCAGCGCAGAGAAAACAGACAGAAATGTCCATCTCCTAATCTTCTGAAAGACATATATTTGCATATTTTCAAAGCTACTGCCTGAGGGTCTGGCTTCCACTCAGCCTGAATCTAAATATTGACCGAGATCCTTCCCTTTGGGAGACTGACAGTTCTTGACACACCCTCAACTACTAGGAGCCACTAAGAACAAAGTAGGCTGCTTTAACAAATCACAAATGAGAAAAACCAAGAGGTAGGGCAGGGTTGAATGGTAAGATTCATCTCCTACAAAAGGCTACTCCTTCAAGACTGGGAGAAGTGGCTGTTTTACCTAATGCATGGAAACCACAGAGAGTCTAGGAAAATGAAGAAACAGAGGAATATGTTACAAATGAAAAAACAAGTTAAAACCTAAGGGGAAAAAAATTAACAAAACAGAGATAAGTGATGTACTTGATAAAGAATTCAAAGGAAATCATAAAGGTGCTCACTGAGGTCAGGAGAACAATGCATGCACAAAGTGAGAATTCTAATGCAGAGATAGAAAATATAAGGAAGTACCAAACAGAAATCTCAGAGCTAAAGAATACAATAACAGAACTGAAAAATACAATAGAGGGGTTCAATAGAAGACTAGATGACATGGAATAAAGGATCACCAAACTTGAAAACTAGGTAGTGAAATTCATCCAATAAGATCAGTAAAGAAGACAAAGAGGAAGAAGGAGGAGGAGGAGGGGGAGGAGGAGGAGGAGGGAGGACAGGATGAGGAGGAAAAGAGGAAGAATCAAGAAGAGTAAAGATAGCTTAAAGGACTTATGAGGCAACCTCAAGCAGATCATATAATATTTGCATTATAGGGGTCTCAGAAGGAGAAAAGAGAGAGAAAAAGGTCAGAAAACTTATTTGAAGAAATAATAGCTAAAAACTTCCCTCACCTATGGAAGGAAATATACATCTAGATCAAGGAAGCCCAGAGTTCCAAATAAAATAACACCAAAGAGATCCACACCAAGACACATTATAATTAAATTCTCAAAAGCTAAAGACAAGGAGAGAATCTTATATGCAGCAAGGGAAAAACAATTTGTTATGTACAAGGAAACTCCCATAAGATTATTAGATTTTTCAGCAAAACTTTGAAGGCCAGAAGGCAGTGACATGATATATTCAAAGTGCTGAAAGAAAAAAACCTGCCAAACAAGAACACTCTACCCAGCAAAGCTGTCCTTTAGAATTGAAGGAGAGATAAAGAGTTTTCCAGATGAACAAAAGCAAAAGGAGTTCATCACTGCCTTACAAGAATGTTAAAGGGATTTCTTTAAGCTGAAACCAAAGGATGCTAATTAGTAATAGGAAAACACATGAAAGTATAAATCTCACTAGTAAAGGTAAATACATAGCAAAATTCAGAATAATCTTATGTTGTAAAGGTGGTGACTTAATCATTTACAAATCTAGTATGTAGGTTAAAAGACAAAAGTATTAAAAATAACTATAACTCAATAATTTGTTAATGGATACATAAAGTAAAAAAAATTGTGACATCAAAAACATAAACCATGGGGGAGGAATAATAATGTAAAATTTTAGAATGTGTTCAAACTTAAGTTGTTATCAACATAAATAGGTTGTTATAAATATAAGTTGTTTTAGAAACCCCTGGGTGGCTCATTCGGTTAAGCATCTGCGTTTGGCTCAGGTCATGATCCCAGGGTCCTGGGATTGAGTCCCACATCGGGCTTCTTGCTCAGCGGGGAGCCTGCTTCTCCTTCTGCCCCTACCCCCCACTCCTGCTCTCTCTCTCTCTCTGACAAATAAATAAATAAAATCTTAAAAAAATATAAGTTATTTTATGTAAGGCTCAATGTAATCACAAAACAAAAATTTATTTTTTTAAGAGGTAGAAACAATTTATTTATTTTTTTTACATTTTATTTTATTATGTTATGTTAGTCACCATACAATGCATCATTAGTTTTTGATGTAGTGATCCATGATTCATTGTTTTCGTATAACACCCAGTGCTCCATGCAGTACATGCCCTCCTTAATACCCATCACTGGGCTAAAACATCCCCCCACCCCCCTCCCCTCTAAATCCCTCAGGTTGTTTCTCAGAGTCCATAGTCTCTCATGGTTCATCTCTCCCTCCAATTTCCCCCCCTTCATTTTTCCCTTCCTTCTCCTAATGTCCTCCATGCTATTCCTTATGTTCCACAAATAAGTGGAACCATATGATAATTGACTTTCTCTGCTTGACTTATTTCACTGAGCATAATCTCCTCCAGTCCCATCTATGTTGATGTAAAAGTTGGGTATTCAACCTTTCTGATGACTGAGGGAATATTCCATTGTATATATGGACCACCTCTTCTTTATCCATTTGTCTGATGAAGGGCATCTTGGCTCTTTCCACAATTTGGCTATTGCAGACATTGCTGCTATGAACATTGGGGTGCATATGCCCTTTCTTTTCACTACATCTGTGTCTTTGGGGTAAATACCCAGGGGTGCAATTGCTGGGTCATAGGGTAGCTCTATTTCTAATTTTTTGAGGCACCTCCACACTGTTTTCCAAAGTGGATGTACCAACCTGCATTCCCACCAACAGTGTAAGAGGGTTCCCCTTTCTCCACAACCTCTCCAACATTTGTTGTTTCTTGCCTTGTCAATTTTTGCCATTCTAACTGGTGTAAGGTGGTATCTCAATGTGGTTTTGATTTGAATTTCCCTGATGGCTAATGATGATAAACATTTTTTCATGTGTCTGTCAGCCATTTGTATGTCATCTTTGGAGAAGTGTCTGTTCATGTCTTTTGCCCATTTTTTGACTTGATTATTTGTTTTTTGGGTGTTGAGTTTGAGAAGTTCTTTATAAATCTTGGAAACCAGCCCTTTATCTGTAGTGTCATTTGTAAATATATTCTCCCATTCTGTGGGTTGCCTCCTTGTTTTGTTGACTGTTTCCTTTGCTGTGCAGAAGCTTTTTATCTTGATGAAGTACCAAAAATTCATTTTTGCTTTTGTTTCACTAGCCTTTGGAGATGTATCTTGAAAGAAGTTGCTGTGGCCGATGTCAAAGAGGTTACTGCCTATGTTCTCCTCTAGAATTTTGATGGATTCCTGTCTCAAATTGAGATCTTTCATCCATTTTGAGTTTATCTTTGTGTATGGTGTTAGAGAATGGTCGAGTTTCATTCTTCTGCATGTGGCTATCCAATTTTCCCAGCACCATTTATTGAAGAGACTGCCTTTTTTCCATTGCATATTTTTTCCTGCTTTGTCAAAGATTATTTGACCATAGAGTTGAGGGTCCATATCTGGGCTCTCTATTCTGTTCCATTGGTCTATATGTCTGTTTTTGTGCCAGTCCCATGCTGTCTTGGTGATCACTGCTTTGTAATATAGCTTGAAATCGGGCAATGTGATGCGCCCAGCTTTGTTCTTCTTTTTCAACATTTCCTTGGTGATTCGGGTCTTTTCTGATTCCATACAAATTTTAGGATTGTTTGTTCCAACACTTTGAAAAATGTCATTGGAATTTTGATTGGGATGGCACTGAAGGTATAGATTGCTCTGGGTAGCATAGACATTTTAACAATGTTTATTCTTCTGATCCATGAGCATGGAATGTTTTTCCATCATAGTTGTTGATAATAATTTCTAATAATTGTTTCTATTTCCTTGGTGTTAGTTGTGATCTCTCCCCTTTCATTCATAATTTTATTAATTTGGGTCCTTTCTCTTTTCTTTTGGATAAGTCTGGTCAGTGGTTTATTGATCTTATTAATTCTATCAAAGAACCAGCTTCTAGGTTCATTGATCTGATCTACTGTGTTTCTGGTTTCTAATTCATTGATGTCTGCTCTAATCTTAATTATTTCTCTTCTAATGCACGGCATAGGCATCATTTGTTGCTTTTTCTCTAGTTCGTTAAGGTATAAAGTTAGTTGGTGAATTCGGGATTTTTCTATTTTTTTGAGTGAGGCTTGGATGGCTACGTATTTCCCCCTTAGGACCACCTTTGCAGTAACCCATAGGTTTTGGACCGATGTGTTTTCGTTCTCATTGATTTCCATGAATTGTTTAAGTTCTTCTTCAATTTCCTGGTGGACCCAAACATTCTTGAGCAGGGTGGTCTTTAGCTTCCAAGTGTTTGAATTTCTGCCAAATTTTTTCTTGTGATTGAGTTCCAGTTTTAAAGCATTATGGTCTGAGAATATGCAGGGAATAATCTGTCTTTTGGTATCAGCTGAGACCTGATTTGTGACCCAGTATGTGGTCTATTCTGGAGAAAGTTCCATGTGTGCTCGAGAAGAATGAGTATTCTGTTGTTTTAGGGTGGAATGTTCTGTATATATCTATGAGGTCCATCTGCTCCAGGGTGTCATTCAAAGCTCTTGTTTCTTTGTTGATTTTCTGCTTAGATGATGTGTCCATTGCTGAGAGTGGATTATTGAGGTCTCCTACAATTAATGTATTGTTATCAATATGACTCCTTATTTTGGTTAACAGTTGGCTTATGTAGATGGCTGCTCCCATGTTGGGGGCATAGATATTTACAATTGTTAGATCTTCTTGTTGGATAGACCCTTTAAGAATGATATAGTGTCCTTCTGTGTCTCTAACTACAGTCTTTAGTTTAAAATCTAATTTGTCTGATATAAGAATTGCTACCCCAGCTTTCTTTTGAGGTCCGTTGGCATGGAAGGTGGATCTCCATCCCTTCACTTTCAGTCTGGATGTATCTTTAGGTTCAAAATGAGTCTCTTGTAGACAGCATATGGATGGGTCCTGTCTTTTTATCCAATCTGCAACCCTGTGCCGTTTTATGGGAGCCTTTAGGCCATTCACATTGCAAGTGATTATTAAAAGATGTGAATTTATTGTCATCATGTTGCCTGTGAAGACCTTGTTTTTATAGATTGTCCCTGTAGATTTCTTTTCTATATCACTCTTGGGGTCTTTCTCCTTTTATAGAACCTCCCTTAATATTTCTTGCAGGACTGGCTTAGTGGTCACATATTCTTTCAGTTTCTGCCGGTCTTGGAAGCTCTGCATCTCTCCATCCATTCTAAATGACAGACTTGCCGGATAAAGTATTCTTGGCTGCATGTTCTTCTCGTTTAGTACCCTGAATATGTCTTGCCAGGCATTTTTGGCTTGCCAGGTCTCTGTGGATAGGTCTGACGTTATTTTGATGTTCCTCCCTTTGTACGTAAGGAATCTCTTCCCCCAACTGCCCTTAAGATGGTTTCCTTGGTTCTAAGATTTGCGAGTTTTACTATTACATGCCCGGGCATTGACCTGTTTTCTTTGATCTTGGGAGGGGTCCTCTCTGCCTCTAGGACAAGAATCTTTGTTTCATTCCCCAGATTAGGGAAGTTTTCAGCTATGATTTGCTCAAATATATCTTTTAGTCCTCTCTCTCTCTCCACCCCCTCAGGGATTTCAGTAATTCTGACATTGGAAAGTTTCATGGTGTCACTTATTTCTCTGATTCTATTTTCATGGATTCTGAGTTGTTTTTCCCTGGCCTCCTCTTTTCCCTTTTTGTCTATTAATTGGTCTTCTAGGTCACTAATTTGTTCTTCTGCCTCGTTTACCCGAGCTGTTAGATTATCTAGATTAGATTGGATCTCATTGATAGCATTTTTAAGTTCTGCCAATTCAGCTTTCATTTCTGCCCTTAGAGACTCTATGTTGCCATTAACTGATTTCTCCATTCTAGCTATTGTCTTCACAACTGCTAGCCTGAATTCCATCTCCGACATCTTGGTTGTATCTGCATCCATTTGTAAATCTGTGGCGTAAGTCATAGTCTCTGAGTCTTTCTATTTTGGGGGTTCCTCCTCCTAGTCATTCTTTTGAGGGGTGGTTGAGGGAATGTATAGAGTCCAAATTATTGACCACAACCCAAGCAAGATGCTTTTATAGGGACCTTAGGGTTTTATAGGGACCTTAGGGTTGCTGGCCTCTTGTTTTCCCAGCCTGTCTTCTGGGGGAGGGGCCTGCCATGCTGTTACTCAGGCAACCCGCTTTGGGCAGAGTTGCCCTGCCCCCTGTGGTGGTGGATGGGCTCAGTAAAAACGGGTTTTTGGGGGCTTTTGTTCTCTGGCGGCTTTCCCTGGTGGCTTTCTGTGTCTCTTCTGAGGGTCAGAGCAGAAGGGACCGTTTCCAACCCTCTGCCTCAGAGCAGAGAGATTGCAGTCTGTTCTTCAGTGAGCTCTCCAGGCCACACTATCGCCATTTCTATGCTGCTATAAACTGCAGTGTCCTGGGTTGTGCGCCCCTCAGCAGTACTCCCAGTCTTCGCCTCCAGGTTGGGGCATGTCTCTGCCCTTTGTGCTTCTAAAACCACCAGCTGCCCCCATTTCACACGTGCGGCCCCGCTGATCCAGATTTCAGTCCGGGGGGCTGCCCTAAAGTCCTTTCCCCACCACTACCAGTCTGCCCCATCCCCAGCATGGGAGGCTATTGCTCACTGGTGGTGTAGGATCCCTACATCTCAGCTCCCTCCCCCTTTCGTCTATCCTCCAAAATCTGCCTGCGGAATCACGGCTCCCTGCTTTGTACCTCGAAACCAACTGCCTGCGATATTCTGTTTGTAGAGATCCAGATCTATTTTCTTACATCTCAGGCTGATTTCATGGCTGTTCAGAGTGGTCTGGTAGAAATCCAGCTCAATTCCCAGGACCAGTTAGAATAGGGTCTCCTACTACTCCGCCACCTTTTCTCCCTTCCACAAAGCAAAAATTTATAGTAGATACATAATAGATACAGAGAAAGGAATCTAGGCATACTACTACAAAAAAAAAACATCATATCACAAGGGAAGAGAGTAAGAGAAGAAGAAAGGAACAAAGAAATTACAAAACAGCCAGAAAATAATTTTAAAAATGGCAATAAGTACATGTATATCAATAATTACCTATAAATGTAAATGGACTAAATTTCTCCAATTAAAAGACAGAGGGACAAATGGATAAACAGACAAATAGGACCCATCTATGTGCTGTCCAGGAGAGACTCACTTCACATGTAAGGACACACACAGACTGAAGGTGAAGGATATAAAAAGATATTCTATACAAATAAAAACTAAAAGAAAGTTGGGGTAACTATACTTATATCAGACAACACAGACTTTAAGACAGACTGTAAAAAAGAGACAAAGGTCATTAAATAATGATAAAGGGGTCATTCCAACAAGAGGATATAAATTTTTAAATATTTGTGCACTCAATATTTGAGCACCTAAATATATAAAGCAAATAGTAACAGACCTAAAGGGGAAAATGGACAACAATACCATTATAGAGGGGACTTTTTTTATTTTTTATTTTTTTAAAAGATTTTATTTATTTACTTAATTGATAGGGAGAGAGAGAGAGACAGCATGAGAGGGAACACAAGTAGGGGGAGTGGGAGAGGAAGAAGCAGGCTTCCGGCTGAGCAGGGAGCCCAATGCAGGGCTCAATCCCAGGACCCTGGGATCATGACCTGAGCTGAAGGCAGTCACTTAACCAACTGAGCCACCCAGGCGCCCCACAGAGGGGACTTTAATACCCAACTTTTACCAATCGATAGGTAATTCAGACAGAAAATCAATAAAAATCACTGGCTTTAAATGACACATTAGACCAGATGGACTCAACAGACATCTCTAGGATATGCCATCCAAAAACAAAAGGTTACACATTCTTCTTAAATGCATGTGGAACACTCTCTAGGATAGATCTTATGTTAGGTCACAAAATAAGTCTTAATAAATTTAAGAAGACTGAAATCATATCAAGAAACTTTTATAATCACAATGGTATGAAACTGAAATCAATTACAAGAAGAGAACTAGAAATTTCACAAATACGTGGAGATTAAACAACATGCTACTGAATAACTGATGGATCAAACAAGAAATCAAAAGAGAAATAAAAAAAAATCTCAAGACAAAGAAAATGGAAGTACAGCATACCAAAATGTATGGGCTGCATCAAAAGCAGTTTTAAGAGGGAAGTTCATAATGAAAAATGCCTACATTAAGCAACAAGAAAAATCTCAAATAAACAACCTAATTTTACACCTCAGGGAACTAGAAAAAGAATAATAAACTAAGCCTGAAGTTACTAGAAGGAAAGAAATAATAAACATCAGAGCAGAAATAAATGAAATAGAGATTATAAGTAGAAAAGATCAATGAAACTAAGAACTGGTTTTTTGAAAAGATAAATAAAATAGACAAACCTTTAGCCTCATCAAGAAAAGAGGACTCAAATAGAATCAGAAATAAAAGAGACATTACAACTGAAACCACAGAAATACAAAGGATTCATAAGAGACTACAGTGAATAATTATATGCTAATAATTTGAATACTCTAGAAGAAGTCAGTAAATTCTTGGAAACTTATAATCTAGCAAAACTGAATCAAGAAGAAATAGATAGCCTGAATGGGTCGATAACAAATAGGGAGACTGGAGTGGTAATAAAAGAATCTCCCAATAAAGGAAAGCACAGGACCAGATGGCATGAAGGGCTGAATTCTAACAAACATTCAATGATGAATTAATACAAATCCTTTTAAAACTTCCAAAAAATAGAAGCAGAGGTAATACTTCCAAACTCATTTTATGAGGACAGTATCACCCTGACACCAAAGTCAGCCAACCACACCAAAAGTAAGGAAAACTATAAGCCAATATCTCTGATGAACATAGATACAAAATTCCTCAGTAAAACTCTAGCAAATCAAATTCAACAACATGTCGGGGCGCCTGGGTGGCTCAGTCGTTAAGCGTCTGCCTTCGGCTCAGGTCATGATCCCAGGGTCCTGGGATCGAGCCCCGCATCGGGCTCCCTGCTCCGCGGGAAGCCTGCTTCTCCCTCTCCCACTCCCCCTGCTTGTGTTCCCTCTCTCACTGTGTCTCTCTCTGTCAAATAAATAAATAAAATCTTTAAAAAAAAAAAAAAAAAAAAAAAAATTCAACAACATGTCAAAAAGATTATATACCATGACCAAGTAGGGTTTATCCCTGGGATACAAGATTGGCTTAACATATGCAAATCAATCAATGAGATACACCACATCAGCAGAATAAAAGATAAAAACCACACGATCATCTCAATAGATGTAGAAAACACGTTTGAATAAGTTCAACATTCATTCATGATAAAAACTCAATAAAATAGGTATAGAAGAAAATGTCTTCAACACAATAAAGTTTGTTTATGAAAAACCCATAGCTAATATCATAATCAATGGGGAAACACTTAGAACTTTTTCTCTAATATTCAGTACAAGGCAAGGATGCCTAATGTTACCACTTCTATTCATCATAATACTAGGAGTACTAGCAAGGGTAATCAGATGAGAAAAAGGAATAAAAGGCATCAAAATTGTAAAGGAAGAAGTAAAGTTATTTCTATTTGCAAGTGACATGATTTTATTTTTTTATTTAAATTCAATTTAGTTAACATGTAGGGCATTATTACTTTCAGGGGTAGAATTTAGTGATTCATCAGTTGTATATAACACCCAGTGCTCATTACATCAAGTGCCCTCCTTAATGCTCATCCCTCCACCCACCTCCCCTCTAGTGACCCTCAGTTTGTTTCCTATAGTTAAGAGTCTCTTATGGTTTCCCTCCCTCTTTGTTTTCATCTTATTTTATTTTTCCTTCCCTTCCCCTATGTTCGAAGGTAGTTCTTTTTTTAACTTTCTGAGGAACATCCATACTGTTTTCCAGAGTGGCTGTATGAGTTTGCATTCCCACCAATGGTGTAAGAGGGTTCCCCTTTCTCTGTACCCTCGCTAACATCTGTTGTTTCCTGAGTTTTTAATTTTAGCCATTCTGACCAGTGTGAGGTGGTAGCTCATTGTGGTTTTGATTTGTATTTCCCTGATGCTGAGTGATGCTGAGCATTTTTGCACGTATCTGTTAGCCATTTGTATGAAGTGACATGATTTTATATGTAGAAAACCCTGAAGATGCCATTAAAAAAACTGTTAGAAGTAATAAAGAAATTCAGTAAAGATGCAGGATACAAAATAAACATAAACAATCAATTACATTTTTCACACCAACAATAATCTACTTGAAAAGGAAATGAAGAAAACAATCCTACCTATGATTGCACCAAAAAGAATAAAATACTTAGGAATAAATTTAACCAAGAATGTGAAAGATCTGTACACTGAAAACTATAAAATGATGGTGAAAGTAATTGAAGAAGACACAAATAAATGGAAAAATATTTTCATGTTCATGGACTGAAAGAAATATTGTCAAAATGTCCATACTAAGCAAGCAATATACAGCATCAATGTGATCCCTATCAAAATTCCAGTGGCATTTTTCACAGAAACAGAAAAAACAGTCTTAAAATTTGTATGGAGCCACAAAAGATCCCTAATAGCCAAAGCAATCTGAACAAAAATGAACAAAGTTGGAGGCACACACTTCCTGATTTCAAATTATATTACAAAGCTACAGTAATCCAAATGGTATGGTACCAGCCTAAAAAAAGACACATAGACTAATACAACAGAAAAGAGAGCCCAGAAATGAACCCAATCATATATTGTACACACATATATAATCAACTAACTTTTGACAAGCGTGCCAAAAATACACAGTGGGGAAGAGATAGTTTCCTCAATAAATGGTGTTGGAAAAACTGGGTATCCACATGCAAAAGAAAGAAATTGGATCCCTATCTTACACCATTCAAAAAAGTCAGCTGAAAATGAAGTAAAGACTAAAATATAAGACCTGAAACTAAAATATCCCTAGAGAAAAATGTAGGGAAAAAGCTTCCTGAAACTGGTCTTGGCAATTATTTTTTTGGATATGACAATTAATACTCAGCAACAAAAGCAAAAATAAATAAGTGGGACTGCATCAAACACTTTATCAAACAGTGTAACTACACAGCAAAGGAAGCAAACAACAGAATGAAAAGGCAACCTATGGATTGGCAGAAAATATTTGCAAGACATTTTTCCAAAGAAAACATACAAATGGCCAACAGCTACATGAAAAAATGTTCAGTATCATTGATCATCAGGGAAATGCAAATCAAAACCACAATGAGATATCACCTCACACCTGTCAGAATAGCTAAAATAAAAAACAGAAGAAATAACAAGTGTTGGTGAGGATGTGGAGAGAAAAAGGAACCCTCATGCACTGTTGGTGGGAATGTAAGCTGGTGCAGCCATTATAGAAAACAGTATGTAGGTTTCTCAAAAAATTAAAAATAGTATTAAGGAGGGCACTTATTGTGATGAGCACTAGGTGTTATATGTAAGTAATGAATCACTAAATTCTACTCCTGAAATCAATATTACCCTATATGTTAACTAACTAGAATTTAAATAAAAACTTAAAAAATAAAAAAATAAAATAAAAACTGTGTTTGCAAAACAACAAAACAAAACAAAATAGAATTACCATATAACCCAGCAATTCCATTACTGGGTATGAAACAAAATAGAATTACCATATAACCCAATAATTCCATTACTGGGTATTTATCCAAAGAAAATAAAAACATTAATTCAAAAAGATATATGCACCCTATGTTTATTGCAGCATTATTAATAAATAATAATAATAATAATATGGAATAGTAATAATAATATAATAATAATAATGGCCAAGAACTGGAAGCAACCCAAGAGTCCATTGATAGATGAATGGATAAAGAAGATGTAGTAAATATATATAATGTAGTATTACTCAGCTATGAAAAAGAATGAAATCTTGCCACTTGCCAACAGCATGGATGGATCTAGAGGGTATAATGCTATGTGAAATAAGTCAGTCAGGGGGTTTGATACCATATGATTTCACTCATATGTGGAATTTAAGAAACAAAACAAATGAGCAAAGAAAAAAAGAAACAGGGGTGCCTGGGTGGCTCAGTCATTAAGCGTCTGCCTTCGCCTCGGGTCATGATCATGGGGTCCTGGGATCGAGCCCTGCATTGGGCTCCCTGCTCCATGGGAAGCTTGCTTCTCCCTCTCCTGCTCCCCCTGCTTTTGTTCCCTCTCTCGCTCTCTCTCTGTCAAAAAATAAATAAAATCTTAAAAAAAAAAAAAGAAAAAAGAAACAAAAAACCCCACAGACTCTTAACTATAGAGAACAAACTGATGGTTACCAAAGGGGAGGTGGGTGGGGGAGATGGGTGAAATAGGTGAAGGGGATTAAGAGTACACTTATCATGATGAGCACTGAGTAATGTATAGAATCATTGAATCACTATATTGTACACCTGAAACTAATATAACACCATATGCTAATTATACTTGTATAAAAAAAATAGAACTATCATATGATCCAGCAATATCTCTTCTGGGTATATACCCAAAGGAAATGAAATCATTATCCCAAAGAAATATCTGTACTCCCATGTTCACTACAGCATTATTTACAGTAACCAACATATACCTGTGTCCATCAACGAATGAATTGGATATAGAAATTGTGGTCTATATATACAGTGCATTATTATTCAGCCTTTAAAAGCCAACTTAAACAAGAACATCATAATCATCACACTCTTTAAAATGTCTGTGAGATAAAAAAAAAAGAATTTCTGTGGGGAGATTTCTACCTTTTCTTGGCACTAGGGTCAGATGGAGCTCTCTTTTTTGATGGAGGCCTTACAAAAAAAGCACTCTATGGAATAGCTGATAAAGGTTGTGAGGATGTCTTTACCAAAAGGATAGGGAGATCACAACCTTTAAAAACAATCCTAGATACATGTAGAACACAATGAACAGCAAAGCATAATTTAGCACAAGCACTTTGAAAGATCCCATTATCATATAATCTAATCACATCAACAAAAAATAAATTTCTGATGGATTGAGGAGATGAATGTAGAAAATAAAACAGAACCATAAATAAAGAAGAAAATATAGGGATAGGTGGTGGAGAAGGCTACAAAAGAAGACAGTATGGAATAAAATATTGATATATTTGGTTGTATAAAAATTCGAAGCTCCTGCTAGCCAAAAAGCACTACAAAAGAAAACCTGGGAAAACCATTTCTAATAAAATGACAGATGAAACAAAAATCTTAGTCAAAAACTGCATGAAGGACATAAAAGTTATAAAATAGAATAAAATCGGGAGGTAATCTTGAAAAAAAGTTCAATTACATCAGTAATCAAAGAAATGCCAACACCACTGATATACCCTTTTTTAATTGAAAAAGAATGATAATGTGCAATGTTGTTGGGCTCATATGTAATCTCAAGTGCTAATGATGGGCCACAGTATTCCCCATCAGTTCTTATACTCCCCCAAGTATAGGAGACACTTGGGTTTGAATGAATTTGGCAGCAACTTCTGTTTCTTGATCTCAACTTCTGAAGCTCTTTCTCACCGGGCTGGAGGGAAGGAGGAATACTCTAATACTTTCCTCTTAAGGAATTCTCTTGATTCTTCAATATGCCATCCTCACCATCTTTTATAGGCTGAAGATAGGATAATATCCTGCAAGGAGGTCTTTAGGATGTATCTATTGATGTCATCAGTCTTTAGGACCTCAGAAGAAATGAAAACAGAGACTGTCTCCATTTTAACATTTCATTACAGTTTGAGTGGATTTCTGTTACAACCAAAAAAGCTTTGGCTAAGATGCTTGGATTAACTCCTCAGTTTCTCCAGGGTAGTTTACTCTGATTGGGTACTATTAACAAAAAACTGCTATCTATTAAAATTATCACTCATTTTACAAATATTCATTCATTTCACAAATGTCTACTGAGTTTCAACTACATGTTCAAGGCCTGGGATACAGAGATGAAGACAAGAGGGCTCACTGTCTGTGTGGGGGAGCAGGGGATAAGTCTGAGACATATTCTCATATGATTGCAATGCAATATGATAGAGCTATAGTACAAGAAAAGATGGAAGTGTCACAAGAACACAGGGATTCTTGTAGTTGCAGATCAATTAAGAATTACTAAGAATTGGGAAAAAAATTTGTTTTCCACCCTGCTGAATTACTCAAACTGTCACATTATGCCAGATTGGCATTGTGTTCACTCCACCATTCAAAGTATAAGGAAACTGTAGTAAAAGGAAACTGTGGTATAAAAATGCCTTTTAAAATGTTCTGCTATGATGACATGATACTCTATGTAGAAAACCTGAAGGACTCTGCCAAAAAATTGCTAGAACTAATACATGAATTCAGCAAAGTTACAGGATATAAAATCAATGTAGAGAAATCTGTTGTATTTCTATGTACCAATAACAAAGCAGCAGAAAAATCAAGGAATTGACCCCATTTGCAGTTACACCAAAAACAATAAGATACTTAGGAATAAACCTAACTAAAGAGGTAAAAGATCTGTATTCTAAAAAAACTCTGGATCACTTATGAAAGAAATTGAAGAGGACAGAAAGAAATGGAAAAGCATTCCATGCTCATGGATTGGAAGAACATTGTTAAAATGTCTGTACTACCCAAAGCAATCTATACATTTAACACAATCCCTATCAAAATAGCACCAGCATTTTTCACAGAACTAGAACAAACAATCCTAAAATTTGTATGGAACCACAAAAGATCCTGAATAGCCAAAGCAATTCTGAAAAACAAAAACAAAACTGGAGGCATCACGATTCTGGACTTCAAGCTGTATTACAAAGCTGTAGTCATCAAGACAATATGCTATTGGCACAAAAACAGACCCTAGATCAATGAAACAGAATAAAGAACCCAGAAATGGGCCCACAACTATATGGTCAACTAATCCTCAACAAAGCAGAAAGAATATCCAATGGAAAAAAGACAGTTCTCTTCAAAAAATGGTGTTGGGAAAACTGGACAGCAACATGCAGAAGAATTAAACTGGACCACTTTGTCTCACCATACCCAAAAATAAATTCAAAATGGATGAAAGACCTAAATGTGAGACAGGAAACCATCAAAATCCTAGAGAAGAACAGAGGCAGAAACCTCTTTGAACCTCAGCCCTAGCAGCTTCTTACTAGACATATCACTGGAGGCAAGGGAAACAAAAGCAAAAAACTATTGGGACTTCATCAAGATAAAAAGTTTCTGCACAGCAAAGGAAACAATCAACAAAACTAAAAAGTAGCCTACGGAATGGCAGAAGATATTTGAAAATGACATATCTGATAAAGGGTTAGTATCCAATATCTATGAAGAAATTACCAAACTCAACACCCAAGAAACGAATAATCCAGTTAACAAATGGGCAGAAGACATGAATAGACACTTTTAAAGAAGACATCCAGATAGCTAATAGACACATGAAAAAATGCTCAACATCACTCGGCATCAGGAAATACAAATCAAAACCACAATGAGATACCACCTCACACAGGTCAGAATGGCTAAAATTAACAACAAATAACAGGTTGTTGGCAAGGACGCAGACAAAGGGGAACCCCCTTGCACTGTTGGTGGGAATGCAAACTGGTGTAGCCATTCTGGAGAACAGTATGAAGCTTCCTCAAAAAGTTAAAAATAGAACTACTTTATGATCCAGCAATTGCACTAGTAGGTATTTACACAAAGGATACAAAAATACAGATTTGAAGGGGCACATGCACCCTGAATTTATAGCAGCATTATCAACAATAGCCAAACTATGGAGAGAGCCCAAATGTCCATCAACTGACGAATGGATAAAGATGTGGTATATATATATATATATATATATACAATGGAATATTACCTGGCCATCAAAAAATTGAAATCTTTCCATTTGCAACGATGTGGATGGAGCTAGAGTGTATCCTGCTGAGTGAAATAAGTCAGTCAGAGAAAGACAAATACCATATGATCTCACTCATATATGGAATTTAAGAAAGATAACAGATGAACATATACGAAAGGGGAAAAGAAAAAAAGAGAGAAGGAAACAAACCATAAGAGACCCCTAATCTTACAGAACAAACTGAGGGATGATGGAGGGACGTGGGTGGGGGATGGGCTAGATGGATGCTGGGTATTAAAGAAGGCCTTGTGATGAGCACTGGGTGTTGTACACAAGTGAATTCTACTCCAGAAACCAATATTGCACTGTATGTTCACTAACTAAAATTCAAATTAAAAAAAAATAAAAAGAAAAAAACTGTTCTGCTAGGTTTTGGATCTGAGAATAAGACAATAATATGTATTGAAGTGTTAATATTTTTCTTAAATCCTTCTCATTTTCCTTTCTTGCTGTGTTTTAGATATCTTGTATGGTTCTTTTTTACTTATTGGAACACTCATGTGTTGGGATAATATTTTACATGTATTATTCTATAAGTATTTTTTTCAAACCATGGCTCCTTGTTTTCCTTTGAAAACTATCACAGCTCTCTGTGAACATTTCACCAATGGCAGAGAATTTCGAAAACTTGATTTTCCTTGCCCTAAAAGTATGTAAGCCCTCTCTATAGGATACCCAAGACAATTTCACTCAGAGTCTGGGAGGCTTCTCATCCAGGCCAGGTCTTCTCCTCTCCTAGTGGATAGGAGATCTAACTTCCACTTGACAAATAGTTTAAAGCACGCACATGTGTACTTAACCTGCATTCCCAAAGGAGACTAGTGTGTTAGTTACACATGTAGGCCTTGGGGTCAGATGGACACAGATTTAAATGCCAGCTCTGCCATTTGTAGACTAAGTGACCCTGGACAAATTAATTTTGTTAAGCTTCAGTTTCTTCAAATATAATTGGATGATAATAATAATTACTTTATAGACTATTAACTGAATAAAAATGAGATCATATATCCAGGTCACAGTACCTGGCACATTGTAAAGGTTATATAAATGTTAGTAAATACTGTTATCAATATTATTTCTTAAGGAGTATAAATTCAAACTCACTTTTACTTCATACTTATAAAAGCTTTGTTGAGAGAAAATATTGAAAATATTGAGTTTTCAATATTTGATTGAGTTTTATTTCTGCATTGGAGAATGGAGACATTCTCCAATTAAGGTAGACCACAAAGAGCTATATATGAGAACTGAATTTTCCTAGCCATCTACAGATCCATTTTTATCAGATTATGCATTGTTTTTATGTCCTTGGCCGACATAGTACAATGTTATAGACTCAACTCTGGTTGTATTCACTACGTCAACATAGTTCATTAGATTATATACAGAGCTTGTCTAGGGAGTGTGTGGTAATCAATTGGGCTGTTCAGAATAAATATTCACCTTTTTATCCTTCCAAGGCACATGGTAACCTCTTCCCGCTTTCAAGTAATAAGCATGGCCACATGGCTTGCTCTCAGCAATGAAGTAATGAAATCTGAGTCAAAATGATGTGTGGGGTTTTTTTTGAGAGAAAGATTTAAGAGCCAATGCACAGTTCATTGAGTTCCCTTTTCCCTGCTTCAGTGATTATGGTGAATGGAGATAAAATCTTCTTTGGCTTGGATGTTTGAGTTACTAATAAAGACTCTAGCCTATATGCAATGGATATACAATGTGAGTGAAAAATAAATTTTGTCAGGAGAAGCCACTAAGATTTTGCTGATGTTGTTACTACATTATAATATAGCCTATCCTGATTGATATAGGGATTCACAGGGGGAAAAAAAAGTACTATTTAGTCTTAGTATAAGGAATAGATCTACTTCGTGTGCACAAATGGTTTGTTTTTATTTTATGGATATTGCCCAAGTATGTAAGTAACATTGTCATATCCTTTCCTTGGCAGACAGAAAGCTTTGAGCCAACCTTATTTGTGAGCCAAGTGTAGCAAAAGTAAAAGATCTCTCAGTAGGATTTTACATTCTAATTTCATCTCAGACTTTTCTTGTTCTATCTCATTTTTCTTAAACCTTCTTTTTCTTATCTGCTGATTTAGCATGTTATTTTATGCTGTCATATTGAACACACTTATGTAAAGTTACCTAAATCCTTACAGGAAAAAGATGGGGGCATATATATAATTAAATATAAACATAAGTATATTGCCTAATGTTTTAGTAAAAAAGACTGAAACATGTGATATGCAAGGTGCTTCACCTTATCTTTCAGTTTTGCGTTTCCTGAAATGGCCTAATGGCTCAGACGCCACTGTTATTCTGGTGTCTCTCCTGGGGCTCATTGATGGCCCTTCAGAAGAACACAGAATTAGGATTCAGGAATCTAAATTCCAGTTTTATTTCACCACAAACTACATATGTAATCACCAGCAACCCACTTTCTGCTTGAATCTCTACTTCCTCATTTGTAAAAGTGAGGGCTTTAAAGAAGATTTTAAGTTTATGTTATTTATGTTCAAATTATGTTAATTTATATGAAAAAAAGGCATGAGGGGATAGATTAATCTATCTGTATTACGTGGGGAAAAAACCACAAATGTGATTTCCTGGGACTAAATTTGCTATTTTCCATTTAATCATGCTTTCCTTCAAGAAATATTTCTTGTAGCCTATGTGAAAGAAAGATACTACAAGGTTACAGAGAAGCAAAGGATACAATTCCTGGCTGCTGCAGTCAATTACAATCAAATAGGCTGATAAAACACATGCGGGTAATACTTGTGAAAAATTCAACATCTATTACAAAGTTAATGTGAGATAAAGAGGCAAAGAGGTTGTATCAGAAATAAAACTTTTAGGAATGAGACAGAGACTGTTTATGGGATAAGGTTGTCAGAGAAGGCTCCCTCATAAACTGATTGGATTTGCAGGGCATGGACAAAGAACGCAGGCCAATGGAGTGTACACAGGGGTGAGGTCGGATAACAAGGCATTTAGATGGGACCTTGAGAAGACCACCCTCGCTGCAGCAAAGGGTTACCTTGGGGAATGTCCTGAGAATATGGAAAAGAAAAAGAGCAAAGGAGATTAAGATGGAGTGGTTATCCTAGTGTAAACAGATTTTTACTATGTGTCTGTCAGGAAATAATGCACTGAACTCAAATCTTTGAGGATGATTGAAATAATTGGTGGGTAATTATAAGTTCATTTAAATACTATAGTTGCTTAACAAATAATGTGAGTGATGTGGTTTTACCCTTTAAGTCATAAAGTTGCTAATGAGCCCAATTATTTCAAATTATCATAAATTTCATTTCCCCATGGATTGTTGGTAGAAGAGAAAGGTAACATGATAGCCTATGAAAGATGAAAGCAATTATGTCTCTTTTACTCATTGTCATAGAATAATTTTAAAATGTTTGCCAAGGGCTTCAAACTTTTTGTTAACTGACTGTAGTCCTTTGTAATAGAAATAAGAATGAACCAACTCTACTGCTGTGAAAATGGTGGGGGAAAGAGGAGCCAAGGAGTGCGTAGTTACCTGTTACCATAGAGGAATAAAGGGGAATACTGTTAATGAAAAAAATTCAAAATCTTGAAGTAATGAAATCAAAGTGGTAAAGAATTCACATTTTGGTGAGGTCAGGGTTCTGCGCGATTTATAGGATATACATATGTTTCTTTCAAAATGTGGGTGGAGGAATCAAATGTAATGGGGAGAAAACTTTTGCAAGGGCTCATTCTGTTTTCCTCTTCGTGTTAATGTTAAATGGAGGGTGCTGTGGGTCACCCACATCATTTCCTCTTTGTTTGCAGTCATTGTGCCCTAATGGGAAAAATGCTCACAGAGGTCTTCATGACGCAGTGTCAGTTCCCCGCCCTTTCCCCCAAATCTTTTCATCAGAACATTTACTATAAGTTAGACTTATGTACTGAACAAAGAAACTCGCATTTTATGCCATTATTTTAAAAAATAAATTACAGGCTCTCAAACCTCTGCTATGGGTGGGTTCTCACTAACAATATGCATCAAAATAAGTCCATATTCCAAGATCAAATTTACAAAATTTGGATCTGTTTTTAATTAAACCAAACTCTTTCTAAGTGAGTGAGAAATTAATAGTTAAAATGAATGATTAGAATAAGAATTGTCTCTTAAATGGCTGGTAATGCCAAATTCTTTGAACTGGCTACCACGAAGCTCCTACCCTGACTGCTGGGACTAACTGAATCCAAACTTAATCAAATCAATCATACCAAGAAAAGGAACACCACCAAAAGTTTCATTTGTAAGACCACAGGACACTAACAGAATTTATGGAAGGTTTGAATTAGTATCTCAGTAAGACCTGTCCTTTATAATGACACTTCCTCAGGGAGAAAGACTGAGTGCTACTACAATGTGATCTAAGAACCAATTTTACTTTTAAAATAATTGGTACCACTGTATTATAGTGGAAAGTGCTTGGGAAAGAACAGAATGGTAAATACAGCAGTATTCCTCAAACATTAAAGGCATAAGAAATACCTGGGAATCTTTTTCTTTTTTAATTAAAAAAATTTTTTTATTAACATATAATGTATTATTTGTTTCAGGGGTACAGGTCTGTAATTCATCAGTCTTACACAATTCACAGTGCTCACCATAGTACTTACCCTCCCCAATGTCCATCACCCAGCCACCCCATCCCTCCCACCCCCCTCCACTCCAGCACCCCTCAGTTTGTTTCCTGAGATTAAGAGTCTCTTATGGTTTATCTCCCTCTCTGGTTTCATCTTGTTTCATTTTTCCCTCCCTTTCCCTATGAAATTCTCAAATTCCTCATATTAATGAGATCATATGATACTTGTCTTTCTCTGATTGACTTATTTCACTTAGCATAATACCCTCTAGTTCCATCCACATTGTTGCAAATGGCAAGATTCCATTTTTTTGATGGCTGCATAATATTCCATTGTATATATACATATATCCCACATCTTCTTTATCCATTCATCTGTTGATGGACATCTAGGCTCTTTCCATAGTTTGGCTATTGTGGACATTGCTGCTATAAACATTGGGGTGCACGTGCTCCTTCGGATCACTACATTTGTATCTTTGGGGTAAATACCCAGTAGTGCAATTGCTGTGTTGTAGGCTAGCTCTATTTTCAACTTTTTGAGGAACCTCCACACTGTTTTCCAGAGTGGCTGCACCAGCTTGCATTCCTACCAACAGTGTAGGAGGGTTCCCCTTTCTCTGCATCCCCGCCAACATCTGTCGTTTCCTGACTTGTTAACTTTAGACATTCTGACTGGTGTGAGGTGGTATCTCACTGAGGTTTTGATTTGGATTTTCCTGATGCCGAGCAATGTTGAGCACTTTTTCATGTGTCTGTTGGCCATTTGGATGTCTTCTTTGCGGAAATGTCTGTTCATGTCTTCTGACCATTTCTTGATAGGATTATTTTGTTCTTTGGGTGTTGAGTTTGATAAGTTCTTTATAGATTTTGGATACTAGCCCTTTATCTGATATGTCATTTGCAAATATCTTCTCCCATTCTGTCAGTTGTCTTTTGGTTTTGTTGACTGTTTCCTTTGCTGTGCAAAAGCTTTTTATCTTGATGGAAGTCCCAATAGTTCATTTTTGCCCTTGCTTCCCTTGCCTTTGGCAATCTTTCTAGGAAGAAGTTGCTGCAGCTGAGGGCAAAGAGGCTGCTGCCTGTGTTCTCCTCTAGGATTTTGATGGGTTCCTGTCTCACATTTAGGTCTTTCATCCATTTTGAGTCTATTTTTGTGTGTGGGGTAAGGAAATGGTGCAGTTTCATTCTTCTACATGTGGCTGTCCAATTTTCCCAACACCATTTGTTGAAGAGACTGCCTTTTTTCCATTGGATATTCTTTCCTGCTTTGTCAAAGATTAGTTGACAGTAGAGTTGAGGGTCCATTTCTGTGCTCTCTATTCTGTTCTATTGATCTATGTGTCTGTTTTTGCACCAGTACCCTACTGTCTTGATGATTACAGCTTTGTAATGGAGCTTAAAGTCCAAAATTGTGATGCCACCAGCTTTGCTTTTCTTTTTCAACATTCCTCTGGCAATTCGGGGTATTTTCTAGTTCCATACAAATTTTAGGATTATTTGTTCCATTTCTTTGAAAAAAGTTGATGGTATTTTGATAAGGATTGCATTAAATGTCTAGATTATTCCAGGTAGCATAGACATTTTCACAATATTTGTTCTTCCAATCCATGAGCATGGAAGGTTTTCCATTTCTTTGTGTCTTCCTCAATTTCTTTCATGAGTATTCTATAGTTTTCTGACTACAGATCCTTTGCCTCTTTGGTTAGATTCATTCCTAGGTATCTTATGGTTTTGGGTGCAATTGTAAATGGAATCGACTCCTTAATTTCTCTTTCTTCTGTCTTGTTGTTGGTGTATAGAAATGCAAATGATTTTTGTGCATTGATTTTATATCCTGCTACTTTACTGAATTCCTGTGTGAGTTCTAGCAGTTTTGGGGTGGAGTCTTTTGGGTTTTCCACATAAAGCATCATATCATCTGCAAAAAGCGAGAATTTCACTTCTTTGTTATTTCTTTTTGTTGTCTGATTGCTGAGGCTAGGACTTGTAGTACTATGTTGAACAGAAGTGGTGAGAGTGGACATCCCTGCTGTGTTCCTGACCTTAGGGGAAAAGCTCTCAGTTTTTCCCCATTGAGTACGATACTTGCTGTGGGTTTTTCATAGATGGCTTTTATGATATTGAGGTATGTGCTCTCTATCCCTACACTGTGAAGACTTTTAATCAAGAAAGGATGCTGTACTTTGTCAAATGCTTTTTCCACATCTATTGAGAGGATCATATGGTTCTTGTTCTTTCTTTTGTTAATGTATTGTATCACATTGATTGATTTGTGGATGTTGAACCAAACTTGCAGCCCAGGGATAAATCCCATCTGGTCATGGTGAATAATCCTTTTAATGTATTGTTGGATCCTACTGGCTAGTATTTTGGTGAGAATTTTTGCATCCATGTTCATCAGGGATATTGGTCTGTAAATCTTTTTGATGGGGTCTTTGTTTGGTTTTGGGATCAAGGTAATGGTGGCCTCATAAAATGATTTTGGAAGTTTTCCTTCCATTTCTGTTTTTTGGAATAGCTTCAGAAGAATAGGTATTAATTCTTCCTTAAATGTTTGGTAGAATTCCCCTGGGAAGCCATCTGGCGCTGGGCTCTTGTTTGTTGGGAGATTTTTGATTACTGCTTCAATTTCCTTAGTGGTTACGGGTCTGTTCAGGTTTTCTATTTCTTCTTGGTTCAGTTTTGGTAGTTTATACATCTCTAGGAATGCATCCATTTCTTCCAGATTGTCTAATTTGCTGGCATATAGTTGCTCATAATATGTTCTTATAATTGTTTGTATTTCTTTGGTGTTGGTTGTGATCTCTCCTCTTTCATTCATGATTTTATTTATTTGGGTCCTTTTTCTTTTCTTTTTGATAAGTCTGGCCAGGGGTTTATCAATCTTATTTATTCCTTCAAAGAAAAATCTCCTAGTTTCGTTGACCCGTTCTACTGTTTTTTGGTTTCTATTTCATTGATTTCTGCCCTGATCTTTATTATTTCTCTTCTCCTTCTGGGTTTAGGCTTTATTTGCTGTTCTTTCTCCAGCTCCTTTAGGTGTAGGGTTAGGTTGTGTATTTGAGACTTTTCTTGTTTCTTGAGAAAGGCTTGTATTGCTACATACTTTCCTCTTAGGACTGCCTTTGCTGCATCCCAAAGATTTTGAACAGCTGTGTTTTCATTTTCATTTGTTTCCATGAATTTTAAAAATTCTTCTTTAATTTCCTGGTTGACCCATTCATTCTTTAGTAGGATGCTCTTTAGCCTCCATGTATTTGAGTTCTTTCCAACTTCCCTCAGGTGATTGGGTTCTAGTTTCAAAGCATTGTGGTCTGAAAATATGCAGGGAATGATCCCAATCTTTTGGTACTGGTTGCGACCTGATTTGTGACCCAGGATGCGATCTATTCTGGAGAATGTTCCATGGACACTAGAGAAGAATGTGTATTCTGTTGCTTTGGGATGGAATGTTCTGAATATATCCGTGAAGTCCATCTGGTTCAGTGTGTCATTTAAAGCCTTTATTTCCCTGTTGATCTTCTGCTTAGATGATCTGTCCATTTCAGTGAGGGGGGTGTAAAAGTCCCCTACCATTATTGTATTATTATCAATGTGTTTCTTTGATTTTTTTATTAATTGGCTTATATAACTGGCTGCTCCCATGTTAGAGGCACAGATATTTAAAATTGTTAGATTTTCTTGTTGGATAGACCCTTTAAGTATGATGTAGTGTTCTTTATCATCTCTTATTATAGTCTTTGGTTTAAAATCTAATTTGTCTGATATAAGGATTGCCACCCCAGCTTTCTTTTGGTGTCCATTAGCATGGTAAATGGTTTTCCAACCCTTCACTTTAAACCTGGCGGTGTCTTTGGGTCTAAAATGAGTCTCTTACAGACAGCACATTGATAGGTCTTGTTTTTTTTATCCAATCTGATATCCTGTGTCTTTTGATTGGGGCATTTAGCCCATTTACATTCAGGGTGACTATTGAAAGATATGAATTTAGTGCCATTGTATTGCCTGCAAGGTGACTGTTACTGTATATTGTCTGTGTTCCTTTCTGGGTCTATGTTACTCTAAGGCTCTTTCTTTGCTTAGAGGATCCCTTTCAATATTTCTTATAGGACTGGTTTGGTGTTTGCAAATTCTTTTAGTTTTTGTTTGTCCTGGAAGCTTTTTATCTCTCCCTCTATTTTCAATGACAGACTAGCTGGATATAGTATTCTTGGCTGCATATTTTTCTCATTTAGTGCTCTGAATATATCATGCCAGTCTTTTCTGGCCTGCCAGATCTCTGTGGATAGGTCTGCTGCCAATCTAATGTTTCTACCGTTGTAGGTTACAGACCTCTTGTCCCGAGCTGCTTTCAGGATTTTCTCTTTGTCTCTGAGACTTGTAAGTTTTACTATTAGATGTCGGGGTGTTGACCTATTTTTATTGATTTTGAGGGGGTTCTCTGTGCCTCCTGGATTTTGATGCCTGTTTCCTTCCCCAAATTAGCAAAGAGTTCTGCTATAATTTGCTCCAATATACCTTCTGCCCCTCTCTCTCTTTCTTCTTCTTCTGGGATCCCAATTATTCTAATGTTGTTTTGTTTTATGGTATCATTTATCTCTCGAATTCTCCCCTCATGATCCAGTAGTTGTTTATCTCTCTTTTTCTCAGCTTCTTTATTCTCCATCATTTGGTCTTCTATATCACTAATTCTCTCTTCTGCCTCTTTTATCCTAGCAGTTAGAGGCTCCATTTTTAATTGCACTTCATTAATAGCCTTTTTGATTTCGACTTGGTTAGATTTTAGTTCTTTCATTTCTCCAGAAAGGGATTCTCTAGTATATTCTGTGCTTTTTTCAAGCCCAGCTAGTATCTTTATAATCGTCATTCTGAATTCTAGTTCTGACATCTTATTAATGTCTGTATTGATTAGGTCCTTGGCAGTCAGTACAGCATCTTGTTCTTTTTTTTGAGGTGAGTTTTTCCATCTTGTCATTTTGTCCAGAGGAGAATAGATGAATGAGAGAACAAAATGCTAAAAAAATGCTAAAAGGGTAACAACAACCCCAGAAAAATATACACTAGGCAAATCAGAAGAGACCCAAAACCGGGGTGAAATGAAAGGGGAAAAAAAAAGAAAAGAATATGAGCAGGCTGGTGAAAATAACAGAGCCACACACTAGATTCTGGGAGGCAAGAAACTCCCTCCCAAAATTTTAAAGAAAGAAAAACATATATATACAAAAATAAGGGTAAATGCGACGAAGGGATGGAATATGAGTGTAAAGATGAAAAGTAAAAAAGATTTTAAAAAAGGAATTGATAATATAAGAAGTTGGTTGAAAAAAATTTAAAAAATCAAAAAAAAAAAAAAAAAAGGAATGTGACCAGGCGGGGAACTAGGACAATGTCATACACTAGATTTAGGGTATATTTTGGTCTGTTATAAGAAACTGTATCCCAAAATTTAAAGAAAGAAAAACTTATATATATACAAAAAATAAGGTTAAAAACAAACCTGGGAATCTTTTTAAAATCCGGTTTTTACTTTATTAGGTCTGGGGCCTAACAACATCACAGGTATTGGTGATGCTACTAGTCTGTGGAATTGTCTTTTGAATAACAAGGGGATAAATAACACAGATCTGCAACAGTTCCTTTCTAACAATGTGACTTTGAACCTGTGTCTTCAGCTATAAAATGGACAGTGAACACCAATGTCATAGGGTCACTGGAGGGGTAAGTGGGATTGTGAAGTGCTCAGCAACATTGAACTTAGAAAGGAGCACAGAACAGAGAGCAGAGAACATGGGGAGTAATGCTGGTAACTAACATACAAATTGTGCTATCTTCTCAATCCCATGACACTTTATATGTGTCATTAACTGTGGACTCTTAAAAGTGAATTGCTAATGAGAAGAGTGAATCATTTTCTATGTTCAGTTTCTGAGATTTCTCTTCTGAAAAACTACGTTTCCAAATATTAATTTGCTTTAAATGATTGCCCATACAAACCCTACCTCCATAAACTTTACCTGAAAAAAACAAAAAGCCTGCCAAATAAGACTTGAATGGCTCTTTTAAAATTATTGGATAAAGGTTTAAATCACCAGAGGTTGCATCATTATGGGTTATTATTTGAGAATTGTTTGACTTCCATAATATGAAGTTATTCTCAGAGGAGTATGATTAGAATAGAAACCAGATATGTTTTTCAGGACTTTACTGGAAAAAAAAAAGATAAACAAGTAGAATATTAATATAAGAATGACCTAAGGAGGTTTCCAGAAACTTGAAGCATAAGTAGACAGAAAAAGTGTACATGTGTGCATTTATGAGTGAGAAAGAGAAAGAGCAAGAGACAGAAAGAGAGAGGAAAAGAGAATAAAAAATGTGGAGGAGAGGGGCACCTGGGTGGCTTAGTTGGTTAAGGATCTACCTCTGGCTCAGGTCATGATCCCAGGGTCCTGGAATTCAGCCTCACATCGGGCTCCCAGCTCAGTGGGGAGTCTGCTTCTCTCTCCCCCCACCCCGTGCTCTCTCTCTCTCTCTCTCTCTCTCAAATAAATAAATAAATAAATAAAATCTTTAAAAAAATATGGAGAAGAAAAATGCAGAGAGAAAGGGGAGGAGGACAAATAGGTTAAGAAACAGTTTCAGAATTTAAAACACTACCAAGAAATTTGAAATCTCTGTAAGCATGTGGTATCACCAAGGAAATAGCATAATTTAATTTCAACTGTAAACTAAGAAAGTAAAAAGCAGGACAAGATGGTCTCTCAGTCTAAAGGGAATAAGTACTAATGAGATGAGGACCATTGTGGAAAGAAAAAAAAAATCCCCCTTTAAGCTTAAAATATGACATGATCTGGTTATAGTAAAATAATCCATAATTTTTTTTTTATCCTTTATCTTCCTTTTCAAGGGGTAAAAAGAACAATAATGTTTCTGATGCTTTTGAGTTTGCTTCTTGGTTTTATATTTCATTATGTTAGAAATAAAGTATCCTTATTACCATAATATGTCAACATTCTGAATGGAATAAAATGAAATGGAAGGCATGAAGGGAGGGAAGGGAGGAGTACATCATAAATAATTTCATTACCACTCATGACTTGTCTTTAATTAGCCCTTTAGTTGTACTAAGAACTAGAATTATCCTCTTTTAATTTTATTTATTGAAGGGAAAAATAATAAAATGAATGTTATCCTAATAAAGCATCCTATCTTAGAATACCTTATTATTTTTTTAAAATTTTATTTCCAAATAATCTCTACTCCTAATGTGGGGCTTGAACCCACAACCCCAAGATCAAGAGTCACACACTCCACCACTGAGCCAGCCAGGCACCCCAACATACTTTAAAATATAGTAAAGCTTCATTCATTTAGAGTCCCTAAATTCAAAATTTGCTAGCATTCAAATTGAGTTTGGATTGAAATTTATCTTTTTGCTTTGCAGAAATTTCCCAGATAGTGCAAATTAATAAGATAAATCAGTTATCACAGGAAATTTAAAAACATTTAAGAGAGAAAGCAATTTTCAGTACTTTCATATCCACATTTACAGAAGCTGATAAGCTATTTCCGTATTTGTCTTATGGATAAAATTAAACTAGGTAACAGTTTTATTTATTACAAATATAGTACTTGGCATTAATAAACAGTATTGCTTTTAAAATATGCTATAATTTGGATTTTCACTAATTTAGCACCTTTCTAAATTCATGATACAATGTTTCCAACTTCCAAGCTACTTAGGCTAGGAAACCAAAGCTATAATCATGTGTAGCCAAAAATTCTATTAGAAAGAAATCAGTCTTGTTTTATTGTTCTTTTGGCACTATCAAATGAATGATATAGTTGTCTTTTTGCCCCCTCCCCAAATTAACCTATTTTCTTGCCATTAGGCAAAATTTTAGTTTTAACATATTCTTTTTGTTGTGTAATCTACATGCTGATGTGAACTACTCCACTCTAACATTCCTCTATTAGCATATTTTTTTCTACAGAAGGAAATACAGACTATAGAAGTAATTTTCTTTTAAGTAAAATAATCAAAGAGGTACTAAGCATTAATTTTTTTTTAAAATGCCAACATTGTTACTAAGAAACTTCTTTCTCAGTGTCACCAGAATTGACTGAACACTGTACCCTAACCTACATTTTAACAAATTTAAAACCCACTTATGGCTGAAATCAAAGAATAAAACTGTTTTAGGCTTTTACAATAACATAGCTTGAGTTCTGATCACTTCATGGGGCCTATGACATTTTGAGTGTCAGAGACATTCATAATTAGAAAAATGAGGGAGGATGGCCCTTAACATTTTCGTCAAAATACTTAATACTGCCATGAGAAAAACTTTCCTTTTGCACCAGAGTTCCTTAAAAAGAGATTCTGTTTCTACTTCCACATTTTTGTGGTAATTGATTTGCAAGATGCTTACTGGTTCTCATTGCAAGGAAGTAAGAGGTCCAGATCGCTCTGATCCAGACTGAGTAGAGTTTTGGTTTATACCATTCCTCTTAGATAGACTTTCCAACTGCCTGATTTTCCCATCCATTGCTCTCCCAAGCTTCCTTAGCTATGCAAAACGGCACTACTATTTATCCTGTTGCAAATGTCAGATATCTGGAATTGAATCTTGACTCCTTCTTGTCTCTCAGATTGAATCTATCATCAAGCTTTGTCCCCAATACTGATCTTCCCACTTCTCCCTTCCAAGTACTAACCAGGCCTGATCTTGCTTAGCTTCCGAGATCAGACGAGATCAGGCACTCTCAGAGTGGTATGGCCATAGATGATCTGCCCACTTCTTTCACTCTCTCCATCCACAATCCTAGTCTAGGTCATCATCACCTCCAACATGGATTACAGCCATAGCCTCCTAACTGGTCTCCTTATTTCAGCTTTTGCCATTCTTTAAACCATTCTTCATGGTTTTAGAATGATCACATGACTCACTGATCATAACCCATTATACCTAGGATCAAATCCAAAAATTCCTGTTGTTGGTATCAAGACCCTACATACATTGATTTCATATCACCTAACTTTCCCCTTGTTCACTATGTTCCAGTTATACTGTCACCTTTTAATTTCTAGAACACACTAAACTAATTTTCACCTCAGAACTTTTGTTTTCCCTGTTACCTTTACCTGGAATGGGCTGCCACTTCTTTCTTCTTCTTTTATTTATTTTTTTTAAGATTTTATTTATTTATTTATTTGAGAGAAAGAGAGAGCGAGGGAGCACAAGCAGGAGGAGTGGCAAAGGGAGAGAGAGAAGCAGGCTCCCGCTCAGCAGGGAGCCCAATGTGGGGCTCCATCCCAGGACCCTGGGATCATGACCTCAGCCGAAGGCAGACACTTAACCAACTGAGCCACACAGGCACCCCTGGGCTGCCACTTCTGATTTCTTCTTATCCTTCAGATCTCAGCTTAAATGTTACCTTGTCAGAAAAGCCTTCTGTGCCTAGATTCCAACAACCCCTTTCTTCCCTTTTCTTTTGTGTTATTTGCTACCATAGTAACCTATTTATTTCTTCCTGCAATGTCATCAGAATTCTTTTTATGTGTCCCCTCCTCCATAACTTAAGTTCCATGAAGTCAGGGACTTTGCTTATCTTCTATTATATTTGTATATTATGTAAATACATAGTAAGTGATGATTTGAAGTAATTAGCTGAGTTAACAGAATATATAGGATCAAGGATTTTACTGCATCACTGAAAACTCAATATGTAAAATTCAAAGGAAATATCTGATGACATGATTCTTGGATTCCTCATGAAGACTGAAGATAAAAGAAGGAAGGGAGAGAGAGTGGGGAGAGAAGGTAGAGAGAGAGGATTTGTGAGGAGGATTTCTTTTTTTTTTATTAACATATAATGTATTATTTGTTTCAGGGGTACAGGTCTGTGATTCATCAGTCTTACACAATTCACAGTGCTCACCATAGCACATACGCTCCCCAATGTCCATCACCCAGCCAACCCATTCCTCCCACCCCCCTCCACTTCAGCAAGCGTCAGTTTGTTTCCTGAGATTAAGAGTCTCTTATGGTTTGTCTCCCTCTCTGGTTTCTTCTTGTTTCATTTTTTCCCTCTCTTCCCCTATGATTGAGGAGGATTTCTTCTCTGTTAGTCCTTTCCCTACCAAGAAGAGAAGTGGGGAGGAAGTGTATCTCCCTTCACCCCAAATCTAGTGAGAGAGTAGTGTTTGAGAAATATTGAGGGCCACAGAGGATGTTGGGAACAGAAGATTTTATATGAGAAAAAGAAGACTACAGTTTTATTCAGGAAAAATGGGGGTGTTACTGAGGACTTTTGTGCAGAAAAATAACATGATTACAACTGTGCTTTAGAAAGATTAACCTGATAGCAATGCACAAAATGGGTTGGAGGTCGGAAGGAGGAGATGCAAGGAGGTGACTTAGAAATAGAGTTGACATGAGAAAAAACAATTACTTGCCTTAGGATATGAAGGTGATAATTGACAGGCAGAAACAGGTGTGGAAGAAGTTGTGGTGGTAGAATTGATAACTTTTGGAATTGATTAGATGAAGAAGGAGGACTAAGTATGACTAAATTAATATTAAATACCATCGAGAGGAAAATTTGAGTAATATTTAAAGATAGCAAGAATGTTTAGTTTGAAGAGAAGCCTAAGGAGAAGTATTAACGCCCTTTCTCTTATGCATGAGTTATTTTGTTAGCTACAGGTTTATAAGAACCTATAATTTAATGGATACCTGGCTTTTCATGGATGTATCTTTATACTAAAATTGTTGAACTCCATTAACAGTCTTCTCTTTCTTTGCTATCATAATTATCTTTATTCTGCCTCCTTCCGCTACTTTTGAAAAGTTCATCTGCTATTGGGGTGCCTGGGTGGCAAAGTCAGTTGGGTGGCCGACTTTTGGTTTTAGCTCAGGTTGTGATCTCATGGTCAGGATACTGAGCACTCAGCTAGGAGTTTGCTTGAGTTTCTCTCTCCTTCTCCCTCTGTCTCTCCCCCTCCACTCTCACCATGTGTGCGCACTCTCTCTCTCAAATAAATAAATAAATCTTAAAAAAAAGAGAGAAAAGTTCATTTGCTGCTAAAAAGTACTGGTTTTAAAGCTAATGAATTAAAAAAAATCAATTTTGTTATTAACACATTGACATTTATGAAATATTTTAAAAAATTTTTGTTGCTAGTTTTACCCCATATTTTGCTGCCTTGCTATGTGGACAATGAATATGGAGCCAAAGAATGACAACTTAAAGCAAAGAATGTAATAACCCTAATTGCACAGGGTCTTTGTTGTTTTTCATGATATTCTCCTAGGGGTGAAGCAAAATTCTCTCCCTACTCATTATAATGCTTTTCAACTGCTAGAGTGGCACTATGCTGTCAAAAGTAGGCACTAATGTATAGCACTGAACAAAGGAGACAGATTCTTTGTAAAGTTAAGCATTAATTTAAGTGGAGTCAAGCCAATTAAGAGTGAACTGCATAATATAACTTCTATATAGAAATTTCCAAATTGAAAAAATAAAGAACTAATAACTCTAGAGATCTTGCTCTAGGTCTAAACTTGCATAGTAATTCAGAAAAGTAATAATATATTTTGAAGAACTTTAACTTTAGATTAGCATTTCAGAGACTTTTTATAAATATTAAATTAAATAAAACAAACTTTTATAGACAAAGACACAAAAAGTCAAGTTACATTTGTAAACTGAGATATTTATATAGTTGAGTCATAGGCACACCACAATTTTGAACATAAGACTCAGACTCTGTACCTTATATACAATTAGTTTTAAAATGTTAGGGCATTATGCCAAGAATAACCACAAAGTTTACATGACTGAGGATTTATAGGGACCCCAGCCTTGCTCATTTACTTTTTGAGATTTTACTCCCGAGTTTAAACCACTGTCTTTGCCCAGGTCCATCAGGTTTGGAGCAGACACACCTATACTTCAACTTCCTATTACACTTAGAATAAACCAAAACTCCTATTACCATGACCTTCAAAGTTCTTTAGGATCTGGCCTCTGCCTACTTTTTCAGTTTCATTTGTATCTCACTATTCTCCCCATTGCTCATGGACTTCATATACATTGGCCTTCTTTCAGTTCTTCGAAGTTCCAGGAAGCTTAAAATTTACCTCCCCAGACAGGACTTTTCTACTTAAAGTAGGTCCCTTTACTCATTTACCCCTATCTCCTTGAATATCTTCTTTGCATCCTAATATCCACCCCCAACTTACACCACAGATTTATGTGTTTATGTTTGTTCCCTCACTGGAATGCATACTCTGTAAGGTCAGAGTATTCTCCTGGAATATTCCTTCCAGAGTATTCACCATTGTATCTCCAAAACTCTAGGACAACATCTGGTACCAAGTAGCTATTTGATAAATATTTGTTTAGTGAGTAGATCAAGGAAGTAAGTAATATTGGTTGTATGGCATAATCCAAAGTTGGGGCTAAATTTATGGAATGGAAAAAAAATTATGGAAAGAGACTGACAGGAGAAAAGATGAAGATAAATCCATAGTGTGATGCTAGCTGTGGGAATATAGTAGAAGTAGGTCTTGTACCATAATCTCAAATATGCAAGAAATAACATATAAATTATGTTTATAAATCAACCTTGTTTCAACTTTGAGAATGTTACCCCCCAGGTTGGTAAAAAACTTAACCTCCATCGTTCCTGGGTTACCCTCTTCTGCCTCAAGATGGGGTAGGATTCAGAGACAAGGCAAGGCCCTCTGGTTTTTGAGTCATTTGTCTACTCTTGTTCCTTCTGGGTGTTCCCTGACTCTGCTCACACAGTTCCTTCAGGTATGGGCCTCCTGCTGCTTTCAGATTTCTTTTTGAAACAGGGAAATCTTTGAGGGGTGCTTAGGGCCCCATCTGTTTAGACACATGAGGCAGTCCTTACTCTCTGGAGCTTTGCTGCTTCTCCTGTGTGCTACAGTGTTTCCAGAAATATAGGAGCTTGGCTCCCCAAGTAGACTTCTCTATGCTCCTTTCACAGTACTTAGCACAACACTGTGAGGTGGATTCAGGTTTTATACAACTCAGGAAGTGTATGTGACATTTTTCCTCCCCCATCTTTCCTTTCCAATTACAAAGTTTGGCTATCTTTTTGAAAATATGAAGAATAGAAAAAACAAGATAAATGAACATAATTTAATATTACATAAACTTATTCCTGATCATGTCACCCTTTTGCTTAACATACTCTAATAGCTTCTTATTGCTTTTAGGGTGAAGATCAGACTCCCTAACATAGCACAACAGGATCCTGCCTGCCTCTCCCGCCTCTCCATGCACTGCAGTCCTTTTCATTCCCTTTAATAAAACCATACTGGTGTTTCATCATTGAAAAAACATGTTCTCTTTAAATACAGGGTCTTTGTACATTTACAGGTACCTGTTCACCTGCTTAATTCCCACTCACCCTTTATTTATTTATTTATTTATTTATTTATTTATTTATTTATTTGACAGAGAGAGACATAGCGAGAGCAGGAACACAAGCAGGGGGAGTGGGAGAGGGAGAAGCAGGCTTCCTGCCGAGCAGGGAGCCCGATGTGGGACTCGATCCCAGGACCCTGGGATCATGACCTGAGCCGAAGGCAGACGCTTAACGACTGAGCCACCCAGGCGCCCCCACTCACCCTTTAAATTGCAGCTTTACTGGCATTACTGCAGGGAAAGTTTCCCTACTGCCACCTGTTGTGGACACTCATAGCACCATGTAACTTTTCTATATAGTACTCCCTGATGGTGACTTTCTCTCATAAGATGAAAAATGGGCAGAAGACATGAACAAACATTTCTCCAAAGAAGACATCCAGATGGCCAACAGACACATGAAAAAATGCTCAACATCACTCAGTATCAGGGAACTACAAATAAAAACCACAATGAGATACCAACTCACAGCAGTCAGAATGGTTAAAATTAACAAGTCAGGAAAAAACAAATGTTGGTGAAGATGAGGAAAACAGGGAACCCTCTTATACTGCTGGTGGGAATGCAAGCTGGTATAGCCACTCTGGAAAACAGTATGGAGGTTCCTCAAAAAAACTACCCTATGACCCAGCAATTGCACTAGTAGGTATTTACCCAAAGGATACAAACATAGTGATCCAAAAGGGCACCTGTACCCCAATGTTTATAGCAGCAATGTCCACAATAGCCAAATTATGGAAAGAGCCCAGATGTCCATCAACAGATGAATGGATAAAGAAGATGTGGTATCTATATACAATGGAATATTACTCAGCCTTCAAAAATGAAATCTTACCATATGCAACGATGTGGATGGAACTAGAGGGTATTATGCTAAGCGAAATAAGTCAATCAGAGAAAGACAATTATCATCTGATGTCACTCATATGTGGAGTTTAAGAAGCAAAACAGAGGATCATAGGGGAAGGGAGGGAAAAATAAAATAAGATGAAATCAGAGAGGGAGAAAAACCACAAGAGACTCTTAGTTACAGGATACAAACTGAGGGTTGCTGGAGCGGAGGTGGTGGGGGGATGGGGTAACTGGGTGATGGGCAGAAAGGAGGGCATGTGATGTAATGAGCACTGGGTGTTATATGCAACTGATGAATCACTGAGCTCTGCCTCTGAAACTAATAATACATTATATGTTAATTAATTGAATTTAAATAAAATAAAATTTAAAAAAACCCAGAGTGTTACCCCATCTAGAGATACCTAAAGTTACTCTTGGTTTCTGGAGAATACTTCTTAAAGTATAAGTATAATAAGGGCATAAATGAAGTCTTCATTACAGCTGTGGTGTTAGTGAAACAGGTTGTGGGCCTATCTTGAATTAATTATTTTCCATTAGGAAAACAGATAATCAAAAGTTAGTTTTATTTATTTATTTATTTTTAATTTTTCTTTAAAAGATTTTATTTATTTATTTGTCAGAGAGAGAGCACGCGCGAGAGCATGAGCAGGGGGAGGGGCAGAGGGAGAAGCAGGCTCCCCGCTGAGCAAGGAGCCGTAAGTGGGACTCGGAAGTGGGACTCTGTCCCAGGACTCCGGGATTATGACCTGAGCCGAAGGCAGATGCTTAATCAACTGAGCCACTCAGGCGTCCTGATAATCAAAAGATTTAAATATAGTTCCCTTGTTGAGAAGCCACTTGTTAATATTATGGGGATTATATTTTCAAATCACAGAGTACAATAGCATCTAATGAACTTAAAGTGAATAGATCACAATTTTGTGCTTCGTTTCCAATTTTACAGTTAACCCTATAGAGCAGATTTTAAGGAGGCTCTAGCAGTCTTTATCAACAAAGTATCCATTTCTCTTAAGTCTTGAGCATTTAATTAGCGAATTTTGACTTTTAATCTATTGATTCCTTAGTTTAAAATCTGTATGGTCAGTGTGGAACAGATGGATTAAGTAGCTCTTGAATATTTTTACATGTGAACTGTTAATAATTTTCACTTCTTTAGAGAGAATATCCAAGTTCTAGGAGTTCTGACACTGCTCCTTATTGTTGCCTGTAGGGCTATGATTCAGAACACAGTAGCATCATACTTTCTTTCCCTTCTCCTCTTCCTCCTTTTGGAGAAATACATGGTAGAGTATTTTAGAGTGACCTATTCAACAGATGCAATTAGAGAAGGGCCCACCCTCCTCTGCTCTAGTAAACTTATAAATTTCAAAATCTGGTGCCCAAAGAGTAACTCGGTACATTTAGACTATTCCATGCTCTTGAGTCTGTTCCCCAAAAGCATAGAAATCACATACACTATAATCTGAGTGAAAGGACTTAATTTCCTTTTCCTATTTGGTCTATATGCACCACCTGGTGGTAAAATAGTGCATTTCAAGTGGTGTGTGTGTGTGTGTGTGTGTGTGTGTGTGTGTGTGTGTGTTGGGGGTATTAACATGGGAAAGAGAATTTCAAAAAACATTCCTAAATATTGATTTAGATTTATAATGCAATTATTTTGCAGCAAATATCTAATAAAACACTAGAACACTACTATATATATAATGCCAGAATAGGAAGTAAAGGAGAGAATAACTCATGTTGGAAACTACAATAGCTTTCTCTTATTTACGTTAACTATAGCTCTTATAATTCCATCCTTACATAAACATTTATTTATTGTGCTAATGTTCTTATTGAGGCAAGAGTCAAACACTGATAACCAGTGTAAAACCATTTTCTTTATTTTTAATTTTCAAGGATTATAATCTTGAAAAGTATGCAATCTCTTCCTTATATTAGTAGTTAGTACAAGTCAAAGTCACAGAATTTTAAAACTACAAGGCACCATAGAATCATTTAGACTAATGCACTAATTTTACAAATGTAGTAGCTGAGACTCAGAAATGCCAAGTGACTTGCCCAGAGTCATACTGGTAATTAGTGGCTCAGCTCAAATAAGAAACTAGGTCTTTTCACTTTCAGTCTAGGAATATAAAATCTAAAAATTATACTCATATACCATGGTAAAATACCTCTGTATGGAAAGATACGCACTTAACTTGGCCACATAGTGCTTTAGAACACTAAGATGTGAGTTAATTAACACAGGCTAGTTTTGTTCTAAAATTCTGAGAGCAAAGAAGTAACAGTAGAAATGCACATATCATAAAGCTATGGAAAAGGTTTTCTAACTAGCAAAAATCCCTTTTATATATGTTCAAAAGAATATTTTTCAGCTTATATACAACTCCGATGTTGTAAAGATGGTATAAAAAATTCCCTTTCCCCTTTTAACTGCTTCAGAATCAGAGATCTGTTTCTACAAAGTAGGTACCCACTGGTAGATTTAGCATAAACCATGTTCATAGCTCCCTCTCATGACCATTGAATGAATACTATATAAGCCTCCTTTATTCTTGCTGTTGTATTCAACTAACAGCTCACTGGTTAAGTTTTAATTGCTTCCAATGAGGTCAGCAAAGGTATTTATCGAAAAGCCCTGAATAAAAAGGCTCCACACACACACACACAAGCATACACGCGCTCACACAGAGAGAAAATCCTCTTGCCTGTTGATTTATGGAAACAATTATGATTCTGCTGGAGAATTTCTCAGCTGAAAAATAGTTTGTAGCTACAGTAGAGAGGCTCAAGTTGCACAAGGCAGACAACAGACATGGAATTCTTGTGTATCCAGCTGTTATCAACAGAACAAGTAAGTTACTATTATTTGTCTTTAAAAATAATGCTGAATGGTAGTTTACTTCTTTCTCTGGTTTTAGTGCTGAGGGGAAAAGTAAAGTTGCCAGACTTTTGAGCCATGTAATTATCTATAGTAATTATGCTTGTAGAACTTACATAAAGATAAGGTTGACGTTTTCCAGACAATACTGGCATTTAACTTGAGAAATGTGGGTAGTTCAGGAGAAAATAACTGATTAACCACAAACATAAAAGCATACAATAAACAAATCTAGGGAAAGCATTTATACTTTGTTAATAGTGATTTCAGGACTTAATTTAAATCAATAGCTCTAACTGCAAATGTTTCTTACCAAATAGCAACCGGAATAAATGGTACAATCATAGTCTGATTTGTCTCTAGTAATGCATAACTTTTATAAATCTACATAGAGAGAGATGAAGATGTTGACATCCTCTGTGAAGGCTGTTTTAAATGTGCCTTCACAGTACAAACTATACTGTTGTTATAATACTATTTACCCACTGAAATTTATACATACAATTTTTCATCTTCCCCTCCCCTCCCTTCCCTATTCTTAATCTCTCATTGCAAACAGAAGTCAAGTAGTAAACAGTGTTGCAGCAACTGAGCTTATTACAACCTGTTTTTATAAGGAAATACCAACAGAGAGTTATTTAAGGAGGAATCCTGTATTGTTATCAGGAACTAAAAGGATAAGGATAACAATTTGGATAAAAACAACTACTCTTTCTTAAATCAATCTACAATTCACAGATAGGAAGAGGTCAATGACCTAGGAGCAACAATCAACTCAAGATTTAATTTTCATTATGTTATTCATGAACACCCGGAGCACTACACTATAATGCGCAAATGGATACTGACATGGATCCTGCCAACTTTGCTCTACAGATCATGCTTTCACATTATCTGTCTAGTGGGCACTATATCTTTAGCTTGCAATGACATGACTCCAGAGCAAATGGCTACAAATGTGAACTGTTCCAGCCCTGAGCGACATACAAGAAGTTATGATTACATGGAAGGAGGGGATATAAGAGTGAGAAGACTCTTCTGTCGAACACAGTGGTATCTGAGGATTGATAAACGAGGCAAAGTCAAAGGAACCCAAGAGATGAAGAACAGTTACAGTAAGTAATGTCCTTTATTTATAGCACTGCGTATAAACCTTAATCTGTGAAAGAATCATTTTTCAAGTGACAGGCTTTCTTAGTTTCCTTTCTTTTTTTTGAAAAAAAAATTAACCATCATCTTTTAATTTCTCTAAATTGGGATCATTGGATTATGTTTCCAAAAACATCTACTGTAACACGTCAAATCTACCAATATTATAGTTGAAACTGATAACCCAAGCCAATTTGAAAATATAATCCCAATGTCCTAAGCTCAAAATGCTTATAAGCTAAGCAAAATGTAAATGATATTATTCACACTGAAATGTGACTCACTGTCTTCAAGCAAAACTCATTAGGAACTCTAAAATAGTACGTGGTAAATGCTCATCAAAAGCTACTCATTAGTGTGAGGCACAGAAAATTTATTTCAAAAAGTAATTTGATTTTCTTTGAAACAATATTTCTGTAGTGTGAAATACTTAATCTGTGCTCAAAAATGCATTCAGCAACTTGTGCAATTGTGTACAGTTATAAAATAGAAGGGAACCTGTGGTATCCTCATCTGTTCACATCATAATGAGTTTGTATTAGATTGTTTATTTACCTAACAAAAAAATAGGTTCTTCCTAACATTTTCTTTAAATCTTCTATGCCATAGTTTTATGTTACCTTAAGAGAAATATAAATGTGAAGGAGGAAATAAAAGTGAGTTGGAAGAGATGTCCATGATTCTGTTAGTGTACCTTACATTTTCTCCAAAAATCAGTTATTTTTTTTCATGTTAAAATATCAGGGTTGGACTTACTATTTAGCAGTTATGATTAATAAACAATTTCAATAGTTTTAAATTTAATGGGGTAAAATACTCAGCATATGTAGTAAGAATTTAAAATCCCTGAATGAAAATCAATTTTGTTTGTATTACTAGCACTTGAACAATATTATTATATCATCTTATAATATTAAGTATGTTAAAGTCAATTGAAAAAGAAGGCATGGGGTTGATGGTGTAAACATTTGCTTCAGTACTTGCAGTACATTTTGCTTGCAGTGAGTACTTGAAACTTTTGTTGCTTGTTTAATGAATGATTTTTAGGCTTCTTAATTAATGAACCAATAAGTGGGAATTTGGGGAATTATGTTTCCAATATGTAAATAAGAGGATCTTCTTTGTAACTATAATTGACATAGAATGCTAAGGCCATCTTAATGGATTATTAACAACTATAGTTTAATTATTACTATTATTAATAAAATTATCATATTAGTCTTAGAATATTGTTCTGATTATACTAAAGTTTAGGTAAAGAAATAACTATTTGGAGGAAGGTTTTGTGGATAATCACTCCTATGTGAGCAACAGAATTTGGATTATAATCAATTTTTAAAAAAATTATTGAGATTTATCATGGATAATGGAACCTGGTAGAGGAGACAGAACCCAGGTGGAAGTTAAGACACATAGGTCTAATATCTGTCTGTGAATAATTCTGGAACAATTTTTAATTCTTTCCAATTCTCGGTTTTTTCATCTCCAAGATGTGGGTTATGTACAGATGATCTCCTATATACCTTCTAGTTCTTACAGTCTATTCTATTCTAATCCATAGAATATATCACATAAATGTGAACAAATCTAAGTACTCATTATATAATACCACATACTTTAAGTGAGATAGGTGAATATTATCTCAAGGATAAATGAGCTGTCAGAACAAATTTTAAATTGTAGCAATATGGTTATCAAACCTAAGCACTGTAGAATTCTTCTGTATGCCAACTAATTCCTTTTGAATGCTTTTGTCAAATAATGAAAAGTGAAAAATTAGATGTAAAATCCAGTGAAAATGAACAGTATGCATAATAATTTGGGATGGAAAATATCTACAATTGGGACACATTCACATATGTGTTTTATTTTGCGTTAAAATTTCTTGAAACCATGAAACTCAGGTGTTTGTAAGCATACACAAGATGCCAAACTTATTTTATAGTTTGAAACACAATTTAGCATTAACCTTGAGTAACCATAAAGCCAATTTGGTACACCATTCCTCCTCTACTCTAATTCTACAGTAAAAACGAAAGAGAGAGAAAGAAAGAAATTCATTCTGTATCATTAATCAGAATGTCACAATAGCAATGTACTTCAAGACAGGATATATATTATATAAATAGTTTTCACATCTATAAGCTTTTTTCATAGACTGTATATATAAATATACTTTCTTGATATGGTGAATTCTCCTGGAAAGAGAAACTTTCAATGGGATGCTTTAAGTAAACCCTAAAACCCTTGTCAGGGTGTGTTGCTATCCTATTGAGGAAGGAGCCAGTCAAGCTTCATCATAGTTAAAAAGAAGCTAATTCACAGTTGTCTATTAGGAAATCCTAAGATAAAAAGGAAATGCTTCATTGAAAAATAAATGGAGAATAACTTATTAGAAGAGAATTCTGGTAGTCATTTCCTATTATTTCTGGGGCAGCCTTACTAATTTTAAGTGTGAATGCCCCACACATAAAATGTGCAAATTGACACATGTGAAGTTGAAGCTACTATATCCAGGTACAAAGAAAGTGCTCAACAAAATTTGTTTAAGAAGTCAAAGAAGAACAAAAAACTTGAAATTATAAATATGAAAACTATTTACATTCCTCAATCATTAATTGAATGAATGAACAAATGAACAAAAGATATTTCCTTCCTATTTTTAAAATGAGAGTAAAAGGTTATTGGTTTGTCTACTAGAGTGAAATGCAGCAGAGTTCAGTAAGTTTGACAGATCAGAATCAAACTCTGCATTTCATTTTCAGTATTCTGATGCCTTAAATGTGTGCAGTGGTTGTTGAACACCTTTCTTTGGAGGTCTTTTAAGATGGTATAGATTTAAATGTCTTAGATCATAAAATTTTGCATGAAAAGTTAGATGTTAGCTTGTGTGAAACATAGTTTTCTCTGCATTACCAGGAGAAGGTCCCCACTCCATTCTTACGGCTTTGCTTTGAATGAAGGGAAAAGTTACCTGATGAAATGAATAGGTTTTGAAGGACTGCTTACTTACTAACGGAAGAATAACTTCTTCAGAAACATGTTACTTATAAGACATTGCTAAGATAATGGACTGGAGTGAGTAGAAGAGGTAAAAAATCTGTATATATAATTCTGTTTCCAGAAACTTGGGCTGGGGTAGATAGATGGAGGGCCTAGAGGAAGAGAAGGGGAGTGGTAGGGAGGTGGATATGATAGCTCATGTCTCATATCATTAGGGAATTAAAAAATTACTTAAGCTATCCTGAGTTGTGAGGACCTCACTTCAGTCTTTTTTTAAAATTAATTTAAGTTAATTTTATTTTATTATGTTAGTCACCATACATTACATCATTAGTTTTCACTTCAGTCTTAATTATGGTGTTGTCTTGTGAAATATTTTAAATCTAGATTAGAATGAGTAAATTGCAGAAAAAGCACACCAAGGAACCCAACAAAAATAAGACTTGTACTAATAGACATGTAAGACCCGACTATGTAAATGTAGGAATTCACAAGAGGCCAGGAGATGCTGGACCACATTACTGACACTGAGGGAAGAGAAGCTGTTACTGAAGAACTGGTCCTCAGATTACATACTATTCTCACCCGGGAGGCAAGAAAGCCTGTCCTCTCTGGTGGTTCCACATTTGGCCTTATAGTAGGTTTGCAAGTGACAAAACTGGAACGTAACCTGAACTAATAATAAGGGCAATAAAAGCATAACATGCCCTTCTAAAATGAAATAAATATTCATGTTCTCTGCAGAAGGAGAGCATTAATAACATCTTAAAGGGATTGGTAATGGATGGTCAACACTTCCACTGTTGTCATCAGAGCTCTCCCCTTGGGGAAGGGCAAGAGGGTGAATTTAGATAATTTTTGGACCAGGCACTCCATCAACAGACAGAGTCAATCACTCCACACCTGACAGAAATAACACTGCTGTTTAAGCTGGGAATTGAGGTGCCAAGTGAGAGATGGCAGCAGTGCACTGGGCAACTGACAGCTGCCCTGAGAGACAGATGTGGAACAAAGAACTCAGTCCCTCGAGATGATTTTCTTGCTTTTGGGATCCAATTACTAAAAACTTTTGCTCTTCCCAACCATGGTCAATATGACCCATTTCTTTTAAGAAGAAATCCTTAATTGTGATAAGCCACTGACTCAAGCAAAAGCATGCCTCACTTATTAGAATTAAGCATTGTAAGGCCCATAGCAAGAAAAGGGTTAGCCATTCTGAAAACTAGCCAATGATTTGGCAATATTCTTTTTTGGATTGTTAGACTGTGACGGGATATGGCCTAACAATTGGCAAAAAGCAAATAAACACAGTGTTGTGGGATTTGACTTTGGCCACAAAATCTTCAGCAACCCAATTGTCAACAATTCTTTGGATAAGATCCTACTCAGCAATAATCTCTGCTAGTAGCTAGCAAACATACATACCACCTCTAAATATGGAGATGGTAAACTTGCTTATGCTCCAAACAGTTCTTAGCAAGTTACATAAAAGAATAATAATTCACATTATCAAAACAAAAATAAGAAAACCAGGGCAACCCCACCTTAAAAAAAGAGACAATGAGAAACATATCTATGGAATTGAACCAAAATCCTAGCATTACTGACAAAATGCAATCCTGTAGAACTGGTGACCTACATTCCCTTAAGTAAGTTGTCAAGGCTTTAAATTATGGAAGATGGATAAATTGCTGGGGAGCAGATTTGGAAATATTACCTATTCTTTGAGAATTCTAATAATAAAGATTATTTTTCATTGTATAGTTTTCCTCTTTTTTTTTGGCTAATACAAGTGTCTGGCACTTACAAAGTACACATAATTTATTGCCACAGGTGCATCTCTTATTTATTTTGTAAATCCTCATCTGAACTGACCATGACTTTCTTTTCTATGCCAACCCAGAGCATCTGAACATATATTTTCCCTTTTGACTCAGCTGTATTAGAACTCTTTAGCCTACAGTTTTAGAGCATTCAGAGACCCAAGTGAATTGGAGAGAATGCAAGAAGACAGCTTTCAGTCAGCCAGGTTCCCTTTTCTAGGTTTTCCTATTACTCAGCCTTGGCTAAATATTGTAATCAGCTAGGGAACTTTAAAAAAATACTGATGCCTGGTCCCACCCACAAAGACTCTCATTAAATTGATATGAGGTGCAGCCTGGGCACCAGGAATTTAAAAATTTCCTCAGATAATTCTGAAATGCTGCCCAAACTGAGAACCACTGGATCACATTAGAGGATCACATTAGATTATTGAGAAACCACAGTCCAATTAAATCAGAATCCTGAGAAGGTGGGGAAGATTCAGGCATCAGTGTTCGTTAACGCTTTCTAGTGATTTTACTATGCAGAAATGTTAAAAGCCATTATTCAATGGGACCAAGGGTTCTATTTCAGCCTGGATCCCCTCATGTCCCAGGAATGTTTCAGAGCCCTTAAATGGCTCCATAGTTAACTTATACCCTGGAGGATTTCGAAATGGGTTTATCAGGAATGACTGAATTATGCATTGAGGAAGTTCTTCTGGGTCCAGTTGACCTCTCTGACAAATCTCAGTGGCTCCAACATTTGGAGAACTGGCCTGGAAATGCATGTGATGACAGCTCTGTAGCTACTATGTAAGAAGGCTTCTTTGGCAAATGAGTTCATTGCAGGGAAGAATAGGTCCTGTGCCACAGTCTCACAATGTCAGGCAGGTCTGAATCTCTTCTGACACTTCCAAGTGGTGCTACAGCAGGGGACCTGGAGTACAGACATCAGTGCCAGCTCACTTGGCACTTAAATGAGCCACTTATGACTATGAACACAGATGCCCCCAAATTAGGGTCTCATCTCCTACGGCCACCACACAAGAGTTCAAGGCAGTGATTTAAAGAGACAACCTGAAGTCTGAAAACCCAGGGAAGTGGGAACCACAAGCCTAGAGGGTCTATCCAGATTAGTGAAAAGGATATGAAGTTAGAGGTTGGTTTTCTTTGTAAATTTGGGATTAAAGCAAAGCTTTCTTTCTTTTCTAAGGATCCTAGCTTTCTTTCTCTGTATCAAAAACTTTTGGTAGTACAGTAACTTCTTTTGCATCACTACTGGAATACAATACTTTTCTATATTTCACATATGGCACACAGAAGAAAAGGCAAGAATTGCGCATATCTAAGTAATATGGAGAAACAAGAACTCATTAAATGAAATGAGGTTCCATATGAATTCCTTCCTTTTCTGAACCATATCCAATCTTTCTTTAAAAAAAAAAAACACTTTATTGAGGTATGTTGACATACAAAAATCTGTACTTAATGTATACAAATTGACCAATTTCTACATCTGTGAAACTACCACCATAATCTATGCCATAAACATATCCATCAGTTCCACAAGTTCCCTCCTGCCTTTTAATTTATTATTATTATTTTGTGATAAGAACACTTAGCATAAGATCCATCCTTTTAGCAAATATTTAAATATACCATGCAACAGTATAAACTATAGGCCCTACACTGCACAGTATATCTCTAGGACATATTCACCTTGCATAGTTGAAACTTAGCACCCTTTGACTAATACCTCCCTATTTCTCCCTCCCCCCCCAACCCCTGGTAACCACCATTCTACTCTCTGCTTCTACGAGTTTGACTATTTTAGATTCCTCCTATAAGTGGCATCATGTAGTATTTGTCCATCTGTGTCTGGCTTATTTCACTTAGCATAATGCACTCCAGGTTCATATCCAGTCTTTCTACACACGAAATAGGTTGGAAAATGAAAATCCTCTGCCTTTCACATGGTTCAGAAACATTTAACTGTTTCTTGACCAAGATTCATACCTACTACATTTGAGATTATATCTGCACCTGACTTAGGTAGAGAAGCCATCCCTAATTTGCTAGCAAAGCAAATTTACCTATTTACCTTAGTTGTGCAAAAGGGTTTTTGTAGTATATATAAAGACAAAGGGATTAGGGTGAGGAAGCAGAGAAAAGAATGATCTAATATCCATGTCCAGGTAAAATTTGTCTTTCAGGCAGATAATATCATTCTCAGAGGGAAAACGTTTGATGTATATTGGGGGAGAACTGGCTCTGGAGGTTCTCTGTTCCAGTCAACTTCCCTGCATAAGAATGGAATCACTTCTACTAGAGTGAGCATGAGTACTTGCTAGAGCCATTAGCTAGTGTCCTTCTGAGAATAAATAGGTTGGCAACATCTTTGTAAATAGGTGAAGAAATAGGCAAGAGAGGAAAGGAAAAAAAGGACTTTATATAAAAATAAATGGATTTTGCATTATATTTGTTTTAAAGATTTTATTTTTAAGTAATCTCTACACCCAATTTGGGGCTCCAATTCACAACCCTGAGATCAAGAGTAGCACTCTCCACCAACCGAGCCAGTCAGGCACCCCAGATTTTGCATTTTAAGTTTAGGGTGGATTTAAACACAAAGGATCCTCATAAAATAGGGCTCTATTAACTTTTTTGATGCACTTAAAGAATAAGGGCAATGGAATGCAATAGACTGATAATAGTGGGAGAACTTCTGAGATCAAAACAAAACCAAACTAAATAGTGTACAGAGAGGTTGAAATAATAATAGATTATTGCAGATGATACTCAAATAGGAGGTTTGAATCTATTAGTTAAATTTGTACCTAAAATTGCAATAATCTTTATTTATCAGGACTATATGCAAACTGAGTTTATTTTTTATGGTTAATATGAGACAGGGCAAATGAGGTATATTTCAATATGCTCAAATACCATACTTATGTTAAAATTATCATGTAATATTTTCCATTTATCTGCCTATGTGAACTTAAGATGTAATTGTAGATAATATTGAGAAAATGCATTTGGAACAAATTCAGAATCAACTCAGCATGCAGATTTTTCTTAAGGCAGCAATTCCAAACTTTTGTTTCTTAGGACACTAGTGTCCCTTGAGATATTAATGGTGTTTCCTGTGGCACAATTCCTGTGGCTAACTGATTGGGAAATATTAGGTTAAATAAAAGTGAACAAGTTTCGCAGTAGGCAAACTCTGAGCCAAATTATACTAATATAAATTGCAAAACTCCAGGAGGAGATTATATATGGTTTCCCAAACTTGACACAGAGTACATTGCTCCCGCCCCCCAACTCTCTCTCTGATTTGGATAGAACACTTAAATTTCATTAAATTGTAATTTGAGAGGGGTGACTGGGTGGCTCACTCGGTTGAGCACCAACTCTTGGTTTCAGCTCAGGTCATGATCTCAGGGTCGTGAGATCCAGCCCCATGCTTGAGATTCTCTCACTTCCTCTCCCTCTGTCCCTCTCCCCTCTCTCTAAGATAAATAAATAAATCTTTTTTAAAAATTGCAATTTGAGAGCTATTGCCTAGGGATCTCTCTATGGTGCAGTGAAGAACTAAACCAAGCTTCCCTTCATTTTTTGGTTCCAAATAAAAAGACTATAAAATGGACCCGAAGCAATATTTAAAGAATGACCTTGAACCAAGAATCTGTGCCAAAGTTAGGAGCCTGAATATGATTTTGGACAATTAGGGTAGTATTTTGGGTATAGATGCATGCTGGGCTGAAATCCAGAGATTTGCGATGAGATTGAAGCCTAGCTTGAAGCTCTTTTTTGAGTTTTGAGCAGCTTTATAGGACTATTCTCCTAATCTGAAATGATGTCCAATACCTATTATTTAGGCAATCTAGAAACTGACCAAAAGCATTTCCTACGCATTAACCTAAAAATGTTTTAGGATTAGAACATGATTGAAGAATTCTTACTTATGTGCCTAAAAACAATAAACGTTTACTTTTCAAAAAAGTAGTTTGAGCAAAAGTTTGAAGTTATTTCAATTATATCAATAAAGAACAAGTTTTATTTACTGGCCAAAAACTATTTAGAAATTTGAAACTTATGGGCGCCTGGGTGGCTCAGTCATTAAGCGTCTGCCTTCGGCTCAGGTCATGATCCCAGGGTCCTGGGATCGAGTCCCGCATCGGGCTCCCTGCTCGGCAGGAGGCTTGCTTCTCTCTCTCCCACTCCCCCTGCTGTGTTCCCTCTCTCACTGTGTCTCTCTCTGTCAAATAAATAAAATCTTTAAAAAAAATTTAAAAAATTTTGAAACTTAGCATAAACTGAAGGGAGAACTGCAAATTTAATGAATTAATTTCAGTACACTTTGAAGAGGTCACTTATTGGAGATGTTAAATAGAATTGCCTTTTCCAGCCATACATAGCACATTTGCCTTGTCTTAGGATTCTTTCTGTTTGCATTTGGCAATGCCACTAAAAAATATAAGTTACAGAAATATAAGCATCATGTCTTATTCTTCCTTTTGTCTCCTAATGGTAGAGGAAGGAGCACTTAAGCCCAGTGCAAGAGGTGGAAGAAGTGAGATGGACTGACAGTCATTCAATATATTTCTCCCTTAAGTTTTTACACATCTAAAATTAGTCATGGATAAGAAATATATTACTAAATGATCATGAAAATTTAATGCAGACAAGAATTAAAAGTTTGCTGAAATAAAAGAGAGGCACATCTCATTTTCCTCTTCTCTCTTATTCTCTAAAAGAAAGTACTGGCCTCTAGAACCTATTTGACTTAATGTTTTTCTGGGTAATTTCAAGAGGCTGGTGGAAAAGTTTTATTGCAGAGGCCAATGATCTAAGCAGGCACAGGTAGCACTGGTGATACTAGAAGGATGATTGACACGGCATGGTGAGGACCAATCCTGGAAAAGTTATGGCCTCCTCAACACCCATTCTTGTTTTCATCTGACTGTCAACTAATTCTTGCATATCAAAAACTACATGCAGAAAAAAATGATAATTAGTTGATACTGGTTTAAGGAATATCTGCATTAAAAGGAGATACAAAGAGGAAAAGTCTTTAAGAATTAAATGAGCAAGGAGACACAGAGAAAAAGTCTTTAAGAATTAAATGAGCTATACTAGTAAAACCAAGCAGTGGGCTAATAATTTTTGGATAGGGAATCTGCCTACTTATTAGTAGCACATATGCGATTGATCCCGGACATAGTGACTAGTGTCAAAGGGTGGAGAGGACATATGTATGTATACGGAGAGAGAGCTAGGGAGAAGTGGGGAGTTGGTGAATACACTCTCAGTTTGTTTTAGTGCCAGTAGTCCGATCCTTGGATAATCTTGGTGTTTTATAGCATTTCAAACTGTACTTCTGATAAAAGCTTGGTTGGTCTGGTTCATAGTGCAGCATCTCTCATGGGGAGATCACCTGCAGGCAGTAGACAGTTTCCTCCCTTGTTTGCATGAATAATGAAGACATCATACAAAACTTTGAAAGACTGATGACTTCTTTTTTTTCACTCTTTTATTAATTCAACAAAATTCATTGATACCTTCCCTATCCCAGACTTGGACTACAATAATAAGCAATTCCACAGTCCATATTTTTAGAGAATTAACAGTTTAGTTGGGTGTGGAGGGTGAACTATAAGTCAGAGGAGGCAAGTTCAGAGCAATTAGTGGGTTGCCCGACTCAGCTTGAGGAAATGGGCATGAAGTCTTTTCTGGGAGGAAATGATCTGAAGGATGAGCCGTATGAAAGAGAGAGGACAAATATATTACCCTTAGAGGAGATACTTTAGAGATGCCTGGTAGTAAGACAGTATTGAAAAGGTGGGAAATGGAAAGTGACTTAATACCTTGCCAGGTATCAATGTTAAGCTCACTAAGGTAACCTTTTTTTCTATTAAAAATATTAGAACATTTGCCCTTTATCAGTTGTCAGACTTTGATTGCTCTGTTTACTAAAAATGACTATTTCTTTTAAAGGGTAATTTTTTCTTCAAATGGTAACTTTTCTGAAGGCATAATTGAAGTCCTGCTAATTGGAGTAATATTGTTTTTCTGGATAACTGCATACTTTTTCTTTTTAATGCTTTTTCAGTCTTTGATCATAATTGTAACCTGTTTAAGTCAGGTGGCCATAAATATTCACTGTAAAAGCTACATTATCATTATGGAGGATGTTTTTCCCATAACAGTTTCTAAAAAGTGAGAGAAACAACAGTTTTAAGGCATATGTTTGGCTTTTAAGGACAAAATTATGGAGGTTATCTGCCACATTCTTTAAGATAAGCCAACTTTTACGGCCATTAGAGCTGCATCCCCTGCTACAATTATGTAAGCAGTGCACTCAGTAGTCAAGTAGCTGTGCATAGCTTTATTTCCTCTAAATCATGAAGTAGGCAGTGAAGCAAGGTGTTTTCCCACTTATATAAGCCTATCAAGGTGTCTCTGTTTCTGAGAAATTGTGCTCAACTCCCTGTACAAATAATGCATTACAATCCACACAATAATGTTGGATGTTTAATAGACATAAGGAGGTGCTGTCGACTTTGAAAAGATTCTGGCCGAATTTGGTCTGGAGATTTTCTCTTAACAGGCTTAAAGTTGATCAGATATTGAATAATAATTCATCCCCGAATAAGATGAGCATAAATCTATATCATTGTGATTAAGTTGTACTCAGACCTAAAATTCATGATGTTTTAAGGTATTATTTAATAGTTCATCAGGTATTGGGGCACCTGGGTGGTTCAGTCGATTAAACGTCTGCCTTCGGCTCAGGTCATGATCCCAGGGTCCTGGGATTGAGCCCCATATCAGGTTCCCTGCTCAGCGGGGAGCCTGCTTCTCCCTCTCCCTCTGCCACTCCCCCTGCTTGTGTTCCCTCTCTCTCAAATAAATAAATAAATAAAATAGTTTATCAGGTATTTACATTAATGTTACTACTAAAATTACTGTACTATGTAGAAATAAATTTTATCTGTTATTGTCATGAATCTTCTAATTTAGTCTATATAAAATTGCACAATGTACAACCAGGAACATTTTCATTGAGTGACTAAACATAAGTAGATCACTAAAATGATGCTAATTCTTTTAAAATATGTATGTCGATATTGAAATTGGTGCAGAACACTTCATTCCATTCTAATTAATTCTCAGAATACCTCTTGCGGTAAGCTTGCAGTTGTACTACTAGTCCATTTCACAGAAAGAAAGGGAAGACTTGCAGGAAATTTGTCAGCCTGATAAGCTTGCTAATGTACAACTTCTAGTTTTAAAATTATATGTGGGACTATTTAGGTGTTGTTCATTTTAATTAAGAAAGATTGGTGTTAAAAAATTAGCTGATAATTGACATGATCATAACAAAATCCTCTATGTGCAATGATTGGAGTGTTTTCTGGAAATTCTTGGATAGTCAGTTAACTCACAGAGAACAGGTATTAAATAGTAAGCCTGGTGACTTCACTGTGTGACTAACATCATTAAATATTAAAGAATTAAAAGTTCATGTTCAGAATACTGATTTAAACCTTCCAGTTTCCTTAGAGCCAACACAAGTTAATCAGAGACTTTAAAGGGGCAAAACTGAGGCATTTTTAAGTAACATTTTCTCTCCTACAATGAAAGAGGTAAACTTACTAAGATGTTACCACGTGCCTGGCACTGTGCTAAACACTTTATGTATATTACCTCATTTAATCTTCACAGAGCACTTATAAAATTGGTAGAGTTATGTTCATTTTGCAGATGGGGCAACTCCAAAGCGTAGTTTTAGTTATCACCACATGATCACTATACTGTCACTGGTGTTACTAAAACATCACACATGAATTTGAACCCGGCAGTGGGATAATTTGCATATGAAGAACTATAAACAGCTGAAATTTTCTTCTCTGTAATACGACCTAATGAGTACTTGGCATTATTTCCTTATTAAATAAAAACTCTACTCCAATGTTCCTTGACAAAACATCTCCATCTGTCTTCCCCTGAGTTGGCATAGAAACGTTCAGTTTATTTTGTGTACGAATTGCTAAAGATGTTGCAAAATTTAATTTGGTTGTATTTTAAACACATTTCTGATATTTATTAAAATATTTATACTTCTGTTCACTAGTGTCTACATAATTATTATAGTATACATACATATATGCAATTTAATATCAGAAAATAAATCAGACAATTTTAGGAGTACAGCCAGATAGTTGCCCTCTCTAAAGGCCACTCAATCCAAACAGAACAAACACAAAAATAAATAAAAGAAACAGCACAGAGTTTGTTCCAACAAGCACTGCTGAAGGATAGGTTGAAAGAGAAATAGTTTACTGGCAAATTGGTTCTTTCTTTTGTCCATGATTACTATGTTCTCAATTTATTTCTAATCCTTTTAGGACTTTGCCCAATAAAAAAAAAAAGGCAAAAAAAAGGGGGTGGCAAAAATGAAGAGTTAGTGCAAAGATTCTACTTTTTTAAGATTTTTTTTGTGCTTCTGTGTAAATCATATTGTACCTTTGAAAACTAGACATACACATTATTTGTGACCTGACTGACCTTAGGTGTTTTCAATATCTTAAAAATATCTTGGAAGGTTTTTATTCTCAAAGTTGCAGGGGCTCTTTTCAACAACTAGAAGACTATTTATTGCAATATTGATTGAGCATATATTGTTATGCTATGTACTATGGGTACATAGATGTATAGGGAGAGACCCACTATTTGAAAAAATTCAGCCTATTTGGGAAACCAACACCAAAAACTCAATTTTAATAGAATATGGTAAATATGTGATAAAAATATGTTCAGGGAGGGAACCTAGTGGAGGGCAGGTAACATAACCTAAGAGAGGCTGACCAAGACTCTGAAAGGACATGATGTTTGAACTATATCTTCAAGAGCTAGTGGGAGTGAACCAGGCTAGAGAAGTGGGTAGGGAATGGGGAAGGGAGTCAAGAAAGGGCATCTCCTCTTGGAAAATAGCACATGAGAAAAGCTGAGTGATGTTTCAGGAGGTACGTATGGGAATTATGGGAATTAGTGTTTCTGGAGTATCGGCTTTAAGGTAGGAAGTAGGGAGAGATGAGACTGCAGTGAAGTCTCATTTCTTGCAAAGTTATTTTCCATTGTAGGGAACATGAACTTTATTCTATAAGTAATAAGGAGCTTTCGAAGAAGAATGTAGAAGCAGTAACTAATAAAAAATAGTTATTTTCATTATTCACAAAAATGACCTGGATGGTTAATATTTATTAATAATTGGAAGATTTATTTTATTAGAAAATTTAGCCTCTTTTCATACCAAAGCTTCTTACCACAACCACCCACAAATGACAAAGTTAGCTCATGTTAATTAATATCCTTTACTTTTTGCTATCAACTTTTTGCTATAGGAGTTTATGAATGAACTAGATTGTCCATTGGAGAAGAGAAAGGGCAGAAAAAGTAGGCTTGAAAAATTTATCTATGATTTATCAGTCTTAGTTTATCATACCAGTAGTTCTCTTTTAGTATAAATATTAATACATATTATTTACCACCTAGGAGTAGATTGGATTGAATAGAAAGTGAGAGGCATGGAAATAATACTGTATTAGGTATTATGGGATCTGGGCTTTAATCCTTTTCTTCCAGGAATTAATTGAATGACCTCAGGCAAGTACTTAACTATTCTGGGCCTCAGATCTGTTTGTTTTTTTTTTTTAATTTTTTAAGGGGGTTAGAGCAGATTGTTTGAATAGGTTTCAACTGTAAATGTTACCCAAAGTACTAAGCAATGGAGACAGAGAGAGAGAGAGAGTGTGAGAGAGTGATGTATTAGCTGTCTATTGCTATATAACAAATTACCCAAAATTCAGCAGCTTAAAACAATGTTTGTTATCTCACAGGATCAGAGGGTCCTGAATCTGAGAGCAGCTGAGCTGAGAGGTTCTAGCTTAGAGTCTCTCAGGAATTAAGCTGTCTGTTGGGGCTGCAGTCTTCTCAAGACCTGACTAGGGCTGAAGGCTCTGTTTCCAAGCTCTCTCCCATGGTAGTTGGCAGGCCTCAGTTCATAGCAGCCTGTCAGCCAGAAACTTCCTCTTCACTATGAGGGCCCCCATAGGCTTCCTTAGTGTCCTCATGACGTGGTAACTGGCCTCCCTCAGACAGAGTGATGAGGGAGAGGGAGAGAAAGAGAGGAAGCGAGAGAGGGCACCTTCAAAATGGAAGCTGCAGTGTGATATACCATTGCTTTTGCCTCATTTTATTTGTCATGCAGACCATACAGTAAAATGTGGGAAGAACTACACAAGGATATGAATAACAAGTGCTGGAGATCGTTATAGGCCAAACCAAACGCTGGCTACCACACATGGTTTCTGCATCTAAAGACCTTTTAGTCAAGTTGGGAATCAAAGTATAAAGAAAGAATAAGTTAAAGCAATACTAGAGCAACACATTTGTGAAATCAGCCTGAAAAATAGATAGCTGTCCTTACAGAAACTGCTAATTTGGCTTAAGGTCTCATTAGGAGGCATTCTTACTGCAAACTTAGAAAGGAAACCATATAGTGTTAATATTTGAAAGCAAAAAATTTTCAGTTCAATCGACATTATGATTTTACATAAATTCCTGAATTTTTCACTTACTGGAATAAAGACATTATTTTCTATTTAAATTTTTTATACACTAAAACTATGGTATATTTCTAAGTACCAATGCTTTATTAATTTACTTATTTACTATTTAAAAAATAAAGATGAAGTAATTGGTATGTTACAGTGGGGAGTAGGCTGACAACAATTTCACTAAAGAAAACTTCTGATAAAAATGGGAACATTTTTTTTTTTGTCATTTTTAAAATTTTATTATGTTATGTTAATCACCATACATTACATCATTAGTTTTAGATGTAGTGTTCCATGATTCATTGTTTGCGTATAACACCCAGTGCTCCATTCAGTACATGCCCTCTTTAACACCCATCACCAGGCTAACGCATCCCCCCACCCCCCTCCCCGCTAAGACCCTCAGTTTGTTTCTCAGAGTCCATAGTCTGTCATGGTTTGTTTCCCCCTCTGATTTCCCCCCCTTCATTTTTCCCTTCCTGCTATCTTCTTCTTTGTTTTTTTAAACATATAATGTATTATTTGTTTCAGAGGTACAGGTGTGTGATTTAACAGTCTTACACAATTCACAGCACTCACCATAGCACATACCCTCCCCAGTGTCTATCACCCAGCCACCCCATCCCTCCCACCCCCCACCACTCCAGCAACCCTCAGTTTGTTTCCTGAGATTAAGAATTCCTCATATCAGTGAGATCATATGATACAAGTCTTTCTCTGATTGACTTATTTTGCTCAGCATAATACCCTCCAGTTCCATCCATGTCGTTCCAAATGGCAAGATCTCATTCCTTTTGATGGCTGCATAATATTCCATTGTGTATATATACCACATCTTCTTTATCCATTCATCTGTCAATGGACATCTTGGCTCTTTTCATAGTTTGGCTATTGTGGACATTACTGCTATAAACTTAGGGGTGCACGTACCCCTTTGGATCCCTACATCTGTATCTTTGGGATAAATACCCAGTAGTGCAATTGCTGTGTTGTAGGCTAGCTCTATTTTCAACTTTTTGAGGAACCTCCACACTGTTTTCCAGAGTGGCTGCACCAGCTTGCATTCCCACCAACAGTGTAGGAGGGTTCCCCTTTCTCCGCATCCCCGCCAACATCTGTCATTTCCTGACTTGTTAATTTTAACCAATCTGACTGGTGTGAGGTGGTATCTCACTGAGGTTTTGATTTGGATTTCCCTGATGCCGAGCGATGTTGAGCACTTTTTCATGAGTCTGTTGGCCATTTGGATGTCTTCTTAGGAAAGATGTCTGTTCATGTCTTCTGCCCATTTCTTGATTGGATCATTTGTTCTTTGGGTGTTGAGTTTGATAAGTTCTTTATAGATTTTGGATACTAGCCCTTTATCTGATATGTCATTTGCAAATATCTTCTAAAGTCAGAAGCCACTAATCATGGAAAATTTGAACTGTCACATGGAGTTAAGAGGCAGTTTGATCTAGTTCCCTGGGATTTAAATTAAGAATGCAAGTCAATTCAGTATTTATGAAGCACTTTTAATGTGCAAAGTGACACTGAGTAATAAAGGCTAGGAAGATAAATAATATAACTTTTGCCTTTAATATGATTCTATAGGAAATAATTTGCTAAGTTCTCAAAGTTACTAACAAGTTTCATATGAGCAAGGGCGAGATCAGGAGCATGAATGTGAATACATTTGGGTGCACCCAAAGAGGTGAAAAGGACAGAAGAGAAGAATCAGGAGAAGAAAGCTTCGTGGAAAAAGTGCATTTGAACAAAGGGGGGATTGGTTGGACGATTTTGATAGAGGGTGAAGAATTTTCAAGCAGAGAAAGTTTGCAAAAAGGCAGGGATGCAGTAGGGCAACTGTAAAGAATGGTGAGTCCTGGAGAATAGGGTGCAAAGAAGTGGTAACGCAGAGCTAGTAAACCAATGAAATGCTTGAAACCATATTTTAACTTCATATTATACAAGGAGAAGATAGGAGAGCACAAAGAGAGTGAAGGGCTGGAGACAGAATGCAAGGAAGGAGGTGAGGAAGTAAACAAAGGAAGACAGGAGCAGGGGCAGCAGTAGGTAGAGTGAATAGGAAAGAGAAGCAAAAGGTCTACACAGATACATCATGAAGCAGGAGAGAGAAAAGGCAGAGGGCTGCTCTGGACGTCCTGCAGTCCACAGAGATTTTGGCAGATATAATCAGAGAGCCCGCCAGAGTTAGGGAGGATAGGGGATTTATCTTTTTGAATAAATCGTCTGTTCACCGACTGGTATTACCCTAGTCACTGAATGAAATCACACGAAAGGTCAGATATGTAAGCCTGTGGTTTCCCACTCTGATGCAAGGCTTTCACAAACTCATCCTTGTAATAATTTATGGAGATGGCTCACCAGGCCCACGGTAAATAATTATAAATAATCTTGCATTGTACTGTTATATCTTTTGACAAGTGGAAAATCTTGAGAATATTAACTGAGAAATTCCTTTTGTACACTGCTGGCAAAATATAGTCTCATCACTTTGAGCTTACTTAGGGGCTAAGTCTATTTTGAGCTTCCCTAAGAAGTAAGCCAAGGTCACAAAACTAGTTAGTGGTAGAGAAAGAGAGAAATACAGAATCTCGGGTGTGTAGAGAGAAATGATCTTCCATGGTATAATACTTTCAAACAATCACATACGTTTTTAAAAAAGCTGATTTGGGTAAAATGGCAGTCCGTCCAGGGAAAATTGTTCGTGCATGAGAGAATTTTTAAGTTGGAATGATTCTGTCCTCACTTACTAATGACTCTAAACGAATTCAGCTAACTTACCACCAATGTGATGAAGAAAACATAAAGTCAAAGATTCACAGACCAGGAAAAAATTGAATAAACAGCTGGTTTGCCTTTTGCTTTTCATGCACATTAATATCTCTGGCAGAAGTAGAACCCTCAGCCTCTTGTCCTATAGGGATCTAGCTTTAGCTTCTGTAACCAGAGAAGACTGACCCACTCACAGGCTGCTTTAGCTATCCTATTGATTTGAGTATTTTAAATTATTTTAATGCTGAAGTGCAGATAAAGAACTGTAACCAGTGACAAACTAATCTGAAGTTCAAAGGGTGGAAATTTAACACAACACATTTTGCTCCTGTTTATAGCTACAGTGTTGGAAGGCAAGATGAATGGAGATTAGTTCAGGAGCTCTCTCATAAATTACTAAAACTTTCTTTTCAACCTTCTCCCTGGCATCTCACCACTGATGCTCCCCCAACTCTTCTGTTTCTCCCCACTTCTCCTTCCTCCACTTCTCCTCCTTTTTCCTCCCTCTTTGCTTCTTCCTCCTCTTTCTTTGCTCTCTCCTTTCTTTCTTATTGTTTGAGCTCTTTTTCTCTATTTCTTTGCTTTAACTAGATGCACTCTAGAACTGAAGTACATATTAAATATTCATTAAAGAGATTGAGTTAATTACCTGTACTTGAATTTTAAAAGGAATTTAAAAAGAATAACATATTTATCACATTAAAAAACTACTTATAGTTACAATTTTGTCAAAATGCACAGGAAAAATGTTTGAAAATAAATATACTAGATTTTAACAGTGATGTTCAGGTAAATCTCTTTACTTTTTTTAGTGGTTTCCAAATACTCTTTGATGAGCATACACTCATTTTTTGATGGTCATGAACATATCTGTATATATTTATGGGTATACATTTAATTATAATAAACTACGTTGTTTTTTCCTCTTTCAGTCACACTCTGACTAGGTAAGAAAGGCTCCCCCAACCACCACCAGTCTAAGAAATTCAAGCCATATAACTGTCAAACCTTTTCTTAAAGCTCTCCAAAAATGGAACCTCTTGCAATCCATTCCAGTATTATATTACCTGGACAGTTGGAACATTTTCTTATATTTAGAGAAATTATCCCTGCTTTAATTTAAGCCCTTTCCTTTTTTTTTTTTTAAGATTTTATTTATTTATTTGACAGAGAGAGACAGCCAAAGAGGGAACACAAACAGGGGGAGTGGGAGAGGGAGAAGCAGGCTTCCTGCCGAGCAGGAAGCCCGATGCGGGGCTCGATCCCAGGACCCTGGGATCATGACCTGAGCCGAAGGCAGACGCTTAACGACTGAGCCACCCAGGCGCCCCTAATTTAAGCCCTTTTCATTATGTTCTTTTTCTGCATATAAATTGACATGACTAATAAAAGACTTTCATATACTTAGAGAAATGATACGTCTTTTCTCTGTCTACACTCACTTCTCGATGATTTCATCTAGTGTCTTGGCTAATCACCACCAAATTTATGTCTCTAGTCTAGACCTTTCCCCTAAACTTCAGACTCAAAAATTCATCTCTACCTGGATGGCTATTAGACATCCCAAACTTAACATGTCCAAAACAGAACTCAGTGTTTTCCCCTCAATGCTTCTTGAAAATGGTAATGACAATGCCAGTCTTTCTGTCGATTGAGCCCAGGCTCTGAAATCATCCTTTCTTTCACATTTCTACATATTTCTTTCTTTCACATTCTACATTCAGTCTGTTAATAAATCTTATTGTCTTTCTCTCCCAAACACACCCACTCCTGACCACTTCTTGCCACCTCCACTGCTGCCACCTTAGTCTAAGCTATCAGGTGGTCTCCCTGCTTCTGCCCTTGCACTCCTAATACAGAATCAAGGGATTCTTTCAAAATATAAATCAGATCATGTCACTTTCTGCTCAGAAAACTCTCCAATATTCTCTCCAATGTTTTCCCAATTTACTCAGAGTAAAATCTAAGATTTTTACGATGACCCACAAAGCCCTAGGAGATTTGCAGCCCTCACCATCAGCTCACAATACCACTATCTCCCTTGCTCATGCTGTCCGATTCGCACTGGCCTCCTTGCTGCTTTGTAGGACAAAGTCAGGCAAGATCCTGCATTGGCCTTTGCATCATCTGTTTCTCTTCCCCAAGTATATCCTTCCCTAGATATTTGGGTAGCTCACCCTCTCACTTCTTTCTAGTCTTTACTGAACTGCCACCTTTTCACTGAGACCTTTTCTATTCCCTCTACCCAACATGAATACTTCCTATCCTGTCTCCTCTTTTATTTTTCCCCTTAAGCATTTATCACTGTCTAACATACTCTGTATTATTTTTATCTATCTTCTGTGTAAATTGTTTCCCTGACTGGAAGAAAAAGGTGTTTCATTCACTCTTATATATCCAGAAATTAGAATGATGCCTGAACACAGTAGGTGCTCAATTAATATTTGATGAGGGGATGAATGGATGAATTTCACAAATATTTACTGACTACTTATTGTCAGGCACTGGGCCAAGCACTGGGGATAGCAAAGAGAACAACAACAACAACAAAATGTTACCCTTCTTTGCTTAGGGGATGACAATAAATAAATACAGAAATACAGAAATGTCAGGGAAAATGTAAACACAAGAAGGAGGGAATTATGACTAGATCAATTTAAAAACGGCTCAATATTAATTTCACTTTTAAGCATTGTGGTTAGGTATGTGCATTTGCCTGATTAGGGATGTTGGATGACTTAGAATTATCAGTTGGTCTTTAAGATCTTAGCACATTCAAATCACTCTGATCTGTAACTAATATCAGAATCATTTTGGCTTATAAGAGTTCTTGAATAACCTATTTTTAATTATTCTGGAAACATTAAAATGTTTGTAAAAATGTTTCCTTATTTTTCATTTTAGAAAAATCACTAGAATAAAAAGATGGTAATACAAAAGTGGTTTTCAAATATTAAAGTGGGGTTTGAGAGATTTAAGATCTGAAACTTCATACAACATCCTAATTTGTATTCTCACATAGACTGTCAGAATTGCAACAAATAGACTACAGTACTTTTTCTACAACTGCATATTCTTGGGAGAATGACTTACAGATATTTATTAAATATTAGTTGAATAACTGAACATCTGGATGATTCATTGAATAAAAAAACACATTTATTTCCAATAACAGTAATAAAAATAGGAGATAATATGTAGAGATCTTTTGTTATGTGCCAAGAATTCTGCTAAGTGCTTCACAGGTACAGAATTAACCCTCAAAACCGCTGTCACGAGGTTGGCATTATTATCTTCATATTACAGGTGAGGAAACAGAGACACAGAGTGGTTAACAGATGTGCCTACAGTCATAGAGGCAGTAGCTGGCCAGGCCCTGATTCAAATTAAAGTTGCCTGATGCAAGAGATCAAACTAAACCAGTGCTGCTGACATGCAGGGGTGTGATGGCGGAGGTCACTGTGCCTCACTTAGAAGGTATACTATATGACTAATATTATGGTGTTGAGGGAAAGGCATGACTTCTATTTCTAACGAAACAGTAAGAATTCAAACAACTGAATAGTCTGAGTCAGATGTAGAGGGAGATATGATAGTTCAGCTCAGATGCAGTAGATGGAATGCTGGGTCTTGCTCCAGGTCATCGGTGGCAGAGCCAAGACCAGAATCCATCCATCGCTCTGGCATGCCAAGGCAGTACTTGTTCCAATTACAACCATGTAGAGAATACTTTCTGAAAAAGTAATATGGCGAAAAGGCTTTTGGAAATAATCAAAAGACATGTTTGGAAGAGTACTTTAGAAAATATAAAACACAGCTATAACTTTACAAAATATTATTGTTATATTTGCACAAGTTTTATGTTCTATGACTTAGCTTACTTAAACCATGACCAATATATAATTCCCCTGTAATTTCACCATAACAAGATTATAGCCTTAGTTGTGGTTAAATCAATAAAACATATAGCCTACGCATTATGCACAAATTTTGTTCCTGAGTTAATATATGGTATACTGCCATAGCAATATGAGGGCACAGAGTTTGTGTGAAGCATTTTTAGGTTTATGAATGTGTGTATGTATTTGAGGTGAAGGACAGTTGGTAAATATGCAAAAGCTATTCAGAAAACAAGTGACAGGGTGGCGTAAGGATTAGGGTAGACCCGGATCCTTTCTTCCCCTTCTTCTATGAGTAGATATTTATTTTGTTTAGGGTTATTAGTGTTCAGGTTAGAAGTTACTTCCACTTCTGGCTTATGGGAGCAAAGATCACTGTCCACTGTTTGGATGGGTAATAGCTGGTCATAACCTAGTTACAGGCCCTTACTTGGTTCTGGACCTTTTAGGAAAGGTCCATTCCTGTTCTCTTGTAGAAGCCAGGAGCATCATGTCACATCTCCAATACGTGGCTAGTGAATAGTAATAATACTTGACATTTATGGGACTTTTCTTGGTATAAGGCACAAAGCTAAGCAATTCACATATGACACCTAATTTCATCTTCAAAATAATTGAAAGAAGCAGGCATTATTATTTTTCTTTTACAGATGAAGAAATAAAGGCTCAGAAGGATTAGGTAACTTAGAATAGACACAATATCTGAATAAATGACCTGAGTAAGCTTCCAATATGCATAAGGTTAATGAGTCTAGTATGTTTAGTATTTAAGTCTTCTATTTCTATTAACACTTCTATTTTTGTGCTATACAAGCCTTTATGCATACTTTCTGGTGATACTCCCTATAATTGAGGTGGTTTGTTAAGTGACTTCAAAATAAATGAAGAATTTCTGTAATTAATATTTTATACTGCCAAGAGAAAACAATGCCCCTAATATCATTTAAATAATTACTTTGCTAGTGTAATGAACAAACCTGATAACTGAACTAGGAAGCAGTAGGCCAGAATTTTGGTTCCTGATCTACCTGTAGTTTGTATTATGAACTACACAAATCATTTAATTTTTCTCAGTCTCTATTCTTTTAAGAGGATTAAACCAGCTTATTGCTAGGATCTCTTTTAGTTTTAAAATCTTAGAGTTCCTGAGGCACCTGGATGGCTCAGTCAGTTAAGCATCTGACTCTTGATTTCGACTCAGGTCATGATCTCAGGGTCATGAGATGGAGTCCCTCGTTGGGCTCCATGCTAGAAAGATTCTCTTTCTCCCTCTTCTTCTGCCCTCCCCCACCTTTTTTTTTTTTTTTTTAAAGTAAAATCTTAGAGTTCCCATAAAAATCTTCAGTGGTTTTTGTTTATTTAAAATGCTGGTTGGTTAATAGGTAGGAACTTGAATAGATACTTGAACGATATTTCCAGTCTGCAGAGAATTGTTTATTACTCTTTCTAGCACTACCTCAGACTGTATTACCAAGTCCAACTTTTTCTTGCTAATAAAAGTAATTTCCTTCTACACAGGCTCATATTGAGCTTCTAATATTTATTTCTGCATGGAATAAAGCTATCATAAAGTCAATTTCCCCAATAAGCCAAACTAAAACCATAGATTAGTAAATGTTTTTTACTCCTATAAGTTATCCTCTTTAGGACAGTAATTTTAGTATATAAAGACATCTATATTTCTGTTTAAGCTTATTTTTTCTAGGCTAACCCATGTAAATACCCTCAACCATTACCCTTAAATATGATTTCCTAACCTCTCACCATCCACCAGTCCTCTCTGGATACCACCTAAAATGAGATACCCAGAACACAATTCTCTAAACTGAGCAAGGTGAGGCCAAGAGCAGCAGGATTACTGCTTCCACAGCAACACTATACTTCTATTAATGCAGCCTAGTCTTGCCATTTTGGAGCAAATGTGCTATACTGTTGGCTCATCTTAAGCTTGTGTACTAAAAGTTCCAGGTCGCTTTCAAATGAATTGTCACAAGTCAGGTTCTTGTGCAATTGCTGTTTCGAACCTGTATTTATAGCACCTTAACATTATCTTTCTTAAATTGTATCTTGTTACCTTCATTTCAACATTCTAGTCAATTATTAAAAAAATACAATGTTGTATGTGAAAGAGGTCAGATATTCCTAGAGATTATTTAACTTTAGAGATATTGTCATCCTGTGAATTTCTAGTGTAATTCTTGAGTTGGGAAACAAGCTTTTAGAAACATATGGAGGGAACACTCCAAAGACTTATGAAAAGAGGACAATGTCACACTCAATCACAAACTAGACTGTGACATTGCACATTCATACAAATGCAGTTGCATGGACTCATAAGAGGTGGATCAGCAATGCATGTGCCAGTTGTGTAAGTCCCTAGGACTCAGAAATAAATGAAAAACATAAAGTTGTAGGATAAACATGCTCTCTTAGAAGACAATTCACCATAATGAAATTAGAATGGCAGAAAGTGAATTTAGTATATATGTCAAGACTTAGAGCTGACAGAAGACATTAACTGAAAGTGTGTGTTCATTGTTCTCCTTGTCACCTTTCAGCAACTGTCTGTCATTATAGGCTATTCCTTTCCTCAAATCTTGGAACTTTTGTTGGGCTCCTGACTGTCCAGAGCTCCTTGCTCTGGGTCTTTGTCTCAAATTATGTTGTCACAGATTTGTTTTTCTCTTACTCGGATCCTTCAAGACTTTAATGAATGTCATTTTTTCAGGGTCCCTGTCTCAGCCAACCACACCGTTAGAAATCAATATTATAAACTGATGTAATAATTAATAGCTCAATGTGTAAACTTTCTCAAGAATATCTGCCCTTTACTTGTACGCCCCTGGAGATATAATGCTTAATGAAGAGCAATTCATTTCCAGTAGTGCAATTTCAGAGATGCAGCAGGCAAGAGTGTGGATAAAGGAGGTATTTTGGAGAAGAAAAACTTTGTGCCTCTTGAATCCCATACTATAGGTGTTCAATTACTCTCTTGATCTTTAAATCCAATTCAACCAAAACTTAATTAAATGGAACTTGCTATGATGATGCATTTAAAAATAAGGCCCATTTTATTTTTCTGTAAAATCTGTTATAGGTGATTGGATAGCCTACATTCTTGAGAGCTGTCTAGATATTCCTTTTCACATGTGGGCTGACTACATTTGGAAAATACAGCTAATCTAAAGATGTAGTTAGCATATTTACAGCTAGTCAACTCCTTTGAATACACCAAGAAAATGTATTGCTCTGGTCAGTGCCATCTGCATGTGGGGAAAAATATTCAATTTCTACAAAACTTTTTTTTTTAAAGATTTTATTTATTTATTTGAGAGAGAGAGAATGAGAGAGAGCACATGAGAGGGGGGAGGGTCAGAGGGAGAAGCAGACTCCCCGCAGAGCAGGGAGCCCGATGCAGGACTCGATCCAGGGACTCCAGGATCATGACCTGAGCCGAAGGCAGTCACTTAACCAACTGAGCCACCCAGGCGCCCTCTACGAAACTTTTTTAAGAGACAGTTTAACCAAGCCAAAATTTTAAGAGTCGGATATTAATCCCATGACTTTTAGAAAAAGTACATCAGAAAACAATTTTCCATAGAATTTACATGTATTTGCTTCCAAAATATTAACCAAGAGTGTGGCTACTTATATGTGAATTGAATAATACTGTCATGGAATTCTAACCAATTTAGATCTTGCCAATTTCTACAAAAAATTCAGTAGCTGTCATAATTCTAACATTCAAAATAATAATTTCTTAAATATAGCTATATATCATAGCACCTAACATTTTATAAGAAGAGAAGTTATTAAAAAATAGTTTTATTAGGCACAAAATTAGTACTAAAGGGATGAAGTTTTTTTTTTCTGTGAAGTGTTGAAACAAGTATAAAATAAATGTTTTTTACATAACATTCAAATTTGGAAGAAATCTATTCATTGCAGGAAATAGTTAAGTTTAATAAAATTTCCAAAGGCTGAACCATTACATAACTATAACCATCACCATAACCATAACTGTAACCATACCATAACTAAGCTATATATATCAGGTCATAATATCAATAATAAGATTAAATTCTGAAATCTTAATTGTATTGAAATTTTAGTCTTGATATTGTAATTTTTTTCCAAATCCTGTTATAATTCTTCCACAATTCACCTTTATCTGTATTGCCTATCCAACAGATTCATTTACATTGATATTTTGAGTAAACTTAAAGTGAAACATAATCATAAGCCTAAACTGATCTTAATTTTTAAGTATATCTCAAATCAGGAAACATATATTCTAACTTTGAAGGCTTTCTTGAGGATTGATAATTTTTAAAAAAATCACTTTATTGAGGCATGATTGACATAGATGTACAGAGATGTACATACTTAATGTATACAAATTGGTAAGTTTGGAGATAAGTATACATCTGTGAAACCATCCTCACAATTTATGCCATAAACATGTCTATTCACAATTATTTGCTAAGTAACTTTTTCAAGCCATACTTATATATAGATCAATAGAAGTTAAGTAAACCCTTTACCTAGGAGAATAAACTAAGTAAGACCTATTTTGCAATCTCTTAGGTAATGACTTACTTTATATGTGGTTCTTCCAATTGCAACTTATGGTTCAAGAGTCCAGGATCCAGGATTCTTTCAGAATTTGAGAGACTGTGTTTAATCATTAGTGGAAAAAAGGTATTTGGGAAAACTTTCTGTCAATATGATAGCCTATTTCACTACTTGACATGGATCCAAAATTTGATTTAATTATATTAGTCAGAATTTTGAATATGAGTTACCTTACTAATTTAGATATGTAAAAATTCAAATGAACCCCGGTTCACATTTGTTTTTATACTATCTGTGAAAAAAAGATGTTTTGTAAACAAACTAATAAGTAACATAAGCTACTAGAGAAAGTGAAATATTATATTCTGACACTTGAGGGTAAAGACCACATAGAATTGTTATACAGTTCCAAGTGTTAGTTTTCTTTTAAGCAACTACCTTAAAGAGAGCTCTCTTGGATATGATATTTTAGGAAGTATAATAAAGAGAGTATAGTTTGGGTTCAAATCCAAGAATAAACACAAACATTATTAGACTTGGACAAATTACTTAAGCTCTCTGAATCTTGGTTTCTTCACTAGAGCAACAGGAATAATAACATCTAACTTATAGGATTATGAGGTCATTAAAATGATGAATATATGTGAAGCACAGCACAGGGTATATACTATATGTAAGCACCCAATAAATGTTGGCCGTTATATGCCTTACTTACTGTGGTATGGATGAAAAGAGGGCAAAACTAAATTTCTTTAAATATTTTAAATATACCAAAGTTGGGATTTTTATCAGTTTAAACTGGGCTTTCCTTCTAGAGGGCCCAAATTTATAAAATGTTGCTCTAGTTAAAAAACTGTACAGCTAATATAATGACCTTTTTCCTTTCTCTAAAAACTGTGGAAATGTGGTTTTTATAAAAAATCATAATCATCCTAAAATACTGCATTGAGGTCAATGAAAAGTTGTAGCATGTTTTGTCCCCATTTTATATTCTCTATTATGATAATTGCCTTTTTCTATTCATATAGTCCTGGATAATTGAATCTATACCCATGACTTCAATTATAACTCACATATTGATTATTCTGAAATCTGAAATTCCATTCCTTTTTCTCTTCCTGAGTTCTTGGTCTGTATATCTAATGGCTACTAGATAATTCTCCTGATAGCCTCTAAGCATTGCAAGTTCAGTAAGTTCCCAAATAAACTCAGTCTTCTTCCCGCTTTTTTTTTCTCATAGTCTTCTTCCTTAAACCTGCTCATCTCATATTCCTTACATGTGAGTAATGCCATCATCCACCCAGTTGACCCAGCTGGAAGCCCTGCCACATTTCTCTATATTTCCATTGGCTAATTTTTTCCCCTTTCTTTGTCTGTTGAGTAAGAAGACAAAGCATAAATAGGGCACTTTTACGGAAAAAAACTGCATGTCATATTGAAGTAGAGTTAGCATGTTGTCATCAGAAATAAGGACTAAATACATTGCCTTGGAATCTGTGAAATATATCATAGATCACTCAGAGATTCACAGAAGGAGGGGTACTTGTCAGGTCTCTCCCAGGTAGTAGTTTCTCGTCTTCCCCATTTCCAGTCTAATCCCAGAAAAGCAGCATATACAGACAGAATGGGAGAAGAAACACTAATATCATCCTACGTAAAAATCCTGGTAATGACAATGATAGCCAATATTTATTGAGTCCTTGCTCTGTATATAGAATTACCTAATTGTATATCCTTAAGTAATTTTAGTTTTTCCGTGAAATTCCCTATTAATGAGAAGGTATTAGTTCCAAGCAACTTATCTGTACTTTTAATCTAGATGAGACCTCAAGATCTAGATATTCCTCACAACAACTGTACTCCTAAACTACTCTAGATAGGCCTTCAGTCTCACCATCTTCTATCAGCCAATTCCAGGGATTGAAAACAAGGACCCTGGCCCTATATAGAGCAGTACAATTTAAAGAGTAGTTTGGAGACCACCTGTACTAGGATCACTAATTTTACTTGTTAAAAGCATCCTCCCTAAGTCTCAATCCTCGCCCAGTGAATCAAAATCTCTGTTGGTATTAGGCTTCCCAGGTGCTAAAGATTAGGTACCTGAAGTCTAGGTAACATTCCTGTTCATGTACGTGTCATTACTGTGTCAGATGCTGAATACACAGGCTTAACAGGGGAACATGGCATCCCTAATGTATAGAAATTATTATAGTTGCGGTAAATTCATCTAGCATGAAAAGCAAGGTCAACCTGTATTTCTACATTGATTTCATCTTTTAAATATTTTTTTATAAATACCATGTACTTTTTAAAAAAGTGCATCAAAAGCCAGTATTTTTCAAAACAATTTGTGTGTTCTCTTAAGTAATGCAAGTATAGTAAGGGCATGTTAAAGTAGTAAAGTGCTGTATATATAGGTGCTTAAATGCAGCACTCTGAGAAGCAGAAGACAAATATTTTTTAAACCGAATTTGTGGTTAGATTCATCATCAGTTATAAACAAGAATATATAGAAAAATCCTTTACAAAATATTTTTAACAATTTAATTTCTTATCAAACATCTCCTACTTCTAAATACATGTATTTTTAAATGGTAGTGTTTAAAATAAATAAATGCTTTTGGTGTTTTAAGTAGATGTGCATGCTACTTTCTTGCTCAAAGTAGGAGAAATAAGAAAATAAACTCTTAGGAAAACTGTTCTACTTTCGGTACAGTCAGTAGGAGAAAATTTTCAGTTTGTCTCAAGTCCGCCATCCTTTCACCATTGGATATTATTGAACCATGAACTTACTCTTTTTTTTTTTTTAACTTTTGGTACCCAGACATATGCTCCTTCCAATTTGCACTGTACAGCTTAAAATGTGTTGGAAACTGCTTCAGAATGGAAACTATATTGTGTAGGGGAATATCAGGAAAACTCTGGAAGAGCTTTCCATTAACATAAATAACAGCTCAACATGCTGTTATGTGCTTTCGTGTGTTTTTGCCTTTTATAACTACTCTTAAGAGACATTCTAAAATTTTATTTTTTTTAAATCTTTTAAAGATTTTTAAAATTTATTTGAGAGAGAGAAAAAGAACGAGCAGTGGGGAGGGGCAGAAGGAGAGAGAGAGAGAGAGAAGCAGGCTTCCTGCTGAGCAGGGAGCCCAATGTGGGACTCGATCCCAGGACCCGGAGATCATGACCTGAGCCGAAGGCAGACTCTTAACTGACTGAGCCACCCAGGCGCCCCATGAGACATTTTAAAATTTTAAATTGAATCTAGATTTTGTTACAGCATAATATTTCTATTATGGAGATTCTTAAAGTTATTATTCCAAATCCACTGTATTTTAGAGCTGAATACATTTTATTTTCAGAGTTTCATTTTTTATCCTATTTCACCCTGAGACCTGAATTATTTAGATCCCCATAATGTGTTTGATAATCATAACAGCACCTTTTGTGAAAGAAGCAAGAAGTAGAGACTTATATTTAGAAGTTAAAAGAAATAATGGAAAGAGAAAGCAGCTGGAAAGTGTTTTGTATGCCAAGTTGTATCTGACAATTAAAATTACTTGACAGGGTTAAGAAAGGTTAATGTAAAATGCCATGCTATGAAGGTAACATATTTGAAATAAAGTTTCTTAAAATTATATTTCTATTCATTCAATAAATGTAGCATTTCTACCATGGGCAAGCATTTGGATATCTATCTATCTATCTATCTATCTATCTATCTATCTATCTATCTATCTATCTATCATCTATCTCTATCTATCGAACACTCAAAGATTATGTTTTTTGGCTTTTTCCTCCTCAAGAAGTTAAGGTTCCAAAAGGAAAGATGGCATAACTACACAAGTAACTATAAAATAAGGCAGGACAAGGTGAGTGTTCTTTTTTAAAAGAGTAAGAGATATATTTTGGGCATTTCTGAAAAGGACAAAATGGGGAGGATCAGGCACTTGAGCTTAGCTTTGCAAAATGAACAGGATGTTGACAGAAGAACCTAAGGTTGAAGGTCACTTTGCAGGCTGAGTGAACAAAAGGTTTAGAGTTGTAAGAATCAGTGATAGTCTAACTTTGTTAATGAGTGATAAGCCTGGAGAAGGATAGGTAACCATTCCCACAATGTGTTTGGTGCTGTGTTAAGTGTATTACACATATAATCTAATCTACTTTAATTTCTTAAAAATCAATAGGATTGGACCCATATTACAGAGAAGGAAACTCAGAATTGGAAAAATTACTTACCTTGCCTAAGAGTTCAGGGTTGGGAAGTAGAGTCTAGATTTAAAGCCATGTCTCAAAGTCAATATTGTTTTTACTACTACAACATGGTGCTAAAATATGAATACTCTATAATGGAAGGCAAGGACTTCGCATCTTGTTTCATGGACAGTGGGTAATTATTAAAAACCTATAGAACATGTTGTTTCTTTAGGAAAGCAGAAAGCCCTTTTTGGATGGATTGGAATGGAAGAGAGTAGGGTAAGAGAAGAGAGTTAATACCATAAAATTCCAAAAGTGGTAACAATGGTGTTCATAATGGAAATGGAAAAAAAAAAAAAAAAGAAATGGAGAAAACTGGGCAAACCTTCCCATAGATGGAATTCATGGAGAGTGGAAATTAGATGTGGGAGATGAGAAATAAGAATTTTTTTTAAATATTTTATTTATTTGACAGAAACACAGCAAGAGAGGGAACACAAGCAGGGGGAGTGGGAGAGTGAGAAGCAGCCTTACTGATGAGCAGGGAGCCCGATGTGGGGCTCGATCCCAGGACCCCAGGATCATGACCTGAGCTGAAGGCAGACGCTTAACGACTGAGCCACCCAGGCGCCCCAAGAAATAAGAATTTTTTAAAAGGCATTTAAATTTAAAAGCTGAAGGACTGGGAAAACTGTAATGCCATTAGTCCAAACAGGAAAATCAAGAGAACTAAACTCGAAATTTGATAAAATATAACTACTTATGTCAATTCTTAAAAATCTATAGCAATAGGTTCTTAAAGAATGAATGCATTGTCAAATTCCTTAAACAACAGAAACTTTTCCCATTTCCATTTTTCAAGAGGAGAGAAACCACAGAGTACAGACCTGGAAAATGGGTTTATTAATTGAGTGTGATCTTCAGAGTATTTGAAGTGGTCCCAAGGTACCAATGACAGTAGATTTCCAATGAATTATTGATTCAGCATTTAGAAAATAGAAGGCAAATGCTGAAGTTTTATTTACTATATTATTTAAAACTGAGGGCGCCTGGGTGGCTCAGTTGTTAAGCGTCTGCCTTAGGCTCAGGTCATGATCCCAGGGTCCTGGGATCGAGCCCCACATCGGGCTCCCTGCTCTGTGGGAAGCCTGCTTCTCCCTCTCCCACTCCCCCTGCTTGTGTTCCTGCTCTCGCTATCTCTATGTCAAATAAATAAATAAAAAATAAAAAACCTTAAAAAAAATAAAACTGAGAGAGCTCATAAATGTATTATATTAAAGAAACCTAGGAGTTTCTGCAGTCCTCAATTAAATGATGCATTTTTTAAAAAAGATTTTATTTATTTGAGAGAGAGAATGAGAGAGAGAGAGAGAGAGAGAGCACAAGAGGGGAGAGTGGGAGAGGGAGAAGCAGACTCCCTGCTGAGCAGGGAGCCCGATGCGGGATTTAATCCCGGGACTCCAGGATCATGACCTGAGCCCAAGTTAGTCGCTTAACTGACTGAGCCACCCAGATCCCCAAATGATGCATTTTTGGAAAGGGTTTACAATAGTAAAATAACAAAAGAAAACAAAAACAAAAATACACCTAACAATTAAAATAATCCAATTAATGTGTGCTAGTGATAGCATCAAATGTATTAAACCTACTACTGATGTTATTTTTCTTTGGGTAGGTAATACTTTCTGAAGTGATTTTTTTCTATCACAATATTCACTTCATAGCAAAAGTGTGTTGGGGAAATCAAATGAGATAAAATATGTAAAAATTCTCTAAAAACTTAGTGAAAGCTGCTGAGATACGGCTTCAGCTTGATAGGATGGATAAGTCAAGGTATTTATAGTTACTAACATAAACAATTGGTTCCCTGAGGAAAAAAGAACCAAAAAACCAAAAAATAGTACATTTAAATAGTCATAATCCACAAATAAGCTATTACTTGGCTTTGAGTCATCTTTAAAGGTCATTTAAACTCATAAACATGCACTTCCAGCCTAGTTAACTTGTGTTTCTAATTAATTATCATGTAGAGGTTTCAATTTTATTTGGATTATTTTTCATCCAAGATTTTCTTGTTCCCTCTTTCTCAATTTAAGATTCAACACACTTCATGCATTTTAAGATAATATTCACTAGAAGAAACTCTTTAAGAATGCAATGACTAGAAATGGCTTTTTACCATTGCCAGGCTCTTGTCTTTATAGAAATCAGAGTGAACTTTATGTTCCCATATTTTCTGACTTTCATACTAAGTGAAAATGTAATACATCAGACAACACAACTCAAAATCAACTTTATGACAATGTTTCATAATAGCAATGGATTAGTTACAGTTGTGGATACTTTTGAAGTTCCTAAAATCTTGTCTTTTAGAAATTTATTCTATAAATTAAATTTATAGACAAAAAAATAATCCTTGCAGATAAATTCCAAGGTTTTTCCTGCACAAGTATTTTGTCTATTTTCTGACTAGGCTACCCAACATCTTGTATTGTAAGTAATCAATTATTTTAATTATTTATAGTTGTTAATTAGTTTAAATTATTATTTTTTTAAGATTTATTTTTATTTATTTATTTGAGAGAGAGCATGAGCACAGGTGGGGGGAGGGGCAGAGGGAGAAGGAGAGAGAGAATCCACAAGCAGACTCCCTGGCTCTGGGCTTGATCCCAGTACCCTGAGATCATGACCTGAGCCAAAATCAAGAGTAGGCCACTTAACTGACTGAGCCACCCAGGGGTTCCACACATTAAGTTTTTATACTATTTCCAGCTCCTTAAAATACTCAATTACTTAATTTTACTCCCTAGAAAACTAGCTTTAAAAAAAATAGAATAACAGATATGTAATGATTTTCTTTAGAGTCTCACATTATTTTGTGGCTATAAGCAAATTTCAATCTTTGTAGATCTCCATTGGTTATACAAAATGAGATACTACTTCTCTTACTGAAAGAGTTTAAGTATTCTCTAAAAACCTTTAAAAAATATAATTGATATGTCAATAATTAGAAAGTTGTTGCTCTTAAAAAATATACTAAATAAAAGAGAATACTTTGGTTAAATATTTTCAAAACATTTAAACTGAATTACAGTGTATGTTATGATATAAAGAATAATGAATGGAAGCTAAATGATTAACTCACTAACCTTGGATGTTGCTAGATAATTAGTTTAAATTATTAATTCATATTTTACCTAATTTTTATGGGGCTATTTAAGAAAAATTACCACTGATTGCAAAAAATATTCACTGCTATCCAGATCAATAAGACAATTCCTGTGATTATTCTTATTTTCTGCTTTATTTTTAAAAGGCTACTCTTATATAATTAATACTGAACCATATCCTCTCCTTTGGTGATATGAATACAAACATTATAAAGTATCCTACGAGTTTCCTGGGAAGTGTCAAAGTGCTCCCAGGCTTTGTCCAGGAGAGACAATGTGTGTGTGTGTGTGTGTGTGTGTATCTGTTTCTCCTACACCACAGGTGGCTTGCAGGTGTAAGCCGTCCTTAGAGGAGAGACCGGCACATTGTACATGTCTCTGTGTCAGTGCTCTCAACCACGTTAGCCTGCCGAAAGGTCGAGAGTTCTCTTTGAATTATAACACCTATAATTAGTGAATCTATTCAGTGCATTTTCTGAACCTCCTCACCCATGTATTGAACCTTCTTAGAGTGCTATATTCTTTCCTTTTCTTTTTTCGAGATGAAGGGTGAAAAGTGATTTAAAAAATGAACCTGCATTTCAGCATCATGGTAAATGCTTATCTTTTCCTGATAAAGGGGCTATAGTTTCCTTTATCTTTGTCTTAATTAATATATCTTAAAGTCCTCTTGTTTTCTTTTACATCTCTTCTATTATTTCACAAATTTTGATCTTAAGTAAATTCATAGAGTTTGGGGCATAATTATAACTAATATTTGTATAGCGTTGTACGTTATTATTTTATGCTTTTAAAAAATGATCTTACACATTTTCAGGGGCCAAGACCAGGCTATGGCTCACAGTGCTTGAGGCTTATAGATGGTGGTGTGAGGGAGCCGATTCATCTTGGCTCCTGAGAGCCAACAGTATGCATCTTTTCCAGCTTCACATTTATCTCTTAAACCATGTTGGTAGCTTGATAAGGGTATGAAATTGGACATGTAGGAGTATTTACACCATGGAAATTGGCAAATACTACAAATCTTTCCTTCCAGAGAGTCAGTTGTTAAATATTTACCAGCACACCCACTGCACGTAGATGAAATTTCCCCAGCTATCACCCTCCTCCCTTGGCACCACACCTCACCCCTGCCTGCTTTGTCTCTACCAAGAACAGACTGCATGTCTTTTTAGTGCTGTGGCAACCTGTCCACAGAAAGTCAGACCAGAACATCACGTATCATGGAAGAGGCAGGCCCTGGGCTCTGAGGAGGGGAAGAAAAGTGATATATTTTCTCTGGTACCTACTCAAGTTATTTATGAAGCTTCCAGGAAGGAAAAAAAAAAGTCTGAAAAACTCAATGCCCTAGAAACAAATAAACTGTATACTTAATTACATCATGCATAACCAGTGATCCACACACAGATAACAATATGCTGAGACACACATACAGTCATGCTTATGGGAGGTGAAGTTTTTTTAGTGGAATGAAATACATTTTACTTGTTTCCGTGTGTGTTTGGTGTTTAAATATAATCTCTGACTGTACTGCAAAGTCTGGAATACATGTACTCAAATTAGCTCAAATTCTAAATCTATAATACCAGGATTCCTTTGTTTTCACTACTTACATTTTGACATTTCTTCGCAGTCCAAGCAATCATTACCAAATATTCGAGGTGGGAGTATTAGTGAATTCCAAAAATGTTCTGGCGACAGCCAAGTCATAAAATAAGTATTTTAACCCACACACATTGTATTCATTATATTCTAAAAAAATAGAACTATTGATAGCAGTCATGCATATTAATGATTAAACAATTCTGAAATCCCTCTTGCACTTGTAAAAACTGTAGAGCTTCTCTGTCTTGGCAATATGACTTTTCTGCCTTGAGAAGAGATACTATAGGTCAAAGCTGTGTGGTCTTTGTATGTGAAGCAAATATCAAAGAAGACAGTTGTTTGTTGTTGTTGTTTTTCATAATTTGTTTGGTTTTGTTCTTGTTTTTTCTTCCTTTTTTAAAGGATGACTTCGCAAACCAAATTCTATTATGTCAAAATCCAGGGTTGATAGCTGGCATCCCCGTAGACCACAAAGGAGGGATGCTGTTTAATCCAGCGAGGCCAGCCTTCCCCTGCACACATTGCTCTTCCCCCTACTTCTGCCATTTTTTAAAGTCTATTTCCTTCTAGTCTGTTTCTCCCAGACTCAAATATTGCCATTCAGGGCCATCTGGTCTTTGGAGGTCCTCCCTGACTGGACTAGTGACACTGATCTTTTCTCTTCCTGAATACTTTGCCATTTAGAGCCTTCCTTGACATGTGGGCAGACTGTAGGTCTCTCTATTGCCCCCCAAACAATTCATCTCTCAAAGACAGAGACCTAGCACCTTGTTTTCTGTGTTCTTTACATACTGCACAACAGATCCACATACATTGCTAGACATAGGGTATGTGCACAATCAAAACTTTAACTGATTCATCTTATTTAGATTTGAAAACAATAAAATAAGACATACTCCTTAGTCATTATTAAAGTTATAAAAAGAGCAGTGGCTTATTTGACATCATGTCTGTTTTTCAGTGCAGACTTATCCGGTCTGAAAAACTGCAAATATCATGCCCTGGCACTTCACACTTAAAAGCTAGATGTCTGGTCTACACTCCCGTTTAACTTGTTCATATGAGGTTGATCTTTGCAGATACACTGACTAGAATAGTTTTTGTACTATGTATCCAGATGGTGTAGGTACAGTATGCACACTCGCAAGGCATTAAAAAAATAAGGGCAGACCTGATTTTTCTTTTTTTGAGAAAAAAATTTGACTAAAACATAAGCGACATCATGGAAAATTCAAGTTGAATTTCCTTATGCTAATTATTGTATTCATTTCATTTCAAATCAAACAGTTGAGAGCTTTCTATCTGTAAATGGTTATTAGGACGCCCTGATTTATGTACTAGATACAGCTTTGGAAAATCGATTATTGCTTTTCTTGTACCTTAATCACATGTAAATCCACAAAAAAAGGATCCCATTATTTAAAATATCTTGTTGAAAATCCTTTCCAAAAAATGTATTTTGCAGGATGAATAGTAAACCCCTAATAGATAAGTCTACTAAATTTAGATGTTCTCAGATGAGGTTTCTTAATATCGGATTGTTCTGCAATCCTTTCTTTCCTCAGACTGGCTAGAGATAGAGCCTTAATCCAGAAATATTTTTAATCTTGCCCCACAATCCTCTTTTCTAGCATGAGTGAATATAGCTTACAACCTTCTCATCTTTCTGTTTTAACTTTGTGTCTCTTGATTCCTTGTGCATGATCCACTCTCAGTGGCACAGTAGAGGAAAGCATAGGGAAGGAAGGTAAGAGCAGGCATGGTGACTTTTACCCAGGCTTTTAATTTGCTCACAGATTCTATGACTGCTCTTTTTATTTCCTTCTCTTGTTTAATTTATTTTGCTTTCAATTAAGTTAAAACACTTTAAACTAATACTTTGGAAGATGAACAACTAAAATATCAGAATATGAAAGGAACTTAGACTAGTAAAAACTGAAATGAACAAAGGGGTTGACTATCTGGAAGATTATTAATAAATGATAAGCTTGATTTTACATTCAAAATAAGTAATAGTATTTTCTTCCCTAGTCCTAACTTAGGCATTTATACAATTTTGGCATACTGGAACTGTGCTATGGTAGATGTGGCATTATCAGATGCTCTAAGGATCAGCAATACTTTGAGGTCTTTTAAGAGGTTGTGTTTTAAATCACTCAAATTAACCATTTATGCAAATATAGCTATAGCAAATATAGTCTATAAACCTATTTGAGGAAACAATATACTCACCTCATCACCCACAGCCCCATCACCCTTGCCTTGGTGCAGGTGTTCATCAGCTCTTTCCTAGACAGTGTTATCATCTCTTTGTTCTTGTCTCTTGCCAAGCCATCCCCCAGACTGCTGGTAGAAGCACCTTTCTAAACCTTTCAGTGGCTTCCCATCCTCTACAGGATAAATATCCAAACTCAACTAGCCACACAGGTTCTTCAGGATCCAGTCCCTGCCTGTATTTCTTGTTTTCTCTCTTGGCAGTCCCTCTTGTGTATGTCCCAACCATAGCCAACTAACCCCAAATGCCACAAGTGTCCTATACTTCTGTGCCTTTCTCATACAGTTTCTTCTGCCTAATTTTCCCTGTCTCACTAGTATGTTGCTACAAAATATTCACAATGTTTATAGAATAGATGTTGTGGAAAGGCAAGAGTTTCTGTGAGGGGAAAATTTAACCTATTTATTAATGCTCTTTTAGGAAATAAGCATGCAGACATCATTTTTCATGTTTGATGAAATTCAAAATTGTTTGATGTGGTTCGAGAAACAAGAAACTTTAAAAAAAAAGTCACTATATTATGATCCCAGGACAAAGCTGATCCTTTTCATTGGAGGAGTGAGATACTTATTAAAACCTGGCTTTGAATAGCTTGTGAACTTTTTCCACCCCAAATACCTCTTTTATAAAGAACACTTCTATTAGTATCATTGACTAATTACAGTGATAAGTCCAATGAGGAATGGGTTGGGCAGGTCATGACTTTCCAAGGATAGGTAGGAATTATCAGAAGTTCCATGTATAGTTTTAAAAAGTTCCAGTGATTCTGAAATCTTTTTCCCTGAAAGATGTTCTTTGCCCAACAATGCCTGCCCCCACCTCCAGCCCAGCTTATTCCGAGAATCACTGGTTGAAGAAAAAGGAACAAATTCAAAATAAGGAATTAATTTGAATATTTTGAATGAAAACATGTAACAGTAATATTCCTCAGGGATCAATAAAATGAGTCAACTTAGTCACCATTTCCTAACAGTGAGAATATACAGTGAAAATTCCAAGTTTGCAGATTATGCTAACATCTTTAAATTAGTGAAATAAGCTAATAATGATAAAATGCTGGTAGACAGAACATATGTATATAGGTAAGCGGAAAACTGGCAGACGAGTTTGAGTGTAATATATTTTATAATAAAATTTAAACTATATTTATAAGATAAAGGGCTCTGAATAATAACTTCCTCACAAAAAAGGCACTAAGAAATCACTTTGGATGTTCCCCTAAAGATACTATCTTAATGTGCAATTGTAGCCAAAATACAAAGTAATGGGCCAGGAAGAAAGTAAGACAGAAAACAGAACATATTATAATAGTTCTGCATAAACAACATGATATATCTACATCTGGAATACAGATGTCGTCCTCTTTGCTTAGCATTAATAAAGACTACCCAGTACAATGGAAACATCCTGGAATTAGAATGAATGAATAAGACATATATGACATAGACTAAAAAAATTGGGGATATGATCTAGAATAATAAATGTTTATTTAAGATGAACCACATTCAATGTTTATGAAATCATAATAATATGGATAAAAAGAACAGAGACTTGTTAGTCATCTCATGAAATATTAGGACTAGCATGCACTTAAAGTCTTAATGTGCTAGAAGCAAGGCAGATAAATAGATGTGCTATATAACACAGCAAACAGAAAACATGAAAAAGTTGTAAGGCATAGAAGTGTTGCATGCTAAAAATATAAATAGGTTGGAGCAAGGTTTAGCCAAAACTAAAAAGAAAAACCTATAACTGGTTAGAGAAGTAGAGATGTTTGGAGTTTGTCTTGTTCTGAGTTGGCATCATGAAATGTAATCTGAGATGAACTGTTGTTTGAATTAACCATGGAATTTTGTGCTTTTTAAAAAAGACTTTATTTTTTTAAGTAATCTCTACAACCAACATGGGGCTCAAACTCACAACCCCAAGATCAAGAGTCGCATGATCCACCAACTGAGCCAACCAGGCACCCTAAGTGCTTTCTCATCTAATTAGATAAACTCCAAAAATGTAATGAAAATCAGAAGGAAATTTAACAAATACTTCTGGTTAATCTTTTTAGTTCTTCTGATGTTTAGTACGATTAGGAAACTCATTAATTCTTTAATCCTGGAATGATTACTAACTTTCATTTACTGATTTATAATATGACACACTAGTTACTATGGGTTTATGTGTCATTCTATCTACTTCAGCATTTAATGAAAGCCTTCCAGATACAAAACCCTATACCAAGTACTAGGGATTTGCAGACGTGTAAGACAGTATCCTCAAATGGCTTATAATTTAGATGGGAAAAAAAGGGCTAAACTTTTCAGTAACAATGGAAGAATAGAGGTGAATGCTAACTCATAGTTTAGCAGTGTGTTGTCCTTAAAGAGATGATGACAGATGGGAAAACTCTGCAAAACATTATGGAGAAACTTGAATTTCAGTTTGGCTTCGAAAGACAAGTGTCACTCAAGTAAATGGAAGTTGTTAAGATACCCCCAAGGCTTACCTCAGACCTACTGGATCAGACTTTCTGCCAAGTAGAAATGAGCACTTGAAATTTTTAAAAGAATTCATCACATGAGTCCATTCAGCCAGTTTACATGAAGAAATGTTTGGGAAGTACTGAAATAGAGATTCTATGTAATTACGGGTACTGGTGGGCGGAAGCAGGAAAAGTGCCTGGCAATTTGGGAGAGGAAGACAAGTAAATCAGTGGCTTTTGGGGCCTGCGGGTAATGCAAATTGTAGAGGAACAATGGGAGAAAACTGCAAAAGTAGACTGGATCAGATTTTGGAGGGTTCTGAATTCCAAGTACAAGAGGTTTTAATTTGTTTTGCCTTTTAATAGAGTGTACCATTGAAAGTTTTGGAGCAGAACAGTAACTTTTATAACGTGTTCCCTGGAGGCAAGAGTCTAGGCAAGAAACTGAAATAATAGTTGAGGTACAAATAATAAGACCTGGCCTAATGGGATGGCAATGGGAACAGAAGAGAAGTGCTAGATACATATTTGGTAATATAGAAAGGGCAACTGGCAGGTTCTAGTAAGAGTTTGGGATGTCCAGATCTTCTTTTTAACATTTTAAATATCTTCCTCTGTAAACTCAGATGTTTTATTTCTTCCTCTTTTTCCTTTCACTTTAGTTTCTGTGAAAAATGTTATTACTCTGCATTAGAACGCATTGTTTAGACTGGTAGCAAAGAATGTGCGCTTAAAAATTCTTAAGAAAACCAATGGCCAAAATGGCTTTAAATCATGCTTTAATTTTTCAATGCTGATTATCAGCAAGATCTGAAACCAAAGTGTTTAGAATTATTTTATTGTCTGGGTGGCAAAACATTTAAATACAAGTTAAAGAGGGAAAGAGGAAAGATTATATTAAATATCTACCACACAGCAAAAATTCACAGGACATATTAATAGTTAGAATAGAGGGATGAAGTGGATGTGTGGTTTATCTTCTAAACTGGTGTCTTTGTAGATAAGATGAAGCCTAAATGTCTTGACTTCTAGAGCTAGGTGTAAGTAAAATGTTAATGAAAGTTTCCATATCTTCTTATCTTCTTCCTTTTATGACCATTTTCCCTTTTCAGTTTCATTCTTGGTACCTTTGTGCTCATTACCTTCAGCAAAATCAAATTCTGCTTTCAGAGAAGATATAGTCACTTATACCACGGTATGGATACATTTATGTCTATATGTTACCTCTCCCAGGTATATTTGTATTCTGAACCTTATCTCTAATCTTATGTAATGAATATTCTGCTTTCCTATTGAAGATACTTTAGACTTTGGGAAAAGCTAGAAAATGGAGAGATTTTCTTGGTGCTAGGAAGAGATATTTTTTCTCACATATTCTGGGATTATATCATCTGCACCTGTTGTGATAATTTTGGAGACATTTTTAGAACATAGTAAAGTGTTGTATTTAGCAGATGTAAATATTCTACTTGATCAGATAAAAAACTCTTTCTGAATAACAATTTAGAACCTACAGGGATTACAGGGCAAACAAAGAGGATTTTTTCCTGTCTGATTCAGGGAGAAAACTGACCCCCTTGTGTTACAGAGAGGCCATAAACGATAAGGAAAAGGTCAGGAAATTGGCATGGAAATATAATTCTGTTCAATACAGTTCAACGATGTTCCCATGACATAGTTTAGTAATATGCCACTGGAATCATTCTATTTGTTGCACAACTGAATAGTTTGTTTCTAATTCTGGCATGGCTCTAACCATGCTGAAATAAGCTGTTGCAACTTAAATTCTTTCAAAAGAAAACATTGCCATCACTGTACACACACTAATGTACTTTCTAAAGATTTTTAAATGCTTTGTTTTCAAATAAATCTCTAAATGAATGAATGATTCTTTTTACTTAACCTGACAAAGCACTTAAATGGTTTTTTATATCATTACAGAATAGATATAGGATTGATAAGAACTATAACTGATTTACCACCCCCCCCCCCATGATAATGATGGTGTGGAATCAGTTCTCTTATGCAGGACATTTCAGTTATATTTGATACCAGCAATTGTGCAATCATGTTTAACTGTTTTGAGTTTCATGTTGGTTTGATGGGAATTATACTTCCTGGGTTTCGGTAATAATTTATCTACTTGGGTTTCTTTCTTGCTGGCTTTGATTTCATTAGTCTTCTAATTTCTTTTAGTGTAGTCCAAGGTTCTGTCTTAGATCTGTTATTTAACAGTTACAGGGCATGCTTTTTTAGGGTAGAGTGATCCAAAGATAAGATTAGCATTATCAACCAAATATATTAATTGTGTTATCTTACAATAGTGGGTTCTAGAGTTCATGGGAAAAGTAAGAGAACCTGGACCTGCTGGAGGTCTCTATCTCCACAAAGTCCTTTGTGTCACCTACTCCAAGTGAAAGATAATAAATAAATGTGAGGCAAGTGAACTCACTTCTTTTCCAATTCAAACACTGAATTATTGCCTCCAGGCAGCAAAGTCAGCATGTGCACAACATATCCACCTAATGGTCCTAATCCAACACTAGCCTGAAAAAAGAGATTTGTCTTCAATGTTAAGCAATCACTCTGCTTACTGCTTATGTGATGGAACAAATTTATTTCAACCTAAGATAATCTGGTGTTTGTTTCCCTATAACTTTTGAAGAAGTCAATTTTGAATTATACGTATATACTGCTAAAGGTTACCTCCTAATATTCTAGGTGGGCAACTTAAAATAAGATACTGGCAGCCACATGATCTTATTAAGTAAATATATCTTACATAACTTTGACATTTTGATAAAACTTAGTTCATGATATAAGCTGTTTACAAGAAAACAAAGGACCCATAAACTATCTTAACAAGAAATTTAGGACTGAAACAAATTTAAAATAGTACCTGAGCATTCATTGTCTCATAAGCAATTTATCTACAATGGTCAATGTGAAACATGTATTATTCTGCTTTCAAACATATTTGCTTTAAAGAATCCTTTCTCAGTTAAAGGTAAATATGTCATTTATTTCACTGAGTACTGTCTATCTGTCTATACACAAAGCTGCTACTTCTTCCAGAAATACTCTTAAAATTAAATGGAAAATACAGGCTTGAAGAGGAGGCTAAGGGAAATTTTAACAGTTGCTTACAAGCATATGAAGGATGTGAGGCTGATACATTCATGCAACATTCAACAAATCTCCACTATGAGCCAATTCCTTGCTAGGCTCAATTTAGAGACAAGCCCTGTCCTCTTGGAGCACTGTAACTGGTAACTAACTCTTCTTCATGTTCATTAAAGGAAGATGTAAGGAAAATAATTTACCTTGCAACAGAAACCAATGAGATTAAATTTGTACTAACACAATGAAGAATTTGTGAAGAAATTCATAAATTCAACATATTTGCAATACCTTTAAAATTGAGTAAATGTATCTATTTAAGGACTTATGGAGTAGTTGGTTTTCAAAGATCTTATAACTGTAACATTGTATGAAGTCAATGTTTTCCTTTCCTTCAAGTCCCTTTTACTCCTGCTATTCTTGCTTTTGTTCAATATTATATTTTCCATTACATGAAAAGTAGAATACTGATGCACAGGTTTAGGGTATCTCTCATGCTCACTTGTAATTAGGGAATAAAATCTGTAATGTTTGCTGGCTTTTCTTTTATGGACCAACTATCCACAAAATATAACTGTTGAATGATAGAAGTATTGTTAATTATATATGGACATCCTCCCATTCAGGTCCAGTTATGACAGTATGTTCATACTTGTCCCACCTCCAAACCCTTTTCTCCTAGCCCCTGCTTGTCCATTGCCCACCAGATTTTTGTTGCATTCTGACACTAAGTAAGTGAAGAACATTGGAGGGTTTTTTTGTTTTATTTTTTTTAAGATTTATTTATTTATTTAGAGAGAGAGGGAGAGAGCAAGAGCGTGTGAGTGGGGGGGAGGGAGCAGAAGGAGAGGGAGAGGATCCTCAAGCAGACTCCCCACTAAGCACAGAGCACAACCCAGGGCTCCATCTCAGGACCTGAGATCATGACCTGAGCTGAAATCAGGAGTTGGCTGCTCAACTGACTGAGCTGCCCAGGTGCCCCAAGTGAAGAACATGTTAATCTTATCCCTCCACATATTGGGGTTAAGAATATAAAAAATCAGGGCACCTGGGTGGCTCAGTCAGTTAAGCATCTACCTTTAGCTCAGGTCATGATCTCAGGGTCCTGGGATTGAGCCCCACATCAGGCTCCCTGCTCAGCAGGGAGTCTGCTTCTCCCTCTGCCCCTCACCCTGCTCTTGTGCTCTCTCTCTCAAATAAATAAATAAAGTCTTAAAAAAAAAGAATATTAAAAAATATTTCAATTTTTAACAACCCAATTAAACAGTGGGCAAAATATACATAACAGATACCTTACCAAAGTAGATATACGGATGGCAAATAAGCATATGAAAAGATGCTCAATCTTTAAAGGTTCTACCTCTAACTGGGATGAAGATAGACTTGAGAATGGCAAGGTTCCTGAATGAGTAATATGTTTAATTGTTTGATGTACCTTAAAAATATCTTTCACAAGGAAATTAACAGATTTAAAAGTAGATTGCTTGGGAATGCATTAAGTAATGTTGGCAGAATCGGTATCCTATCAACCCTGACTTTCTAATCTGTTTTGTCCTATGTGCTGTGCCCTCTCTTACTCCAGAAAACACAAGAATGACTTTTGTTCAAGTACAGAGTGGGAAGTGATGTTTTTATATATCCAGAAAGATCTGTAGAAGAATGAACTATGTAAGCTTATGAAATCCTGCCCTTCATACTAAAAGCCAGGGAGTTGCTCAGATAATAGAATATGAACTATATAGCTTGCAGATATTAAGTTAGCTACCAAACTTACTGTACATGATTTTTTTTTGGTCTACAATATATCTATTGCCTTATATAAGACAAATATAAGAGTTTGTATTTTTTGTAGATCTGAATTTATGTTTAAGAGAAGCTTATGTGTATTAAGTGACAGTAAATTTGCTCCCTAAGATGTAAGGCCTATTACATGGGTACATTAAATTAACATAATGATTGTGGTAGCAGAATGATAGAGTGAAAAAAAATAAAAGAAAGGTCAGCTCACATAATAGAACATGAGAATGAAACAATATGTTAAGTAAATTGGCCATTTAGCCTTAATATTTTTGTCAATAATGTTGTCAACAATAGAATCAATTAATTACTTAGGATGTCACCCTTACAAACTAGGGAATATACACAAAATGACTTGCCTATTTTTTTCCTGTGGTTTAATCATTCATAAATTTATCTAAATATTTTTGCCTATTTATTATTTAAATCTGTATCACACTTGCAATAAGTGAGGAATCTTGGTATAAATTGCTATTGCTTTTTAAAAAAATTCTCCAGCATCTACTTTCAGAATTTTAGGTGTTCCCCTAATGTACTTTAAAAATTCATGCTGGGGCACCTGGGTGGCTCAGTCAGTTATCTGACTTCCGTTCGGGTCATGATCTCAGGATCCTGGGATAGAGCCCTGCTTTGGGCTCCATGCTTAGCAGGGAGTCTGCTTGTCCCTCTGCCTCTGCTCCTCCCCTCACTTGTGATCTCTCTCAAATAAATAAATAAAATCTTTAAAAATAATTAATACTAATTCTTTGTTCCTATTACCAATAGCATTTATGATTTTAAGGCGTTTTAACTTTACTGTTTAAAAATTTTTTATTAAGAATTTATTTTTAGAGCAGCTTTAGGTTCATAGCAAAAATGAGGGGACAGTACAGAGTTTTTTTATATACTCCTACCCCCACATATGCATAGCCACCCCCATTATCAACATCCCTTACCAGAGTGGTACATTTGCTACAATTACTAAACTTGCATTGACACATCATTATCACCCCAAGTCCATAGTTTACATTAAGGTTTACTCTTGATGTTGCACATTCTATGGGTTTGGACATGTATCCATTATGTTATCATACAGAGTATTTTTTACTGCCCTAAAAACCCTCTGTTCTCTGCCTAGTTAGCCCTTTCTCTTACATCCAACCCCTGGCAACCACTAATCTTTTTACTATCTCCATAGTTTTGCTTTTTCCAGAATGTCATATAGTTGGAATCATAGTGTGTAGCCTCTTCAGAGTGGCCTCTTTCACTTAGTAATATGCATTTTAGGTTCCCCCATGTCTTTTCATGAGTTGATGATGAAAACTTTTAATTGTTTCATCTCACAGAAATTCCCCATCCCAGTTCCTTGAATATTTCTTTTTCCTGAACATTTTGGGCTTTATATTTTAAAGTTTGAGAGGATATATATTAATATAGGTGAGTTAGCATGATAACTAAAAATTATTTTAAAGTTTTAAAATGAAAGGAGACGATGGTTTAATGGTTATTAGGCCAATTAGAACATTTAATTATGTCCTTGACCAAATATACTCTCTTGGGCACATTAAAACTAAGAATTGGTATAAGCAAATAATGATTTTTTTAAAAAATGTTAAATGATTCTTCTGATTTTCTGTCAAGCCTTTATTGTTGAATGGGAAATCATATATATATATATATATATATAAATAATTGTGTATGTGTATACATTGTATAATACATATTGTACTATATACATATATAAAAAATGGTGTGTGTGTATACATTGTATAATACATATTGTACTATATATATATATATGTACCATCATGTAATATATATTACTTCCTAAAACTACCATATACAGATCAAACATTGAAATACATCCATATCCTTCATTAGAATCAATATTTAACAATTATTTTAAAATTTTATATACATTTTCTTTTGAAATTATTTGGCCTAGAGTAACTCATTGAATTTACTATTAGCTATAAATTTTCTGCAACTATTGTACATTCTCAGGAATCTTCCCCCAGAAATCTCCCATGACAGGCAGCCAGCAGAATCCCTTTGACCCACATTTTCTTCCTTTATTCCATCCTCTAGCTGGAATGTGTGTTCTACCTTGTCTTATGAGAACAAAGTGATGGTGGAACAGTGAGCTGAAAAGAGCCCGGAAACTCCCAAATGCTTTTGTGGAGCAAAGTTGTCACTTCTCCCAATGTTTATTGGATGCAGAAACAAATGATTTTGTTTAAACCAAACCCAGTCTTAACTAAACTGAGGACTCAGTTTCATTTTCCTGTCAGATGCATTCTTTATAAAATGCACACAAAAGTCCAGGAGCCCATTTTTTTCCATTATTCTAAAGCATCAGCCAGAAAAGGCAAGTCCTGTTTTCAATACTATTGTTAATAGCCAGGTGTTTACTTTCATAGCTTTTTTTTTTTTTTCCACTTCTAAAGTCATGAGATTAAAGTAGAAGAAGAAATGAAAACAACACCTGTGCTCTCATGTCTTTCATTTTCCTATTCAGAACTTCACTGTTGCTAGAGATCTGCCATCTCTTCTGGTGCAGCCATTCATTCCCACATGGGCCAGCATTCATTCAGCTTGATGAATCTGTCCCAATCCTTTTTTGTGTCTTGATATACATGTCAGAAATATCCAGCTCCTAGGAAGCTGTCTCAAACCTGTGTTTGACTGTGTTTGAACAGCATTAACTACTCATTTCTAAAGAAAATTGTTTATTGTCACTTAACTATACTCAGCACTCTGCAGGTATGTTTTCTTCCTCTTCTACCCAATTTATTCCTTTTGCTATATTAATGATAGCTTGGATTTTCTAGACTCTTGAGTTTTTTTTTATCTTCCTGGTTTCCCTTCTGAATTAGTTTTTTTTTTAATCCCCTCTAAAAACGCTTATCTTCACTAATAAGCTGTACCATAGAAAAGAGTATCTCAAGCTTTTTCACTTTCACATCTAGCCAAGAAAAACAATTTATATTTATATTACACATGATTGGTGATCATTCAGACAGAAAGGACAAACACAACAAATATGTCCCAAGTCACTCCAAATAGTTCCCTTGGTGTCCTTATATCCTGGATTTTTTCCCAGCAAGCTGTTGAGTTCCGGGAAGCATTTCTTTTAATTCTTTCTGGCTGATCCCTTTGTCCCTGCCTCTATATTTTGTTAATCTTTTAGGAAGTGGAGCATAATACTGTAATGAACCACCTTAATGTCAAACATAGCTTCTTTCAGCAAATATGATGGAACACAGATACTCAACATATACTTAACAGCAATGTTTAAAATGATTTCTATCCCATTTACTCATTCCTTTTGCTCTCCCCATTTCCTCAACTTCTAGGCCTAATGATGTTGAGGCTAAGGCATAAGGATAGGAGCTGGAAAAGACAAGCATCACTTTAAATCGGGCCAATTTTGAGAATGAGTACAAAGAAAAGTTAAGAAGATGCTATTTTTTACTGGGGTGGGACTAATAATGTGGTTGAGTTTTATGAAGATACTGAGTTTAAAGTGACGGCAGTTTACTATATCCTGTTCCTAAATTTGGCATATACAAATCACTGGGTGATCTAAATCTACAATGAAATTCTCACTGTGCTAGATGTGTAGGATTAACAGAATTATTTATAAGAAATAATTTTGCATAGCATCACAATATTTCAGAAAATATCAGACTTTTAAAAATATGGTGATAATGTATTTTACTTTTTAAATACTTAATATTTACATAGAACACTCTGAACACTGGGAACACCCAGTGTTAAAGAGGAATATCTGAAGGTGACACTTGAAGTATCCTCACATGCGCTCCCCTGCCACTGCTTCCCTCTTTAATCTACTGTCTACAACCACATCCTAGAATTTCATTGTTATCAAGCTCTGATCACCATATTGAGAGGTCTTCAAAAGATGTAGAAAGTCAGAATGCTCTGGTTTGACTATGATTGTATGCAGGGCTTAAATTTTACTAGTGGGAATGATATTAAGACATGTATTGAAGCATAATTATTATTTACACTTATTACCTTCCTCTATTGATAAAAGTAGAATCACTGAACTCTATGAATGTACTGTGGAAATGAGAATTCTTTGGTTTGATGTGGATAGATAGTTCCTCAGTTCTCTTTCTTTATCGTTGTTTTTCATTTTGTATTTGCTTATTATTATGACTCCCTAGAGTCATAAAATATTGAAAGATAATGGCAATATATTTTATCCAGTAGCTTCTCAATCATATCATTGCTATTATCAACTACTTATAAAGGCATAGCTTAGTTGTGACCAAAATCTTGAGAATTAAGATTGTTTCATTTGCTGATGCCAGTAGTTGTTATAAATGAGGTCTTTGACTACTTTTCATCTGCCTTTTAGTAAAATCAGGGTATTTAGTGAAATAGTTATTGAATTTTTAATGACACCTAATAATTCAATTCATAAGTCACTGTTTACATATCGACTACAAAAGGAGAGCAATTTTTCCTATTCTGACTCTAAGAAAGGGAATAGAAAGTATGCTATTTAAAACCAAATGATTTGTTGGTCTGAATTTTAGAATGAAATAATCTTATAAATCATACAAAATTTATTAAAATCAATTATAAAATATTTTCATGATTAAAACTAATTTTAATGTTCCACATTCTTCAAATACAAATAGAATCAAAAGGTTTTCTTTTCTTTTCTTTTAATTAAAATGTGTTTGCTATTTATATTCAAATTTAACTTCTGAAGTTCAGAAATCAGGGCTGTTTTCCTTAATGTGTGTCATCAAATTACATTAGAGTTCTATACATTCTGACAATACTTCATAAATACTTAAAAATATTAATATTCATTCCTTTACATTTCCTTCATAGACCCCAGTTTCTATGAGCAGCTCTAGAACTCTCAACTGGATGACCTATGGCTAGTGCTAAGCATCGTATGCTGGGAAAATGGCCTCTATATGCAGCATATATGTGAAACAGATGACAAAAATCAGCTAGGCTACATTAATCCTGATGAAATGGGTATCAATTTTATTCTCCAGATAGGAAAACTAAAGCTTTTTGAATGAATAAGAGGATGAAGCAAAGGATTGGAATGAAAAATCAGATTTTCTTTAATTCAGTTAATATTTTGGAAAACAGCTTTTGGAGACTTGATTTTATGCAGATAATTTTCACTTGGAATTTTCTTCACATTATATTAGGCACAGGAAAGAAAATGTCTCATGGCTGCACCTTCATGTTGCAAGTATAATTAATAGTTATTTAAAAAGGTTCACTAAACTTTTAATTACTACACTGTTTTTAAAATTTTCTTGAGATTTTACTGTATTTGTATGAGTCATTAAAATATAGCACTTAAGGAAAAGATATATAATAAAAGAAAATAATAGGTTAACATTCTTGTGGTAACTGTTTTGTAAAAACAATTTCAACAAAGATTAAAAATTAGAAAGGTATAAAGTTATAAAATATATGAGAGGATTCATAATTTGTTTTTATTTTTTAAAAAATTTTTAAAGATTTTATTTATTTATTTGAGAGAGAGCATATGCCTGAGTGTGAGTTGGGGCAGGGGTAGAGACAGAGAATCTCAAGCAGACTCCACACTGAGTGTGGAGCCCAACTAGGGTTTCCATCCCATGACTCATGAGATCATGACCTGAGCAGAAACCAAGAGTCGGATGCTTAACCAACTGAGCCACCCAGTTGCCCCCATAATTTGGTTTTAAATTGTCTTTTCACGTATCAGAAAACTCACTATCCGTTTAAAATATTTAATCTTTTTTAAGGCAGTAGGTTCTGTTACCATCTTTAAAATTGCTTTAAATGAATTTTATTCAATTTCAGTAAATTTGAGAGATTTTCTGTTAGCAACAATTTTTAAGATAAAGTTTAAGAGAAAAGTAAAGATATTACCTTATTACATACTTTCATAGTATTATATAATGATTAAGAGCCAGACTGGGTTCAAATTTCACTTCTGCCATTTACCAGCTGAGAGAGTTTGGGCAAAATAAACTTTTCTGTGTGTGGGCTTCTTGATCTGTAAAATGGGAATAATTAGGGTACTTGCTTCATAGCCTTGGTGATAAGTAGATGAGTTAATACATAGGAGCCTTGGAATAATTCTTAGAATGTGGTATGAGATCAATAAACATTAGCTGCTATCATGATGATGATGATTATAGTAAATTAGAAATGTAATTCTAGGGAAGAAAAAGCTAAATTCAAATACCTATTTCTTTGAATCCAGATATCTTTTCTATCAAAAAAAATCAATAGTTTGCACTTCCCATATTTAATAAGGTCTACTCTGGTGTTTGTATGTGTGTTATGGGTAGGTGGTCTCAGGCTGAGTAAATAATCACATTAATAAGTTTTTAATAACTTCCAATTGAAAAAAAATAAGAACAAATGGTCATTCTTGGATAATCTGCAAAGCTAAGTGAATAACTGACTTATCTTTCTGTGATTTCTTGCAGATATCATGGAAATCAGGACAGTGGCAGTTGGAATTGTGGCAATCAAAGGGGTCGAAAGTGAATACTATCTTGCAATGAATAAAGAAGGAAAACTCTATGCAAAGGTATTGATAATTTTTTGAACTTATTTTTGTCAAAACATCTTGCCTTGTTTTTTTTTTTGGAGGGGGACAGAAAGAGAAAAAGAGAGAGAGAGGGAGGAGGTAGGGGAGAAGCAGAGGGAGAGAGAGAGAGAGAATCCCAAGCATAGGCCCCTCACCCAGCACAGAGCCCAAAGTGGGCCTGATCCCACAACCCTGAGATCATGACCATGACCCTGAGCCTAAACCAAGAGTCTGACACTTAACCAAGCCACCCAGGCGCCCCAAAACATCTTGCCTTTCTGAAAAGTAAAGATGAAACTAATTTCTTTCCAATTATATAATTTAATGATTTCATTAAAACACTTTATATTCAAGCATTGAGAAAAATGTTTTCTGCAGGACCTTGGACAAATTGCTTAAGCTCTCTGGGCTTGGGTATTGTCACTTGCAAAATGAGTTGGATTAAACAACCTTTGAGGATACTTGCAGCTCTGAAATTCCATATGCATTTTAGATACTTAAAATCTAAAATTTCCCTCTGAGAGTATTAAAGCTCTTTTTGTTAAATTTCACCCAGTCTGTACATTGCTGACCTGAAAATTCTTGGGAAAAAAATTCAGATGTTTGTTTACCAACATCAATCTCACAATCATGTGCTTTGAACTGTGAACATTCATGTTGTTCCCACGTTATTACAATGTGAAATATGTAACAGTTCATCCCACCATAAAAAAATATAATCGACTTTCCCACAGCCCAGCACGATACCTGGCACAGGCTAATTACATAATAATATAGGTTTAACTGAATGAATGACTGAATGAATGAATAGTTGGATGGATGAACAAATAAACTTAATTTTCTATCACAATTACAGGCAGTGTAGTAGTAAATGAAGAAAAGTTGTGAAATACGTCCTTCCACTGAGGGAGGTAGATGCTCTGCTAATCATACCAAATCTCAGCAGTTAGGGAATGAGTGACTTGGGCATGGTAATATGAGAGCTGCTACTTAGAGTGAAATAGCTCCTAATACTAAAGAATAGTAGCAACCGATGGATAGTAGCAACCGATGGCCAAAAAGTTAGACATTTGAAAATAATTTGCATAACTAAATATGTATCATTTTATCTTTTTAAAAAATTTTAAGATGGCTATTTTTTTTTGCAAATATGCTAACTTATATCTAACAAACTGCATTAGGCCCACTCAAAAAAAGAAAAGGTCATATATATTTTAATTTTACTGAATATTACTGCTTACTCTTTGAGTCCCTCTAAAAATCATTTGGATAATATTGTTTGTTATTTTAACAGAAAGAATGTAATGAAGATTGCAACTTCAAAGAATTAATTCTGGAAAACCATTACAACACATATGCATCAGCTAAATGGACACACAGCGGAGGAGAAATGTTTGTTGCTTTAAATCAAAAGGGGGTTCCTGTAAGGGGGAAAAAAACAAAGAAAGAACAAAAAACAGCCCACTTTCTTCCTATGGCAATAACATAATCATATATGGTATATAAGAAACCAGTTCCAGCAGGGAGATTTCTTTAAGTGGACTGTTTTCTTTCTTTTTCTCTTTTCTTTTCTTTTCTTTTTTTTTTTTTTAAGTAACCAAGAAAGGCTGGAAAACTACTGAAAAACTGATCAAGCTGGACTTGCGCATGTATGTTTATTTTAAGAGACTGCATTAAAGAAAGATTTGAAAAATATGCACAAAAATCAGATTTAGTAACTAAAAGTTGTAAAAAATTGTAAAACTGGTTGTACAATCATGATGTTAGTAATAGTAATGTTTTTTCTTAAATTAATTTACCCTTAAGAGTATGTTAGATTTGATTATCTGATAATGATTATTTAAATATTCCTATCTGCTTATAAAATGGCTGCTATAATAATAATAATGCAGATGATGTTATATAAGATATGTCAGACCTAAAGGCTGCTGGAATGATTTGTCAGATAATCAAGCCAATACTAACTATGGAAGATGAGCAGTATTTGAAAGGCTTTTTAGCGAAAAATTAAAATCCACTTAAATTCCAATCGGAAAAGAAAGAATATTCTCAAAAATTCTACTATTGAATGGAATCAAATAAGTAGTTTTACAAAAGCATAATATTAGAAAATGCTTATACCTATTAACAAGAAGAAAATTCCTAATGCTGCTCAAACTGAAAGGGTATTGCTAAAAGGATGTTTTCAAAAATCTTGTATATAAAATAGCAATGATGATGATAATACTGTACTGTACTTCATCTCACTTGCCACAAAATAACATCTTATAATCCCTAAAAGTAAAATTGAGAAATCTTTTAAGTTTTTTTCAAGTAACATAATCTATCTTTTGTATAATTCATATTTGGGAATATGACTTTTAATAATGTTCTTCCCGCAAATAATCATGCTTTTTTTCTGTGGTTACAGCATTAAACTCTATTTTAAGTTGTATTTGAACTTTATTGTTTTGTTATTTAAGTTTATGTTATTTATAAAAAAACAACCTTAATAAGCTGTATCTGTTTCATATGCTTTTAATTCTAAAGCAATAACAAAACCGTCTGGCTCAATGGCAAGTTCCCCCTCCCCTTCATGACCAATACCAAGTCTAGTACACAGCACTTGGGCCAGCAAATTCTGGATGGCAGACAAAAATGACAGCCTGCAGCAATTCTTACAATAGATGTCGCACAGGGAACAATACAAAAATGTAAAACATGTTTTGCCACATATTGTTGTCAGTTAAATTGGATCATATAAGTAAAATCACTACAGATACAAGAACTTAAAGAATTTTAAAGTTAGAATATACTTGAGTTCATGAGTAGAAAAGTGCCATACTTTTAAAATATGCATATTTAGAGTTAGTAATTTTTCTAATGTCTAGAAATTTCTGTCATTCAAAATATTGCCACAGGGAAAGTTGTTTTCCTGTTAGATGGCAAGAGCACAAAGGCCCAAAATAGAGTATATAGTTAGGGATTTGAGGACCTGAATGTCATGAAGGCTTGAGGTGAGACAATAGACAATAGGCTTATCAGAAAGATAAATTCCACTTCATAATTCTTCGATTGGCAGATTCGGTAGCACTTTATGTGCTCATCAATCGGAGTCCAACATTTATCTAAATTAAACTACTGGAATGCTCATCATTGTGGTTTTAATTTCAAAATATTTGTTTTATATAAATATTATCCACTAATACATTTATAGGCAAAAGTTACATAAAAAGGCTAAATCACAGGAACAACAGATTCATTTGATCTTCTTGTGGCTCACTTATATGTCCAAGTGGCAGGAAGCTAGAAAGAACTGCCCTTCCTCAGATATACTCTGGGATATGCTATGAATGAGATTCTGAACTGTTCTCTGATTCATGGGCCTTGCTAGGCTAGGTTCCTAGATCAGGCTTCTATGGCTGGAGTCTTGTGAAAATATCAAGGGCAGAGGAGAAACTATGGTTCTCATATTTGTTTCCTTAGTGTTTAGCAGAGTGTTTATCCATAATCAATTTTTATATGAATTCATTCAATGTTTGAATATTAAAGAAAATTCAGACTGAGACTAATCTTACTTCATTTTTAATTCACTTCATACACAATAATTAGTCCATACTGTGATGATTTGACTCAAGAGAAGGAAAGAAATAATGCAATTTCTGATCCTGTTTCCTATTCCACTCTTACATGTATCTCTTTATTTACAAATGGGGAGCAGTAAGAAAATGTCCATATAAACAGAGTAACCTTTTCTAAAATGTTCTTTGAAAGGGGAAATTGGTTAAATGCATAGGTTTCCAACAAGGAAGGAAAAAATTAAATGAAAGAATATGAACTGTTAACAAAAGGAGAAATAAAAAAATATTTTCAATGCAATTAGTGAACTAAGACATTTTTATGTAAAAAAAAAAGCCATAGTATAAATTATCAGCCTTTGAGTTGGCTATTAATCAACTTAATGATAAAAGAGAAGAGATGCTGGAGATAAATTCTTAGTTTCTATCTCTTAGAGTTTGCTCTTCTGGTTCTCTAGAGCTACAAAGAACATACAGATGGACTACAAGACCAATTGTAGTAAAAGCGATTCTGTAACCACAAATGCACTGAATCAGTGTCTCTCAAAATTGTCTACTGAAATAACAATAATGGTAGAGAAGTAGAGAATGAGAGTTTAAGGAATAATGCAAAGGTGGCACACAAAATTTCTTGAAAATCTTTTTTCTCTTAAAACTCATGTGAGTTTTGTATTTTATTCCATAATACATTTGTGTTTGCTCAAATATAAAATTCACACCAATAAGCAAAAGTGATACATCAGAAAGATGTACAAGGTTTATCATGCAGCTTCATTCACACCACTACCCTACTGCCATATACTTGGGCATGAATAAGACACAAGAGATCCGTACCTTTCATTATCCAACTTTACACACAGATGACACATGGCTAAAGAAAACCAAACCTTTATCTAAAGTTCACTATGAGTAGGAATGATATTAAAAATATTTAATGACTGGTATGAGTGGTAACTGGTCAATTAGAATATGTCACTGATCTAGCAGAACAGACGCGGGCCACTGCGACTGACTTGTGGGTACCAGATGATTATTAGCTGTGACCATTTCTATGATCACTCTAAAACAGTTTTTAGAGAATATCTCTTAATTGGTCTCTATGATTTGAGTTCTTCATGTGTATCTTATTATGAGAAAGTTCATTAAAACTTATAACTGTTTCAGCATTGTTGTCAGGCTACTCTTTGTTCCACTTCTACATTTATTCAAAAAAGCTGTTGCTTTCAATGAGATTAATGTTCTTTCAGGCCCACACGTGCTCCCATTCATCCTCTAACTTTGAATGGTTTGTTAAGAAAATTCACTTTCCACCTTAACATTAAGTCTTCCAATCCATGAGCATGGTACATCTTTCCATTGATTGAGATATTCTTTAATTTCTTTTAACAACGTTTTGTAGTTTCAGAGTATGAGTGTTGTACTTCTTTTGTTAAATTTATTCCTAAGTATTTTATTTTTTTTTGATGTTATTGTAAATAACTTTTTTTTTTTAAACTTCATTTTTTTGTTTGTTCATCATTGCTGTATAGAAATACATCTGATTTTAGTTTATTGGTCTTATAGCTTTTTAAAATTATTTTATTATGTTACATTAGTCACCATACAATACATCATTAGTTTTTGATGTAGTAGTCCATGATTCATTGTTTGCATCTAGTGCAGTAGGAAGGGAAAAGTGAAGGGGGGGAAATTGGAGGGGGAGACGAACCATGAGAACTATGGACTCTGAGAAACAAACTGAGGGTTTTAGAGGGGAGGGGAGTGGGGGGATGGGTTAGCCCGGTGATGTGTATTAAGGAGGGCATGTACTGCATGGAGCACTGGGTGTTATATGCAAACAATGAATCATGGAACACTACATCAAAAACTAATGATGTAATGTATGGTGACTAACATAACATAATAAAATTTAAAAAAATAAAATAAAACATGGCAGTTTATTTCCTACAGAGCAAGGAACCAGAGAGAATGCCCAAAATGGAAGCCACAGTATTTTTAGAATGTAATCTTGAGAGTGATATCCCATTACTTCTGCCTATACAAGGTAAGGAAATTACACAAAGGCATAAATACCAAAAAGCAGGGATCATCGGATGTCATCTTAAAGGCTGCCTAACACAAATAATAAGTGGGATGTTTTTAAGGTCACTGCCACAAGACAGGATTCTTTAGGGCCTAATAAGAGTAATTCATGGCTTTCCTCCGTGAGCCATTCAGCAGAGAAAAATAGGTATATTCTCTGTGGCAACATTCTTGATACTTCCCTGAGGGATATTGTATAGCCCATACTCACAAGGGTAATTGAGAAAAGGTTGGAACCACAGTCTAGACTGCCAATTAGCTTGAGTTGTGCCTCCTTAGAACTCCTAATATAGCTGGAAAACTAACAGTATCACTCTGCCTCTATATGAAGGAAATGACCCAGCCTTCAGACCCAACCTGAAGATAATCCTCCCCTCCACTTCCCTACCTCAAGAGAATAAGATCAGATATACCAGTTGAAATTTCCTTGAGCCATAGAGCATTTTATTCTAGATGGTAGAGGCAATCAACTACAAGTTGCGCAAGACCATGTGAGGATAAGAAGACCTAAAAAGACTTGAAAAACCATCGATTTTAATACCAGATGCATACTGGAATCACCTGGGATTTTTTTTTTTTTTTTTTTAGAAAATGAGGCCTAGGCCCCAGACCAATTGCATCAGTATATCTGGGAAGGGGCACAGGCAATGATATTTTTAAAGCTCCCCGGGATATTCTAAGGTACCTATGCGTTTGAGAACCAATTAGCTAAATGGGGGTTGGGGGTGGGAGTGGGAAAGGAAATCCCTTTAGGAACTATACCTGGTTCTTTATCTTTGTTTCTTCCTTAAACACTCTGAAAAGCCTTATGTTGCTTCCCATCTTAATTCCATATTTTCCAATATGATTTCAAAGTCTACAGTGCTTCTTGGATCCCTGGTTTTCCTAGATGTCTCTATATTTTTGCTATTCATAGTTGAGGGTAAAAGGAAACGCAAACACTAGAAAGAGAGCTACAATTGTTTTTACATTCAGACAATTATGGGGTATAAAGTGTGCAAAGGGTGCCCCCAAATACACCATAGTCCTTTCTCAAACAGAGCAGCCACAGTGATTCTGTTAAGTTGTATTTCAGATCATGCAATTCCTCTGTTCAAAGCTGCAATTGTTTCCCATATTACTCAGGATAGAAATCAAAGTTTTTAGAGTGGCCTATGGAGTGGTAATGGAAAAGGTGAGTGATTAAAAACTTAGATGTTAAATTAGGTATGGGCAAGACAATAGGGAAAAATAATAACAATCCAGAATTATGCACTCAGATTCCTTGGCAGATATCATTGAATTCTCAGTCCATTTTAAAGAAGCTCGACCTGTACACTGTAGGCAATATTTAGTGGGCATGATAATTATTAGAATCATACTCAGAGTTCATAGCCCCACATAAAATCTGATAAATGAACACACATCGTTATGTCTGAAGTAAAAAAAAATATCGAAGGCATGCATATATCAATTTAACAAAAATTTTCTATTAATCAACCAATTTATAGATCTGACAGGCTAGACAGATGAGAAGACCTCTATTTCACTCTTCCTTATTTAATTGATCTATTGTTGGTTATTTTGGTTGTTTCAAAATTTTCACTAACATAAATATGAATTTCTTGGTATATACTTTATATTTCTGATTATTTTCTTCTTTTAAAGACTTTATTTGAGAGAAATGGAGTGAGAGAGAGAGAGCAAGCATGAGCAGGGGTGGAGGAGGAGTGGAGGAAGAGGGACAAGCAGACTCCCCGCTGAGCAGAGAGCCCGATGTGGGACTCAATCCCAGGACTCTGGGACCATGACCTGAGCAGAAGGCAGACACTTAACTGACTGAGCCACCCATGCACCCCTGATTATTTTCTTAAGGTGATTACAGGAAATAAAATTATTAGACCAGAAAAAAAATCCTGTAAAAACACAAATTGAAAAACTGATTTTCAGAAAGCTTTTTCCAAATATATACTACAACCAACAGTGTACTGAAGTAGATAAACATTCTCTCTAATATCTACACTCAAAATTTAGTCAGCTTTTATTCTTGTCTCTACTTCACCAAAATCCAGGCAGCTTCTTCTTTTTCAACATCTTTAGATGTATCTCTTTCTTGGTCCGTCTACAACCTTATGACCTCATGTCTAGAGTTTAGCAATAGTTCCTTAATCATTCTCCTGTCTCAAGTTCTTCCCCATCTCAGATGCTATTTAATTCCTAATCTTCCTAAAATACTACTTTGACTATGTCAGTTGCAAGCTGAAGAATCCATGTTGGTTCTTTATTGCCTATTGGATTTAAATTCTTTAAAATATCATTCAAAGCTGTTAAACAATTGGCTCCACCTTACCTGTCCCATCTTCTCACTGCTCAACACAAACTTTATAGTTTCCTTAGTACACTGTGTTTGTCCCATTGTCTGCCTCTCCTCACCAACCCAGAAGTTTTATAAGGAAAGGGATCTTACCTGTTTTGTTCACTTAATGTATCCCAAGCACCTTTGAAAGTCTCTGGCATAGAGTAAGCACTCAGTAAATTGTCACTAAATAAATGGTTAAACCAATTCCAATTCAGTGACAGAATAATGAGCATACCTCACTACAAAGCATGATTCCAATATTTAAGCAAGATACAAATGTAATTGTTACAAATGCATAGAAACATACCACCTTGTTTTGTTCAAACCGGTGACTAAATCTCTCAGAAGAATTCAAATCCTTGTTATTTACTTCACCTTAGCATGGCTTTTTCTTGTCACTCAATAAAGAATGTTAATGCATTTCATAATACAATGAGAACCCACTTTTTTTTTCATGCTATCCAGCACCTCTGACCACAACCACCAATCAACAAACCAAATATCTGCCAGTCACCTTGTGGCAGACCATGGAAGATTATCTTAAAAGCTAAATTAGTAATTAGAAAGTTGCTTAGTAAACATGGCATCAAAGCAAAGGGAGGTAAGATGGTTTTGAAAGATATATTATCCAAATTATTATAAAGATGTAATTGACAATGGTCAAATCTGGATAGTTCTGTAAAAACACTGCAGGTTTCTGATTCTTCAGGCTACATCTATTTTGTGCCACATGTTATTTATCCCACTTTTGTTCATATAGTCTTTCTCCACATAGTATAAAATACAACCAATGACAATACGATAATACAACTTACTAAATTACTACCACATTGAGAGTTTATATCTCTGGCCATCTTAGTGTTTTGGGGTTTCCTCTCTCTTTAGCCATGCAAATTCCTTGGTTTTCTTTCAATATTGTATAATGAAAGCACAATGTCAAGATTTTACTGGCTTAATTCTCAGAAAGCTACTTTATTTTCAAGTTCTAAGGGTTCTTTTTTTATTGTCCCTAAGCACTGCTGATAGTGAAGAGGTAGCAAATTGACAGAGGTACAAATTAAAATTCAAGTAACTATTGGGCTATTGTTCATTGGGCTATTACTATTTCTGGAACATGTATCGTTTGCTAAATATCAACTAGTACTTGTGTATGGAGTAACTAGTTACTAGTACACTATGTTTCATTTCTATTTCTTATCGCCCCCAGCACTAAGTATAATGATATACACATAGGTACTTAAAAGTTACATGTTAACTGAATATAAGGATTTTTTACTGCATGTAGTTTAAACTACAGTTTATAAAAAATGATGAAGTACTTTAACTTTTTAACTTTCAAGTTCAGATAAAGAGAAAAATTGGGTTTAAAAACTAGGAGAGAGGTATCAAAATAGTTTTTCAAAAATGATCTTCATCTGAGTTTAAAAGGTTATATGGTGTTGTACCACAATAAGAGAAATGAACATTAAAACTTTAGTCTTGTAAATAATCTAACAATACACTGGTTAAGGGGAGCTGGCTTGTAAATCCTGAGTCATTCCAGATACTGAAATTCTATAACTGCTTACATTCCAGTCCTAAAAAGGGAGATATGCCATTTGGTTTGGAAGGCAAATTTTAACTATCTGCTGTCTATTTCATTAAAAACAAAAACAGAACATTTTTTTCATTTTAAAACTTTGGAGAAAAGTTAAGCCCACATGACAATAAACATCTCAAATGTCAAGGAGAAATTATGGTTTAAATATGTTTTGGATTAGAAGAAGCAATTCTGAGACAGCATTATACATGGAGCATAGGTTATTTTATTTCTTGAAAGTCATATATATGCACACATGCATATATACATACACTCATGTTTTACCCCAGTTCTGCTCTTGACCTGCCTTAGCATTCCTCTAGCACACAGATTAATATATATATACACACAAGACACACACACAAGATACACACACATACACACACACGCACATGCACACAAATATAGACGGGGAAGAGTTCTAAAATAATAAATCTAAGCCACCAGTCTCTATTGCTAATTCCACCTCAACAGTCAACAACCACTTGGGAAGATTATTCAGCATCTAAGAGTAGAAGTAATAGCGTAATAAAAAGTTAGAGAAGGGGAATATAGAAATAATCTAATCTAATTACATCAGTTTTTTTCAGGTGGAAACATAAGGCCCAGAAAGGTTATATAACATGATCAAGGAATTCAAGTCTTTAATGTGCAAGTTAAATACGTCGGTGCTGAAGAAACATTAGTAACTGCAGAAAAGTTTCCAAATCAAAACATACTTATGGCCTAGTAAATAAATTATCTGAGTCTTATGTTTAGGGGATTCTCCATAGTGATTACTGAGTCCAGCTTGGGGATAAGCAACACAGAAACTGTAAAACTACAAGCAAGATATGGTAGCTCTCAAATGCCATGGAGCAAGCACCTTCACAGTGATTTTCTGTAGGGCAGTAGCCCACAAGCTTTTTGGTCTCAGGGCTCTTTTATACTCTTAAGAATAACTGAAGACACCAAAGGACTTTTGTTTATATGGATTTTGTATCTATTAGTATTTCCTATAATAGAAAATAAAACTGAGAAATCTTGAACATTAGTTCATTAAAAATAATAGTAATAAACTCATTTCATGTTAAATAGCATCTTTTTGGAAAACTAAATATTTTCTTTTTTTAAGTTTTTATTTAAATTCCAGTTAGTTAATGTAGTATTAGTGTCAGGTACACAATAGAGTGATTCATCGCTTCAATATATCAGCTGGTGCTGATCACAAGTGCCCTCCTTAATCCCCATCCTATTTCACCCATCCCTCCACCCACCTCTCCTCTGGTAACCATCAGTTTGTTCTCTATACTTAAGAGTCTGTTTCTTGGTTTGCTTCTCTCCTCCCCCCCCCTTTGCTTGTTTGTCTTGTTTCTTAAATTCCACATATGAGTGAAATTATATGGTATTTGTCTTTCTCTAACTGACTTTTCACTTAGCATTATATCTCTAGCTCCATCCATGTCATTGCAAACAGCAAAATTTCATTCTTTTTTATAGCTTAGTAATATTCCATTGTGTATTTATGTGCATATACCACATCTTGTTTTTTTCTTAGAAAAAGATAACTATTTTCAAGAAAAGTTTTGAGAAGAGTAACATTGTTTCACATTTTAAAAATCTCTTTAACATCTGCCTTAGTAGAAGACAGCATGATTCCAATATTTACTTCTGAATTTGTTCTGTTGTGATACATTTTTTAAGATTATATTTGCATATTGATGTATATGAAGAAAATCTGGTATCACACATATAATTGGAAAAAATGAGTATTTGAATCGCCTTTTCATATAATTGCGAATATTCTTTGATACTACACCAAAACTTGACAAGTTGTAACTTCTTAATGGTAGGTTGCAATGTGGAATCTAAAACCACATTTTTAAAATCCATGTATTATTTTTAAAAATACAATGTACTGATCATTTGAAAAATACTGGTTCAGTGAATTATGCAGATCTTCTAAATGTTGACATGTTTCTTTATATGATATCAAAAAATCACATTTGTTAATATCACCACTGACTTATTAGGCAGTCTTTAAGTATTGAAAAACTGTCAAGATCATGGTGATAGAAGCAGTTTCTCCAAAATTTTCTTTGATACTCAAATTTTATTATTGCCCACAGTATTATTAACTAAATCACTATGTTGTACATTACAATCCCATGAGGTATTCATTTTATAACTGGAAATTTATAACTTTAGCCAAGACTTTTAATACTTCTCTTATATTCTCCTGGAGCAGATTAATTCTAATGCAGTTCTATAGGCTGACCCCAGAGGGCGGAAATAGCCTGGATCTCTGAAATACTATGTGGAGGAGAGGTACTCACTGACCACTAACTAATATAAAAACTCAACAAGATACCTTTAAAGGTAGGCTAGGGCCCTAGAAAAATATAAAAGAGCTTCAAAGTTCAAATAAACACATAGATTTCCTAATAGTCACAATCTAAGTAGAAATTTACAGAAAAAAACTACTTTGTAAAAAACAAACAAATCAACAAAAAACAACCCCAAACCCTCTTTAAGCATTTCTTGACTTTTTGAAATGGTACAACCACCCTTTTAGTTCCCCTGCCAAAAACATTGGTGCATAGCAGACCTGTGCTTTCCCAGTGGAGGCTCAGTTACTTTTAGAGGATTAGAAATTCCAACCCTTTGCTCTCATTGTACTTCTGGACTACTTTGGCCCCAGAATGTGGGTTTCCAATTCCCCAAACCACTGCTATTTCTAGAGGAATCCATATACAAAATTTGGAAATAAGTGAATTTTCCCCCTAGTCTGCTTTTTCTGACCCTTCTACTAACATCTCTCCCTCTTTCCTTCTCATGTATTAAAATTTGATCCCAGGAAAGGATCTAAAAACTCATTCACATTAGTCATGAATGAAGGATTAAGGCTATGGCCCACTCTTTATAAGTTACAACTCTTATCCTATGATGACAATTTTAAGCCTTAATGTACTTACAAGCTTGTAAAATTAAATGACGAAGAGGAAGCATGTGAGTAGGCTATGAGTTCAGACTCTAAGGCCAGAATTTTCTGGGTATGAATTCATATTCCACTACTTATCAGGTATGTGACCTTGGGTCAGTTATTACTTAATTTCTTATGCTTCAGTTTTCTTACTTTATAAGGGATAATAAAAGTGAATTGCCACATAAGAATATTACTAATAAGGCTCTAAAAAGTTAACATATGTTATGAAGTACATACTTCAAATTAAAGACTTATACAAGTTTAAGTTAAATTATTAAATTTTAATTGAGAACTATATGAAAGGAAACACTCATTAAACCCCTAATCTGCCCTCCCAGACTTAGAAGATCTCATCCAGAAACAGAAAAATCCAGGCATGGTTTAGAATCAAATATAAAAAGTATTTTTCAAATATTTAGGGGTAAATAAAATATATGATACATTTTATCAAGATTTCCTATTATTAAAATCAAGTGTTTTTGAATCACAACATTTATGTTTATTTCAAATGAAAATGATCATTAGAAATACAGTATAAAAGCTCTTTCAAGCATTATAATTCGCCACCTAGAATCTTCATATTAGATTGCAATAAATGGATACTGAAATAATAACTTCTGAAAAACCAAGGATTATCATGAAGCAACATATAAATAAGGGATGTTCAGAATAAACATTATTGAAATAAAAGCTCAATAAACAGTATTTCCTAGGAGAAGAGAAAAAACTTTCTTGACTGTCTATAGAGTAATTTGACTATGTTTTCTTGATGGTCAAAATATTGGTCAAAAAAATTGGCTAATACCTATTGATTATTTTAAATTATTGAATGTTGATTATTGTTAAATTTTGAGATGTAAAATGGTTTCATGTATTTTGTTTATGTAAAGAGCATAAAAACAATATTACATATTATAGACAGAATGGATGCCCACAAATTTCAGTATAGTCATTACCTTTGGAGAGGGGGAGACAGATTTACAAATGGCACCAAAAAAACCTGTAAATAAAAGGCTTGTAAGGCAAATATGGAAAAATACAAATATTTGTTATATGTGGGAAATGTTCTTTACTGTTCTGCATGCTTGCATAAAAAATAATAATAAAAATACATCTACAAGGAGACTTTTACATAGGTGGTGGGATAAACACAGCTACTTTAGTCTATCTCCCAGCCCTCAGTTAAATAACTATGAAACATGAATAGGAAAATCTGCATCAGCACCAGAACACGGTTTTATAAACTGGTATTATATCTAAAGCCTATGAAATAAAACCAAATTTGTAAAAGTCTTTGATAATTCTTTATCACATGAAGGGAAAAGTACACAGGAGGAGGTCTTGAGAGATCCACATCCCCACTGGCAGAAGCTTAAGATGTTTTCCAAAGAAAACATTCAGATGGCTTACAAACACATGAAAAGATGCTCAACATCATTTATCAGCAGGGAAATAAAAATCCAAACCATGATGAGATACCACCTCACATCTGTCAGAATGGCTAAAATTAACAACACAAAAAACAACAGGTGTTGGTGAGGATGAGGATACTGTTAGTGGGAATGCAAACTGGTGCAGCCACTCTGGAGAACCTCAAAAGGTTAAATACAGAACTACCCTATGATCCAGCAGTTACATTACTAGGTATTTATCCAAAGAATACAAAAATATAAATTTGAAGGTTTGAAGGGGTACATGCACCCTGATGTTTATAGCAGCATTATCAACAATAGCCAAACTATGGAGAGAGCCCAAATGTCTGTCAACTGATGAATGGATAAAGAAGATGTGGAATATATATATGGCCTATATATATATATATATATATATATATATATATATATATATATAATGGAATATTACTCAGCCATCAAAAAGAAAGAAATCTTGCCATTTGCAATGATGTGAATGAAGGTAGAGTGTATTATGCTAAGTAAAATAAGTCAGTTAGAGAAAGACAAATACCATATGATCTCACTTATATGTAGAATTTAAGAAAGAAAATGGATTACATATGGGAAGGGGGGAAAAAGAAAGGAGAGAGGAAAACAAACCATAAGAGACTCTTAATGATAGAGAACAATCTGAAGATTGATGGAGAGAGGTGGGTGGGGGATGGCTAGATGGGTGATAGGTATTAAAGAGGGCACTTGTTGTGATGAGCACTGGGTGTTTTATGTAAATAATGAATCACTGAATTCTAGTCCAGAAATCAATATTGCTCTATATGTTAACTAAAATTTAAATAAATTTAAAAATGGGGAAATAAAGAAAAGCACAAGTTGCACTGAAATGAGACGTTCAGTTGGGAAACCAATGGGAAGCTTTACTTAATATTTCTACTTTATGTTTGAATTCCATCCACTTACATGCTATGATGACTAACTAGTACCATCAGCCAAAAAGTTGCAACTGCCTGAACACAAATTGCATCCACTAGAGGCTCCCTCTTATAAGGCTCAGCTCCCCTCCAATTTCTACTTGCTCTTGGTCATTCTCTGGTACCTCCAAAGGGTTGTGTTTTTAAAAAATATTTTCAAGAATTTATAACTTTTATAACAAATGTTGGAGAGGTTGTGGAGAAAGGGAAACCCTCTTACACTGTTGGTGGGAATTCAAGTTGGTACAGCCACTTTGGAAAACAGTGTGGAGGTGCCTCAAAAAATTAGAAATAGAGCTACCTATGACCCAGCAATTGCACCCCTGGGTATTTACCCCAACGACACAGATGTAGTGAAAAGAAAGGCCATATGGACCCCAATGTTCATAGCAGCAATGTCCACAATAGCCAAACTGGAAAGAGCCAAGATGCCCTTCAACAGACAAATGGATAAAGAAGAGGTGGTCCATATATACAATGGACTATTACTCAGCCATCAGAAAGGATGAATACCAACTTTTACATCAACATGGATGGGACTGGAGGAGATTATGCTCAGTGAAATAAGTCAAGCAGAGAAAGTCAATTATCATATGGTTTCACTTATTTGTGGAACATAAGGAATAGCATGGAGGACATTAGGAGAAGGAAGGGAAAAATGAAGGGGGGGAAATTGGAGGGAGAGATGAACCATGAGAGACTATGGACTCTGAGAAATAAACTGAGGGTTTTAGAGGGGAGGGGGGTGAAGGGATGGGTTAACCTGGTGATGGGTATTAAGGAGTGCACGTACTGCATGGAGCACTGGGTGTTATACGAAAACAATGAATCATGGATCACTACATCAAAAACTAATGACTGTTGAATCACAGACCTGTACCTCTGAAACAAGTAATACATTTTATGTTAAAAAAAAAAAAAAAAAAAAGAAGATAGTAGGAAGGGAAAAATGAAGGGGGGGAAATTGGAGGGGGAGATAAACCATGAGAGAGTATGGACTCTGAGAAACAAACTGAGGGTTCTAGAGGGGAGGAGGGTGGGGGGATGGGTTAGCCTGGTGGTGGGTATTAAAGAGGGCACGTATTGAATAGAGCAGTGGGTGTTATACGCAAACAATGAACCATGGAACACTACATCAAAAACTAATGATGTAATGTATGGTGATTAACATAATAAAAAAATTTGGAGAACATGGGGGAAAAAAAAAAAGAAAGGGGCTGCAGAGGGGAAAACCCAGAATCTGAATATTATAAGCTCTCTCCAAACCCTTGTCTGGTGTCTGAATTACTCATGTATAAGGCGGGAAGAGGGAGCTCTAGAGGGATGGGTGGAAAGGAATAGATGGATGGCTAAAAGTTCTAAGTGGAGATTTTAGTGGCTGACCATCACAGAACACATAACATTTGGACTTTGAAACAGCCAAAGTAACTTACTTGAACACAAATTAACATTGTTTAGTGGAAGTTAACAGAATTCAGAATATCCTCAAACTTTCATTAAAATCCCAAGATTACATAAAAACATGAAAAGAGACAAGAAATTGTGATTCAGTCAAGAAAAAGATAGTCATAGAAATCAATCTCATAGTTATCCAAATGTTGGTATTACCAGACAAGAGCTTAAAAGCAACTATTTTAAATATGTTTGAGGACTTAAAAGATAATACAGCCATAATGAAGGTAGAGAATCTCAGAATAGTAATAGAAACTACTAAAAAACACTGAGTAATGTACAACATTGTTGAATCACAACATTGTATGCCAATACTAATAGAACACTGTATATTAACTATACTGAAATTAAAAAAAATAAAATGAAATAAAGGAGCATGAATTGAAAGGGAGAGAGAAAAAAAGGCCCAAATGGGAATTCTTAACTGAAAGGTACAATATATGAAATGAAATATTCTTTTATTGAGATTAAGAGTAGATCATAGACCATAGAAGAGTCAGTGAACTTAAAATGAAATAAATGGAAATATGAAATCTATAAAACTTAGAGAAAAAAAATTGAAAAAAACCTGACAAAGTTCCAGTGAACCATGGACAACAAGTAATATAATACATGCTAAGTTGGAGTCCCAAAGAAGAGAAATAGAACAGAATTTATTTGAAATATAATGGCAAAAAATGGTGAAAAACATCAAATCACAGGTTTAAGAAAATTAATGAGGCCAAGTAGAATGAAGACAAAGAAAAGTATGTCAGCACATCATGGACACATTTCTGAACACCAAGAACAAAGGGAAAAATCTTAACAGTAGCTAGAAGAAAAAAGGCACATTGAATAGAGTAGGAATCAACAAACTACAGCCTGGAGGTCCAATCCAGTCCATGGCCTATTTTTCATATCACTTGGAACCTAAGAAGGGTTTTATATTTTTAAAGAGTTGTAAAGAAAAATAGATATGTATCTAACAAAACCTAAAATATTGACTCTTTGGCCCTTCACAGAAGTTTCTGACCCTAGACATGGTGAAATAATAATAAGAATAATGTCTGACTTTTCATTATAAATAATAGAAACCAGAACACAATGGAACAATATCTTGCTAAAAGGCAAAAGAAAAATGAACCCAGAATTCTATACCCAGCAAAAATATCCTTCAAAAATAGAGGCAAAATGAACACTCTTTTTAGATAAGTAAACAAGGAAATTCATTGCTAGAAAAACTGAACTATGAGAACTGCCAAAAGGCAGTTTCTCAGACTGAAGGGAAATAACACCACAAGGAACTAAAATTTATAGTAAGGAATGAAGTGCTAGGAAGGATAAATATATGGATAAATACAGGAGAATATTTTAGGTCTTCTCTTAATCTTTTAAAAATATATATAATTGCCTCCACTTCTAGCTATTATGGAGTAACAAGGACTGGATTTACTCTTCTTTCTTAAACAACTAAAAATCTGGACAAAATATATGAAAAAATGGTTTTTATGTGTTAGACAATAGACAGCACAGGTCAGTAATCCCTAAGAAAAGAGAAACAAATGTAGGAGCCTTTCAATTGTCTCCTCCCCGCAGTGCAAGGAATGGGAATCCAAACAGAATCCACTAGTCTCACTGAGTTGAGAAAGTAAAATTTAGCATTCAGGAAGGTGATGGCAAGCTACAGTTCATAAGTCAGCATAATGAGGAGACAGATGCACACAGAGAGCATTCTAAAGATCCTTAGAGGGTTATCCTTGACCCTGTGCCTGAAGTTGGTAAAGAACCACCCACAGGAAGGAGCAGGCAGAACACTGCTTGGGGCTCACACAAAGCTCATGTTCTAGGCAGTCAGATGGGAAACCTTCGATACAGAGCAAGGGGTAGAATACTGAGAAGGGTATTGCCTCATCAGGTAAAGCAAGTTAGGCCTAGACAAAAGACTTTGCTGGTTCTACCTAATGAAGCTTGAAAGCAAGGCTCAAATGGGTCAAAATATTTCTAAGTAACTGGATTGCATCCCAGAAAAAAAACTCAAAAATATTTAAAGGAATAAAATAAAAATTCACACAAAACAACTAAGTTCATTTAAGAAGGAACTGATAACAGAATAGCCCTACATCTATTAGAGAAACTGAATTTGTTGTTAAGAACTTTCCCACAGAAAAAATTATAGGCCTTGATGGCTTCATTAATGAATTCTCCCATATATGGGAAGAAGAATAAATACCAATTTTATACTAACTCGTTTTAAAAAGGAAGAGGAGGGAACATAATGCTTATTACTAAAATGAGACAGGATAGTACAGGATAATAAAACAAAATTTTATCAAATTAAATCCAGTAGTAGATGAATAAGTTAATACACAATGGTCAAATGGGATTTATCCCAGAGATGCCGGGTTGGGTTAACATTTGAATATCAGTCCCTGTAATTCACTATATTAAAAGACTAAAACAGAAAAAAAAAATAGGTTCATCTCAATAGATGCTAAAAAGCATCCTACATCTATCCATGCATTAAAAAAAAAAATTCTCAGCAAGCCAAGAAGAGAATGAAACTACCTCAACCTGACAAAAGGCATCTATAAAAACTGGCAGCCCAAATCTATTTAAAGGCAAATAATGTAACATTTCCCCTCTAAGGTCAGGAATGAGGCAAGGATGTCCACTCTTACCTCTTTTAGTTAACATTTTCTTAGAGGTCCTAGTCATAAGCATGTAAAAGAAACAAAAGTCATATAGATTGGAAATGAAGACATAAAATGCTCTTTATTCTCAGATGACAGGATTTTCCAAGCAGAAAATCCTAAGAAATCTATAAAAAGGCTACTAGAACTAATGAGATTGTAGGATAGAAGATAAATATAAGAATATAACAGGCAAATGGGAGGACATAATTAAGCACATACCATTTTATAATGAAAAACTAAAATGTGAAGCAATATTCAAACTACTATAACACCAATCTTATTTTAAGACCCTCCAAAGAATTAATTAATAGAAAATTATGGTAAATCCATAACTTAATATACTTGATTTTGGCTATTTCATACTGTAGTTGACAATAAACTTACTTACCAGCCATTATACGTGTCTGACTCCTTTCAATCCTGTCCTTTATAGATGTTGAAGGTGCTTTCTTAGTACCATGTATGGTTGTTGTGGTGAGCTCTTCTAGTTTCCAGTGAGTCCAAAAGCCTTTTTGAGGTTTTAAACCTGTTGATATAAAATGTACATTTAGTCAAGGAAATTAGCATTTGAAAATATTTTTTAATTTGTCAAAGCATTTTTATGAGTATTACATGTGTTCAGCCTCACAACAATCCTGTGGAAATTGTCAGTCTCAAGTTTTATATGAGGGAAATTCTACAAGAAATATTAATGTCCTATTACATAAAACAGTGAATTAGAAAAGAGGTCAAACTTGATAGCATCTTCTGACTCATAGACATAAGCTAAGTTCATAGATGGACATAACAGGAAGTTAATTATTGCAAAAACTTGGAAAGGACCTAATCCAACAAGAGTATATCCATACAATGGATTATGAAGTATCCACTAAGAGTTATCTTGTAAATATTTGTTAACATAGAAAGACATTCAGAATGTTTTTTTGTGAAGAACAATTTTTACTTCTTGTGTATGTGTGGCTGTAGCTTAAATGTTAACATGATGGCTTCCAAGTATAGGTGACTATCATTATTATTCCTTATCTGTATCCCCAATATTTTTAAGTAATATTTATGAATCAATTGTAGTAACCAAAAAGTAACAAAAATAAATTAAAAAAATTTTTAAGTTCAATTTAGTTAAAAAATACTGTATTATTAATTTCAGGGGTAGAATTTAGTGATTAATCAGTTGCATATAACACCCAGTTCTCATTACATCAAATGCCCTCCTTAATGGTCATCACCCAATTACCCCTTCACCCACCTACCTCCCCTCCAACAACCCCCAGTTTGTTTCCTAGAGTTAAGAGTCTCTTATGGTTTGCCTCCCTCTCTGATTTTATCTTATTTTATTTTTCCTTCCCTTCCCCTATGTTCATCGTTTTGTTTCTTAAATTCCATATATGAGTGAAATAATATGGTATTTGTCTTTCTCTGACTGACATTTCGCTGAGCATAATACCCTTTAGTTCCATCCACATTGCTGCAAATGGCAAGATTTCATTCTTTTTGATGGCTGAGTAATATTCCACTATATATACCACATCTTTATCCATTCATCTGTTGATGGACATCTGGGTTCTTTCCATATTTTGGCTATTGTGGACATTGCTGCTATAAACATTGGGGTGCATGTGCCCCCTCGAATCACTTTGTATCCTTTGGATAAATACCTAATAGTGCACTTGCTGGGTCGTAGGGTAGCTCTATTTTAAACCTTTTGAGGAACTTCCATACTGTTTTCCAGAGTGGCTGTACCGGTTTACATTCCCACCAGTAGTGTAAGAGGGTTCCCTTTTCTCTGCATCCTCACCAACATCTGTTGTTTCCTGAGTTGTTAATTTTAGCCATTCTGACCAGTATGAGGTGGCAGCTCATGGTGGTTTTGATTTGTATTTCCCTGATGATGAGTGATAGTGAGCATTTTTTCATGTGTCTGTTGGCCATTTGTATGTCTTCTTTGGAGAAATGTCTGTGCATGTCTTCTGCCCATTTCTTAACTGGATTTCTTGTTTTTTGGGTGTTGAGTTTGATAAGCTCTTTAT